>NC_134787.1:14389957-14394957 GCF_046742065.1 Oratosquilla oratoria
GTCCATGGTCGGCCTCATGGGTTAACACTGCAGGTATGGAGTACACCAAAATGTGGTTTTGTTTCCCTGTAGTGGGGGAAATAACATAGTTCTATTTTGCCAACAATTTTACGCCTGCTTACCTGCCTACCTGTTTATTTGCTTGCCTGCCTGCCTGCCTGCCTGCTTACCTGCTTGATTGAGTACTTGCTTGCCTGCTTTCCTGCCTGCTTGCGTGCATATTGGATTTATCCTGATCGTAAATTCCAGGTGCACTTCCTAACTTGATCACTTCACAACACGCGATTATCGTTATCAGTAGTATATAAAGTCGATAATGATACAGTCAGGTTTCAGTTACAGAAAAATGTTGGGAGTATAAATATTACTAATACTTTGGGTAGCGTGACGCCTTAGAGAAAATTACAAATGCGTTGATAAAGACTCTCAACATAGAGTAAATAGAAAGCGTACGAAGACGAACGACACAACCTGTCCTGTTTGATCACGATGATAAACAGCTCATTTCCACCGCGACTTGCTAAGAGTCTCAGTCCGCCCCGTTCTTCGACTGCCTCTTCCAGCTGTCAACAGATGCTGACTTTCCAGAGACTGGAACTTAAACCAAAACCCCTGGATTGGCAGTCGGTCAATTCAAAAGATGGACGAAAACGTCTCCTCTCCCGTTAGACAACCAACAACGAGAGTCACGCTCCTTTTCGGACCTACCAGGTACACAACCCAAACTCTTCGGTTTCCTGGCCCTTTCCTCCCTTCCCTTTCCTTCATTTTCCTTCCCTTCCTTTCCTTTCCCTTCCTTTCCTTTCCCTTCCTTTCCTTTCCTTTCCCTTCCTTTCCCTTCCCTTCCCTTCCCTTCCCTTCCCTTCCCTTCCCTTCCCTTCCCTTCCCTTCCCTTCCCTTTCCTTTCCTTTCCTTTCCTTCCTTACTTCCCTTTAGACAACTCCCACTGAATAATGTCCCAGCTAGGGACGGCGACCGACCTTAAGCGCGTGGGATCTTTTCGAAACGTGCCGGGTCAACAAAGTTACGGTACAAAATTGGCTAACAAGTGCTTCTTCCTGAGTTGCAGGGGAGGGCTGTGTTATCTCTGTTAAATTGCTGTGATTGAACACCTTGGAACCTATGGGAATCCTATATACACCATTACACGTGTGTGTGATTCACCATGGTCTTGAATCACGTATTGGACTCGTGATCGATTCCCTCCCGGATGAGAGCTCAGAGCTCATGTATGACCGATCTATGGGTAATGCTGTGACCTTACACGCACCCCAACTCCCCGTCCACGAGAGTTGGAGTAACGACTCGCAGCGCAGTGATATTGAATCTATTTCAGTCCTGGGTGGGATTCGAACCCGGAGCGCCGTAGTGGCAGCCGGGAACCCTATCCCTGCTCCACAAGTGTGTGTGTGTGTGTGTGTGTGTGTGTGTGTGTGTGTGTGTGTGTGTGTGTGTGTGTATTTCACCATGGTCTTGGATCACGTATTGGATTCGTGATCGACAGCTATTTCCCTCACGGATGAGAACTCAGAGCTCATATATGACCTATCTATGGGTAATGCTGTGACCTTACACGTACACACACACCCAACTCTCCGCCCACGAGAGTTGGAGGAACGGCTCGCAGTGCAGCGATGCTGAAATTATTTCAGCCCTGGGCGGGATTCGAATTCAGACCACTGTAGCAGTGGTTGCGAACGCTACCACTGCGCCGTCGTGTGTGTGTGTGTGTGTGTGTGTGTGTGTGTGTGTGTGTGATTCACGATGGTCTTGGATCACGGGTTGGACTCGTGATCAACAGCTATTTCCCCCCGGATGAGAGCTCAGAGCTCATATATGGCCGATCTATGGGTAATCCTGTGAACTTGTACGCTCACACACAACCAACTCGCAGCCCAAGAGAGTTGGAGTAACGACTCGCAGCGCAGCGATACTGAAATTATTTCAGCCCTGGGCGGGATTCGAACTCAGACCACTGTAGCAGCGATTGCGAACGCTACCACTGCGCCGTCGTGTGTGTGTGTGTGTGTGTGTGTGTGTGTGTGTGTGTGTGTGTGTGTGTGTGTGTGTGTGTGTGTGTGTGTGTGTGTGTGTGTGTGTGTGTGTGTGTGTGTGTGTGTGTGTGATTCATCATGGTCTTGGATAATGTGTTGGACTCCTGATCGACAGCTATTTCCCTTTCGGATGAGAAATCAGAGCACACACACACAACTCCCCACCCACGATAGTTGGAGTAACGATTCGCAGCGCAGCGATACTGAAATTATTTCAGCCGTGGGCGGGATTCGAACTAAGACCGCTGTAGCAGCGGTTGCGAACGCTACCTTTAAGCCGTCGTGTGTGTGTGTGTGTGTGTGATTCACCATGGTCTTAGATCACGTGTTGGACTCGTGATCGACAGCTATTTCCCTCCCGGAAGAGAGCTCAGAGTTCATATATGACCGATCTATGGGTATTGCCGTGACCTTGCACGCACATACACACACAACTCTCCGCCCACGAGAGTAGATGTAACGACTCGCAGCGCAGCGATACTGAAATTATTTCAGTCGTGGGCGGGATTCGAACTCGGACCGCTGAGTTAGCAGTTGCGAACGCTACCACTACAGCGTCGAGCCGTGTGTGTGTGTGTGTGTGTGTGTGTGTGTGTGTGTGTGTGTGTGTGTGTGTGTGTGTGTGTGTGTGTGTGTGTGTGTGTGTGTGTGTGTGTGTGTGTGTGTCTGCGTGTGTGTGTTCGTGTGTGCGTGTAGTGTGTAAAGTATTTGTTGGAATTAAAATGATGTGGTGTTTTATATTATATGCGGGTAACTTCTCATATGAGGTGTTTCCTGGGAACTTGCCTAGTGTGGATTGATTGATTTTTGTCCTTTTTTATTTTCTATTTATCAATTTATTCACTTATTTATCTATTTTGCTTGGACACTTGCGTTCATGTAAAAAGCGGATTTTTTTCATACCAATGGCCTTAGCATGTGTGTACATGAAAGTGGAGTAAACAGACATTTTTGTTAATATCCAAAGCTATTTGGACATACACCGTAATGATAATATGATAGGTTGCTCATTTAGTAACTCTCTCGCCATATTCTCCCCCCCCCCTCTCTCTCTCTCTCTCTCTCTCTCTCTCTCTCTCTCTCTCTCTCTCTCTCTCTCTCTCTCTCTCTCTCTCTCTCTCTCCCTCTCCCTCTCCCTCTAGTCTTTCCCTTTCCTCCCTTCCTCCACATCTTTCTCTCTCTCTCTCTCTCTCTCTCTCTCTCTCTCTCTCTCTCTCTCTCTCTCTCTCTCTCTCTCTCTCTCTCTCTCTCTCTCTCTCTCTCTCTCTCTCTCTCTCTCTCTCTCTCTCTCTCTCTCTCTCTCTCTCTCTCTCTCTCTCTCTCTCTCTCTCTCTCTCTCTCTCTCTCTCTCTCTCTCTCTCTCTCTCTCTCTCTCTCTCTCTTCATCATACCCAATCACTCTCACCATCCCTCTCTGTTGAACTATCAACGCGGTGCCAGTGAACTCATTCCACTTTGCAACTGCAAAATCTTAAGTTGATTGTTTTCTTCCATTATCTTTGCAAGTGCCTCGAGTTGTGCTTTGTGATCAAGACCCTAAGGGTCGAAACGTTAAGGCAGTAATTCTTCCATTATTTCTCGTATATTTTCTCCGCCTTCAGTTACATTTGTCATAGTTTAAATCAACAGATTTAGATAAATTACAGCAATGGTCTGAAAAGTGGCTAATGAAATTTAACACAAGTAAATGCAAGGTAATGCACATAGGTAAAAATAACAGTAAGTACGATTACAAGTTATTTGGTAATTCGTTAACAAAAGTGGATAGTGAAAAAGATATCGGCGTAATTATCAGTAACGACCTCAAATCATCCGAGCAGTGTATTTCAGCCTCTGAGAAAGCAAATAAGATTCTGGGACTGATTGCGCGATCTTTTGATTTCAAAAGTCCATCACTCATTAACAAGCTATATAAATCGTTAGTTCGTCCACATTTGGAATATGCTGTTTCTGTATGGTCACCGAATCTCATTAAAGACATTGACAGACTGGAAAAAGTACAACGGCGAGCCACAAAACTGATTCCAAATATCAAAAATAAATCATACGAAAATCGACTAAAACACATGAATCTGTTTTCCCTAAAAAAGCGTAGACTCAGAGGTGACTTGATACAGGTCTTTAAGATTTTAAAGGGAATTGACAACATCAAAAGTGACAAAATTTTCACATTGAATGAGAATCAGACAAGAAACAATGGTCTCAAACTGCCCGGAAATAGATTCAATTTGGAAGTAGGTAGAAACAACTTTGCCAACCGTGTAGTAAATGAATGGAATAAACTTCCTGCACAGGTAGTGCAATGTAGTTCAGTTCGAAGCTTTAAGAATCATTTAGATAAATACCTAAGTAAGATGCTGTAATGATTATAATTTATCTTATATTATTTGTTTTTTGTTTTGTTAAAATTTGTCTGTGATTTTCATTTATTATTAGTTATATGTCAATTTATTATTATTTACTATTTACCTGTTTGTTTATTATGTAAGTAAACCTATGCATTTATTTATGTGTTTTATTTGTTATCTACATTATTATAGTTTTTATTTATTATTTTATTATTAATATGATTTTTTTTTTTCGCATCCGACCTAGTTATGGATCAAAAGGTCTCCTGTCGGCATGCTTCGCCTTTGTAATCCTTTGTAATCCTTTATTAGGTCTGATTTTTTTTTTCCGGTTTTGGTAATAAGAATCTAGTACTTATTCTCGGTTATCATCTTTTTGAACAATATTCTAGACTATTGGTTTGATTTATATATGTGTGCTGAAAGAATAGACAAATGAGTACTGATTTTTTTAATATCTTAGTGCTGTGATTCAGATATACAGAAAACTTAAGGTAATAATCAAAGAAAACAAACAAAGTTAGGGGTAACTTTAAATGTTTGAGATTTCTTCCAATAATCTGTTCACTTTTCCTGGTCATCAAAAAGTCAACTGGGA
>NC_134787.1:14414957-14417457 GCF_046742065.1 Oratosquilla oratoria
TCTTTCGCTGACGTTCACTCGTGCTCCATCTGATGTGCTGGAAGTGTGGTGCCTGAAATTCCCCCCCCCCTCCTAGTGGGAATAGTGTGAGTTCGATGATCACATCCAAGCATACCTACCGAAACGTTTGGGAAATGAGATCTCTTATTTCGTCATATCCAGTGAGGTAAGTCGGCACGCGATGTATTTTCAAGGTAGTGACACTCCTCAGTATTTGTTTCCTAGCCAAAACAGCGACGGCATTCTGCTTTCCCCCTGCTGTTGTCCCAAACAGGTTTCTGCGGAGGAGTGATTTCCATCCAGACGGTCCTGCCGCTCCCTGGCTGTGCAGAGCATAGCTCCTTTCTCTTGTGATGCGCTCAAAATTCACTTCGTGGGGTGGAAGATAGTCACTACTGACTTTAGTTGCCAGGCGTGCTGGTCTTGCCTTTGGATGCTTTTCTCTCAGATTTTTCAGTGTTTCTTCGTTTAAGGGTAGAACTCCAGGGTCTTTGTCCTCCCCTGCGAGGAACGTCATGGTAGGTACAACCTTTCCATGCTTCAACTTGTCCGCAAAATTCCTGGCTCTGTCTTCCGGACGCTTCTTTTTGCTGGTGGCATTGTGGAGTCTATTTTGAATGGCCTCTGCCTCCATCATTAACCGTTTCACTTCTTCTTTCCTCTAGTGCTCCATCCTCCTTTGCTTTGCCTGGATATTCTCCAAATACTTTGACTTCCTGTGAGTTCTTTGGCATGTAACGTGTGGAAGGACGGCCACCTCTTTGAAACGTATCGAAGTATGGGGAAATGAGTTTATATATTCTTATTACTACTGCTACTACTAGTAGTACTTTTTTTTTAACGACCTCCATCCTTGTAGAATTGTGTAGTGAACGCAGTCAGGATCTGCCTTTAACAGACATAATCATTAGCTCCTCTCTCGCCAATAACTGTGGTTGACAAACTTTTTATTTTTCATTTTATTTAGATTTAATTAAATCCAACGCAGAAATTAATTTTTCCGACTTTCTACTACAGTCTGCTCAAAGTTGAGATTTTTTCTTGTGTGTGTGTGTGTGTGTGTGTGTGTGTGTGTGTGCGTGCGTGTGTGTGTGTGTGTGTGTGTGTGTGTGTGTGTGTGTGTATGTGTGTGCATGTGTTGATTTAGGGGTTGGGGACCTGGTACCTCTCAGACATATTAGAGCTGATCTTAAAAGTGAAAATGATACTCAAAAGCTTATCCACACCACAATACTGCTCATGGGTATTTTTTTTGTGACTACTACAATTGGTACTACTACTACTACTTTTTTTTTATCATAAACGGCCTCCACCCTCGTGGAACTGTGTGGTGAAAGCAGTCAGGATCTGTCTCCCACAGACATCGTTCATTGGCTCCTCTCTTGCCAGTGACCCTTTTATATTTTGTATTATTTCACTTTAATGAACCCTAATGCAGAAGTTCATTTACACCACTTTCTACTACAGTCTGCTCAAAATCGAGGTTTTCTATATGTACTGATTTAGGGAGGTGGGAACCAGGTACCTCTCAGGGTTAAGAGGACTGATCGTAGAAGTGAGAATGACAGTCTACATCTCATCCACGATACAATGCTGTTTTGTTGTTGTTTCTTCTTTGCCATCACTTCTGCCAGACGAGCGTGGAATGCCTTTGCCCTTGGACCCATCTCGACTGAAGTCGTGAAGGTTATCGGGGTGAATAAGCCCTGGTCTATCTTCTGTATACGCTCCTCGTACATCCTGATTTTCTCATTCTCGTTCCGGGAGTGGGACGCCTCAATAGTTAGGTTATTGTAACAGGGGGCTTTTGGATCAAATATTCTTATGTTAAAGAAAGCCAATTGTCCCCGTGTCCAGAAACCTCTTGCGCTGACATCCACTATTGTTTCATCTGATGTGTTGGAAATGCGGTGCATGAAGTTCTCCCCTCCTAGTGGGAGTAATGTTGATTTGATGATCACATCCTTGCATACCTCTCAAATCATTTGGGTAGTGAGATCCATTATCTCGTCATGTTTCATATAGATGAATTCACACTGCTTGAATATCATCGCATGGTTTAGATCAAACTGTGTACCACAGGAGCCTCTGTTAGGCAGCCGACTTAGTTCCTTAGGAAGTAGATTAACTCCCAGGTTGGAGAATTTTATAGGGTCGATAGCTCAGTCGGTAAGATGATGGTGTCGTGACTTCACGAGCCTGGTTCGAATCCGGGGACGACATCACCGTCACTGGTGATTCTATTCAGGTATGACAACGACGATAAGTCCATCAAGGAAACGTACTAGACCAACCACTAGCTACAAGTTACCATGGTTCTCTATAAAAACAACAACAAATAAATAAATAAATAAATAAAAAATAAGTACGGACGGCAGTTAGCAGTCGACTTAGTTCCTCGGGAAGTAGATTAATTTCCAGGTTGGAGAATTTCATAGGGCCGATAGCACAGTCGGTAAGACGATGGCGCCGTGACTTCACGAGCCTGGTACGAATCCGG
>NC_134787.1:14432457-14434957 GCF_046742065.1 Oratosquilla oratoria
TTAGACGTATGTAACTATTCCTACCCATTTCACTCTAATCCACCACCATTCCCATTCCTCCCATATAAGCTCCTCATGGATGACGGGTCCTAGGTCAAACGCAATGCAGCAAAACATAGTACATACACAGCAAGCCGCTTCACTTAATCGGCGATCCCACTCTCCGTCCCCTCATGAAAAAAAAAAAGAGATGACGAGGAGAAATTCCTTCGGTCTGCGTCAAAATATCATTCACGTATAAACACCTCTATCTTTCATCTCCCAGTCCTCTCTTCTTTGCATAACAGTATCGCCCATACAGTCAATTTCCATTCGTTCCTATCTCTTGCCCGCTTCCTTCCTTCCTCAACAGATATTACCCTCTTTCCCAATGCCCCCCCTTCATTACATATCTTATCCTCGGTCATCCCCTCAAGTTTACTCCTTCCACCTCTGCCTTCCACATCTCTTTTACTAATCTTTCATCACTCATTCGTTCCATGTGTCCAAACCATCACAATCATTTTTCGTCAGCCCTATCTGCTATCCCCTTTTCCACTCCCGCTCTCCTCTTCACCTCCTTGTTTCTCATTCTATCGAACCTCGTAACCCCTACCACACTTCTTGGACATTTCATTTCGAACACACTTAAACTTTTCCTCTCTGCCTCTCTTAAATTCCAAGTCTCTGTCAAACACAATACCGTAGGCGCAATCACCCCTTCATACAATCTCCATTTTGCATTCATTCCCAGTTGGTTATTTCCCATGACACTTCTTAATCCCTCAAGGCATTTACTTGCTTCTCTCAGTCTACAAATTATCTCCACCCTCATTTCTCCCTTTCCTGTCACATGCGACCCCAAATACCTAAAGCTATCCACTTCCTTCAGCCTCTTTCCTTTTAGACTTACTTTCAACTCGCTGCCATCCTCTACTCTTGTACATCTCATAACTTTGCTTTTACCCTTATTTTCTTTCAACTTTCTCCTATCGCATACCTTCCCAAACTCCGTCACTAACTCCCTTAATCCCTCCTCTGACCTTGCTACAAGCGCAGTGTCGTCAGCAAATAACAACTGGCTCACCTCCCACTTTTCTCCATTTTCTTTAAAAATCTCGAGTCCACTGCCCATTGCCTTCGCCTTTACTTCCCGCACCATCCCGTCCATGTACACATTGAACAGCCATGGCGACATGACATAGCCCTAACGCAGTCCCCCCATTACCTCAGATCACTCACTCTCTCCATGTCTCATTCTAACATAGGCTCTACTAGTCTCGTAAAAACTCTTGACTGCCCTTAACAGATTTCCTCTAATCCCATATATCTGCAAAACTTTCCAAAGTGCTTTCCTGTCTACCCTGTCATAAGCCTTTTCCAAATCCATAAAGGCCCCCAAAAAAGTCCTTACCTTTTCCTAAATCTTTCTCTAATATTTACCTTACCACAAAAATCTGATCCATGCAACCCTTACCTGCCTTAAACCCACACTTTTTCTCACCAATTACTCCTATTCCTCTCCTAATCTTCTCAATCAAAACCTTCCCATAAGCCTTCTCAATTACAACAAAGTGATTCATCTGATACTACTACACTCACAGTTGTCCCTCTTTTACTTGTAAAGTGGAACTATACAGACACTCTTTCAGTCCTCCGGCACTCAACCCTCACTTAGACACACATTAAACAACGTCACCATCCAGTCTACTGTTACTGTACCTCCCTTCTTCAAACACTCCGCATGACACTCATCTAATCAAGGAGCCTTACATGTTCTCATAATTTTCAGAGCTACTTGCACCTTATCTTTTCTTATTTGTCTTTCATTTTCCGATCCCTTCATCGTCATTTCCTTAGCGCCTCCCACTGCTACCCCCAATCCCTCCCTATCCTCCTCCACATATACTGTATTTGAGCTTCTGACCTAGACTCCACACACATACACACACATACACAGGATAATGTAAAAGACACAATTATCCAAGTGATTAATGAAAAAGCAAACTGGGTCAGGGATACAGTAGATAGGAAAAAATGTATTGTGGTCTATGGACTAAAAGAAAAACAGGGATTGGCGAGGTACATGAGAGAAATAGAAGAAAAAGAGACAGCAGTAGAAATTCTAAATGAAATTCAGGGGGGGTAAAGAGATTCAAGCATAGCCTTAGAAGAGACACACAGAATCGGTCGCTACTCTAAAGATAGAAGTCGACCCCTAAAGATAAAATTAAGGTCACAGATGGTAGTAGAAGACATCTTTGAAAAAGTAGGCAATTTGGCAAAGAGTGAAAAGTACAATAAGATATGGATAAAAAGAGAAATGAGTACTGAGGAATTAGAAAAAGAAAAGTCACTAAGAAAAGAAGCAAAGGAAAAAAACTTGTTGAGAACGGAGACAGAATGCAAAGAATTCCATTGGAGAGTAATCGACATGAGATTGAAACAGTGGCACATCAAATCGAAAAAACCAAGGACAGAAAAGATAATGGAGAAGGAAGAAAATTAAAAGTGGCCTATA
>NC_134787.1:14459957-14467457 GCF_046742065.1 Oratosquilla oratoria
GAATTTGAATAAATGTATCAGCCTTGGCTACTTCCCAGAAGCTTTGCCTTTGAAAATTGAAAATTTTCAAAGGCTAAGCTGTTTGCTAATGGGTTGTCTCGTTTGTTCATTGATTTTTTTCTCTGCATTTATCTTATAATTGTACTTTGCATATAACCTTGTTGGGCCGTTCGGTAACCCAGTGGATACCGTGTCGAACTCATGAGCAGCTGGAGCAGGTAGTCATGAGTTCGATTCCCGGGACCCGCTCCGTGCCACTTACGTTGGTTGCCGACAGTCCTGGCCAGGCAGGGAGGCGACCCAAACATCGGCCTAAAAAATAACCGCAGCTTGCCCCACCAGAAGTTTCTCACTTCCCACCTCGTTTTTTTTTGTGAGTTATGCAACATCGTCATGGAGAAAATAGTCTTATCAGCCTCATACTCTCCTGTTGCGGTCGTTATAATATTCTTTATTAGCATTGTATGGCATAGACATTCGTCTGGTGACCTGGAGTGCTTATAGTCCTTGCGCTCCAACGAGTCCGTTCAGGGTGGGCCAGAAGCGGGAATTCCCCTGAGTGCGACGCTGCCAATTTGACCACCAGTTATCGGAATGTCACCGTCATCTGTTATCCAGTGACGCATCGACGTGGCAGCATGGGGGAAAAAGCGCTGTTGCCACATTTCACAGAATGTATTCAAATTATTGTTATAATCCTAAAAGTGATAATCGTTGTACTATGGAGCTTCCTTTACTATATACAGAATAAGAAGAAAAATCAATGTCAACTAGCACATAGATGGGAAATAAGAGTATGTATTAATGACTATCATTTTCATACACATCGGTCTGTACATCAAGATGTACAGAGCACTTACAAAGGAATACAGTGACTGCATAGAGACCGCTTGGTCCATAGCAAAGACGGACGAAAGAAGAATGTGTAACTAAATTAATAGAAGACAGATTTAAAAATAAACATTAAAGCAGGTAAATAAACAAAGCATGGAGAATTTGGTTTATGATAAAGTCGGGTAAAAAAAAAAGACAATAGATAAGTTAATAGAAAACAGATTGATAAGTAACACTCAGGCATATAAAGAGATAGAATGGACGATAGATAAATCTTGCTGTGTATCTTAGTGTGAATTGAACACAGTAGTGCAACAAAACAAATTAGCGTCCAATTTTTCACACAAACGGGATATTCGGCCTTCAGCGGGTCCTACACTCTCAATATTATTGCGCAATATTCTGTTTTGTACGTTGTAATTGATGGTGTAGGGATGATATTGGAAAGTCACATGTGTTTGACTTGTATTTGATGTCTTCAATATATTGTCATTCTTCAGCATCGCCCTTAAGCGGCCCATACACGATCAATTATATTGCGCAATTTCATTGTCAATACTCTGAATTGACAATTAAATTGACCATGTATGGGGGATATATCACCCATACACGGTCAATCTAATTGTCAATATCAGAGTATTGACAATGAAATTGCGCAATATAATTGATCGTGTATTGGCCGTTTTACACTGTCAATGATATTGTACAATACGGAACATTGTGCAATAGTATTGATCGTGTTGGGTTTGCATTCGCCTGTTGCAGAAAGTCGATAAGATATTACCATCAACAACGTCATAACTTCGTTTTGCCATCAGCTGAATTGAGTTGCCGCCTTACGTTAGTTAGAACAAAGTCAATGAATAGCGTTGTCAGTGCCACAACTGAATAAAACTTATTTGCGTTAGTTTAGAAAAAATCCTCAAGAGAAAGGGAAGGAACGCCGTAATAAATGAACTATTGAGGCCGTTCAAATATATTTCTGGCTTGGCAAAGCTTCAGATGAATATTGTACATTCGAAAAATTCCTGCTCTTGATTTATTTTTATATTTATCTGTTCTATTTTATTTCTATTCATTTACTTTATCAGCACTTTAGTATTTGTAAATTTATTTATCCGTTTATTGATTTCTTATTTTCTTTTGCTTTATTTGAATTTATCTACTGTTTTTAATAAATTATTCAAAATGTATATATTAATCTATTTATCTATTTTATTTTTTTATTTATCTATTTATTTACTTAATCTATTTCTTCCTTTATTATATATTGATTTATTTCTATTTATCGATTTCACGTATTCATTTTGATAATGTATTTATTTATTCAATTTATTTTTTCCTTTATCTATTTATTTGTTAATTTTCTTACATCGCAGACGATATCTCTTGACGTCAGCAAGGTCGGAAGTTGGAATGTCTAACACTTCCATGCTGTCCGTCAGCACCATCCATTGGCTGCTTGTCGTAATTAATGGTTCTTCCTGGAGGGCGTTTGCGATTGTTGCTGCAGCCGTGTACACAAGGTCGTCCAGGAAATCCAGATACATGGCCTCTTGGGCCTTATCGCTCTACAAGAGAGATCACTATACATCTCGGACCATCTTTCCCTTTATTATCTAATCCTTCTCTGTGCTGCCCGGAGATGCTTCTTGTCTCGCAGCCAAATGTTTACTAAGAATAATGGAACTCTGCATTTCTCATTCGGGGTGGGGGGTGGGGAGGTTCGGGATGAGCACTCACTGAAATTTCATGGGCTTTGGTTCGATTCCCTCACTCGACCTTAGGCTGTGTGTGTGTTTAAGTCTACTCTTGACTTCTTGCAGTCTTCTTTGAAAGCCTCGAGTCAAGGATGACTGAGAAAGCGCCCATCTCGGACTTCATGTGTTCATATTACGGACTCCACGTCACGTGGTGACGTAATCTAAAAACCTAACGGTCTCGCATTTATTTAGTTAGATAGATAGATAGACTTTATTTGGCAATAAATCAATGTACATGAAGTGCAAATAATGACAAGAACACATAGTTCGAAATAATAAATGTAAATTGCCGAGGATAACACAAAAAGCATGAACGCTTATTTCCATTGTGGTCCTCATCAGGTAATTTTTCTACATTAAGTCACACGGACAAACATACATAGGGGGTTGAGGGGACCAGAGACACTCATGAGTAATACCAGTCAGTACACATATGACACGTAAACATTGTTATAGATTTGCTAATATTACTGAAATGTTTGTACACATAGGAACATTGAGTCTGAATATTTGAGCACCATCCAAAAGGAACCTTGCATTCAGCAAAGGAACAACAAAATAATGATGAACTGTAACAAAACAGTATGAGTGAGTACTATATCGGAGTAGTACCATTAATAATATATTGCATTTTTCTACATCTGTATCAACATGGATGAGTGAGTACTATATCAGAGTAGGACCATTACTGATATACTACAATATTCAACATCTGTAACAACATGTAGTTATAGTGAATCCTAATAGGGTTACCTATTAATTAAATCTAACATTTTACCTGAATCTCAGGACGGAGTGGGCAATTACTATGGGTAGTACATTATAACCTGAAGCACCAGAGGTAGGGTACAGGGGACCAGTACTCGAATGAGTAAAACAACAAGGAGAATGAGGAAAGAGGTCAGATCATAACTGTTCTCGGAACCTACCTGAGGCATATGCCATATTATGACTGGCAAAACAAGGGTGGAAACCAATTTGTAAACATCAATCATTGTTATGCTTAACTAAACTTCTGAAGAAAGGGGGGAGGGGAGGTCAGAAACAGTTATGAGTGAACGCAGATATGGATGGTATTACTCATGGATTCAGGTATCCCTCACTAAGCTAGTAGTACACAAAGTCAAGGCTGTTCTCTGTCCATAGCTGAGACATAAAGTAACCCTTGACTTTTTTCTTGAAGTTGTGGGTTCCAATCCCGCATTTCCATCCGATTCTCAGCAGTGCCTGTTACCTGTCCCAGTAATCCCAGTGCATATATAATTAATACATATACGAGTATATATATATATATATATATATATATATATATATATATATATATACATATATATATATATATATATATATATATATATATATATATATATATATATATTTTACAGAAAAATCATTCGGGAAATAAGACACTATGATCCGAACGTTTTCGTCTATTCAGACATTTTCAAGTATGCCTTGAAAATGTCTGAACAGACGAAAAAGTTCGTATCATAGTCTTATTTCCTGAGTGACTTTCTGCGGAATCTTATATTCACGCGTTTTAGTGAATTGTGTTGCATATATGTATATAATATATATAATATACATATATATATATATATATATATAAAATATATGTGTGTGTGTGTTTGCGTGTAATATATATATACATATATATATATATATACATATATATATATATATATATATATATATATATGTATATATATATATATGTATAAATATATATGTATATATATATGTATATATATGTATATATATATGTGTGTGTATATATATGTATAAATATATATATATATATATATATATGTGTGTGTGTGTGTGTGTGTGTATATATATATACATATGTGTATATATAAAATATATATATATATATATATATATATATATATATAAATATAATGTATATCAGTGCATATATATGTGGGTGGGTGTTTATATATACAGTACATATAGGTGGCTCTCCAATGTGGATCACTTAACAAAGTGGGGAATGTACAACAAAACATGAATAGCTGCGAATGAAGCTGTTTTCTTATGTATTTGTACATCCAGAGCAAATGGTACTCATCAAGAACTGTCGAGGGGTCTCTTCCGGTTTTGAATTCACCCAGAAGTTAGACCAGTCGGTCTAATTTCGATTCATCGCCGTCAACATATTTTATTGACCACCTTCTAAGCTTATAGGTATGGTTCATCCGTCTTCTTGGCTATTTTCTTATCTTCAGTGTATTTCAATTTCTATATTTTTCCTTCGTTTCTTTCTTAGTTCCTTTTGTTATGTTTCGTTCTTCATCAACATCGTATTGTTTGTTTCGTCTTGTACGTTATAATGTCCTAGTGTTCTTTTTTGTATAGTTTTCTTTTTTCGTTTTCTTTTTTTAGTCCATCATTAATTCATCCTCTCGGGTTGAGGTGATACTTAAAAGTCGATGATAAAATATTTTCTAATCGACGCCTGTCCAAGTCGATTGGGACTTTTATTTTATTTTATTTTATTTTATTTTTTCTGGTGTGGGTGGAGGGGGAGGGGGGTGCATCTGATCGATATAGACTAGTTTTCAGTCGAGTACATCACGGAAAATGGTGGATGACCTCTTCTGCAGAGAATCTTTTTTATTTTTATTTTCTTCTAACCATTGTTTTCTTTTTTTTCTTTTTTTAGTTTTACTAAGACATATTCTATGACACTTCTATTCTTATTAGTTCTCAATTTTCTTTTCACTTTTTCTTTTAGTCTGTTTTATCTTGGGATAGTTTTTGACATTATATTTGTTTTTCATACTATTTTATTATAATTCATTATTTCTTTATTTTAGATTGTTTTGCATTTGTACATGTGCTGATGTAGACTTCAGAAATATTCATCAAACCTTTAGTTATCCTATGTTATAGTTTATTGTATTATGATATTGCCGTATGTAGCCATAATTATCTAATTTTTTCGTTC
Source organism: Oratosquilla oratoria (assembly GCF_046742065.1). NCBI lineage: Eukaryota > Metazoa > Arthropoda > Malacostraca > Stomatopoda > Squillidae > Oratosquilla > Oratosquilla oratoria. Next base: position 14,465,505 of record NC_134787.1, read on the forward strand.
TAATCTTTTATAAGTGTTGGCGACTAGGCTGTTGATAAAATTCTTTATCGGAAAAAAAAATCATCCTAGGAAGTAAAGAACGCTTTAAGCATTTCGTAGCTTTTCATCGTTAACCAGAATTGCCTCATTTGTAATATTAAATCCTCCCGTTGTTAGCCAGAATGAAATATATAAAATAGATCACAGCCTATGATCACGTGGGTCAAAACTGCAGCAGCTTCCATGATTGCGTGTGGATTTGGAAATGGTTTTTATGTCCATGATTATTTTTGTATATTTCATTTTTGTGGCTCTGTCTTTCTGTCTTCTTCTTTGGGAGTTTGATTTTGGGAACGTACGAAGGGAATTTGCCTTTGGAATGGAGTCGTGTATTACTGGAAGGCAGACATAAAGACATGAGAATAATCCCAAGACATCTGTAGGTCAGCAGAGGCAACTTCTTATCAAGCCAGACAGAGACAAATGGCTTTCTTGCAACCAGGGTTGATTTTGTAACATTCTCATGTTATCGTCTGGCTGATGCTGTTGAGTGGCTCCTCTGTAGCGTATCGATACGGGTGTTTGTTGCATTTACCACTTAACTTACCAAGCGCCGCTGAGTGTGGACTTTTGTTGTTTGGATATCCCAAAGGGATTTTGGATACCATATCTGAAGTAATTGGAGCTCGCTCGGTCGGGTAAAATATATTTGGTGCCCTGAGCGAAAAGTGTGGGGGTGGAGGGGGGTTGGTTGGTAGTTCACCGTGATGATTCTGGAAGAGTCCATTTAAATGTGGAGGTATGTCAACGGGTATCAGAATTCTGTGAGATCGAGCACCATTACCAGTTATCAAGATGCTCTTGGATTGTTGGAGTAGCTAACTAACAGCCACTGCTGGGATATGGAGAGAAGTGCGGGACTCGAAACCACGACCAGGAAAATGCGAGACCAGCACGTTACCGATTGCGTCGGGTGTCGAGCGTTTTTGAAATTTGAAATGTGACGTCATGTCGCGCTGTATGTGTGGTCTTGGGTACACCGACTTATCAATATACGTTGAATTATTATCACTGTGTGAGTGCAGTAGAAAGGAAGTATAGTGAAAATGAAAAAAATTATCAGGTTTCTTTTATGAGTAGTTGCTAGTACCTAATCAGAAAAGAATGCTACATGACCCTAGTCCATAAGGATTTCCTTAAAATCCCTAGAAATACTGACTACATGAAAGTTATACGTGCCTTGCTTCTAGGCACTGTGTTCTGCTATCTTCCCGTCCTTACCTAGATAAAATCGGTGACGTCAAAATCAAAGTAAAAACTATAATTTCTGTCAATATAATAAACGCAAGAAGGGATAGGTAAATGTAATTAAAAAATAGGTTATTTCTAAACTTACCAAATAGATAAAGATAAAGACCTAGTTATGGCCCCAAAGGTCTACTGTCGGCATGCTCCGCCTTTGTAATCCTTTTTTGTAATCCGAAACACTGAGAATTTTTTTTTTCGAATATAGTTACTCATTTGATCTCCATACTTTGGGGTCACATGCAAACGCATGTGTAGAATTACATATCTAAAGTTTGAATTCAAATAAATCTGGTCTTTAGATATTTTAGGGCCTGCAGTTAGATAGAATAGATACTTCTACTTTGAAAATAGTTTGTATCTGTACACGTTAACTCAAGCGCATCAGAATATATTTAGAGCAGATTTTTTTTACCCACGCTATAGTTTTCACAGCGTCAATGATTTTTTTTCTTGTCGGGTGCGTGATATATTTTTCCTATGTAATATTTAACTGACAATTAGGTAATTTTCTTGAATGGATAAGAAAAAAATGTCAAGCAAAGAATTCATTTTGGGACATGACAAACCCTGGCTGGATCAAAATTTTGCTTGTGATTGTACATGTAACAGTAGCTTAAGAGTTCTACAGAGACTTGCTGGTTCAAGTAATGTTTAAATGATCACTGG
>NC_134787.1:14474957-14484957 GCF_046742065.1 Oratosquilla oratoria
GCGCACAAGTTCTTGCAGTGTTTTGGCGCCGTGTCTTCTCTGACTCATTAGCAATGGAGATCTAACGAGGTTTGCGCGTGGACAGAATAGAGATTGAATTATATCTTATATCATTTCTATCTTGGCCCGAAAATCGTGAGAGTGGCGACTGCGGCACAAGAAATTCGGGCGACCTCCCCGCTCGAAGAAGGAGTAGGAAATAATTTGATAACATTCCTTGTCGTCACCTCCCGAGGTGCTGTGCTATCTTGGACTGATTTTATCTCCTCCTTGCGACTGTAAAATTGATGAGGTGGTGGTCAGTAAAGCTTGGGATGGAGCCGAAATTGACAGACGGAATCGACCAACTGTGTCATCGCGTTGAGAGAGCAAGTGCACCCAAGGCTGCAAACTGAATTTTAGACTGCTGTAAATTCGTTCGTCTTTTCCCTTATTTTCGCCTCATGGACGCAAGCCTCTTCGATGGCGTCTTTTCAGGGGCAAGGTCGGGCCAAGAACTTGATTGTATGGCGTCTCTGAAGACCGTCTTGTAGGAATCAAACCGTAAGAAGAGAGGAAATGGGGACAGGGAGGAGGAGAAGGCGCGTTTATTGACTGCTCTCATTTTCGATGGTTTGATTTTGTGGTCGACTTGCGTTGTAACCTAAGACCTTCGTCACGAGGACGTGGCGTTTCGATGATTTGATTCTGGCTAATATCAGACAATTTTATTTAAGTGTATATAGAAAAGGTTCGGACTCTGTGTCTCCCCAAGCTACGTCGTGCAAATAAGTTGTTGTTATCTTTTGAAAACATGTCAGATAGACTTTCTATCTCTACTCCCTTTGCTGTGAATTACGAGTTTTACATTTATTCTAACTACCGTAAAGTGGTTTTAATGTTTTTTTTTTTACCTAAATCCATCTCTGTTCTGAAACTTCTATTTTTATTTTTGGTGCCGTCAAACGATTTTATTCAGTCAAACTTCTGTAGTCAGGGTGGGCGTCCTTTTTTTGAAAAAGGGGGGGGAGGACTCGAGAGCCTGAAATCTTCAGGTCTGCAGCTACATTTTTTTTTATATTATCTTTGTCTTCATTGTCTCTCTTCAAGAAAAAAAAAAAAAAAATCTAGATCGCAATCTTATAATGATCCTTATCAGGTTGAGGAATTTGGACTCGCAGTTTCCATTCGAAACGAAATGAAACATTTTTCACCTTTTATATCTCAGAAATTTGATCTCATCAACGTTCCCTAAATTCTGGTCCAGCAACGTTTCATGTACGGAGGAATATTTAAGTGAATGAGTGACAAGTATATATACAATTAACAGGGTTTTGTACACGTGTACACATTCCAGCACATACATACACGTGCGCACATATACGTACAAGCACGTTCATGGAGAGTAAGAGACAGGCCCTATGAATGTTGTTCCTTTCGTATATACTATGATTAGGTAAATACAAATAGGTAAATGCGCGCACACACACACACACACACACACACACACACACACACACACACACACACACACACACACACACACACACACACACACACACACACACACACACACACAACTCGTGGCGCAGTTGGTAGAGTTCTCGGTTGCCACTACGGCGGTCCGGGTTCGATTCCCGCCTAGGACTGAAATAATTTCAATATCGGTGCGCTGCGAGTTGTTACTCCAACTCTCGTGGACGGGGAGTTGGGTGTGTGTGCGCGTGTAAGGTCACAGCATTACCCATAGATCGGTCATATGAGTTCTGAACTCTCTTCCTGAAGGGAAATAGCTGTCGATCACAAGTCCAACACGCGATCCATGGCCATGGTAAAACACACACACACACACACACACACACACACACACACACACACACACACACACACACACACACACACACACACACACACACACACACCGGTATATATATATATATATATATATATATATATATATATATATATATATATATATATATATATATACAGTGAAAACATTGTTGATTATTTCCACTAAATTCTTCACGGCACGAGCGGCCGCGCATCGTCTGTGCGGCCCTCATTACCACCCGACTTGGGCCTTGGCGTCGCGTATCAAGTTGTCATCAAACCGCGATCAAGTTGTCATCAACTTCTCCGTCACCGATAGTAACTTGACTCTCAAGTTGCAACAAGGTGACGGAATTAGGCACGGGAAGGACCTGGAGGAAGAGGAGGAGGAGGAGGAGGAGGAGGAGGAGAAAGAGGTGGAGGAGGAGGAGGAGGAGGAGGAAGAGGAAGAGGGAGTGATTTTTTTTCTGTGGTATCTATGTTTGCTCTTTTTTTAATGAAAGTTAAAAGCAGATGGAGGTTGGGTTTGGTAACCGCTGATTTAGAGCAAAATATTCTAACCCCATAGGAATTTCTCAAATCTTAATTAAATCGTCAGACGGCAAACAGAATAAAGTTTTACCAGACGGAACAATTCCTCACAGTCGTCCGGTTACTCTTGGTTAAGGTAACTGAGAACGGTTTTAATCTTCTAAAGACGATGTGTCCCCACAATTGGAATGAAATATCCTGGTTTTAGAAAGAAGGGACTATGTAAGAGTGTAGCGATCTTATTGTAATCGTCTGAGTCAGATGATCGTTTGAAAATTCTCTGAGCTGAATAGAATGTCCTGGAATTAAAAGAATCGTTTAATGCGATATCCTAATAAATGGGTTCGTTTGTATATTGTTATGGGAGTCCCTTAGCTGGACAGAATGTCACAGCATCAGGATGAAAAGACATATCTTGATTATTCCTCTATAATGATTAGGATGGTGTTGTAGTACAATGCGCCATTTTGGAATGTTCTGTAATATGAATAATAATTTCAAATTGAGGTCGTTAGTAAAGAAACAGTGGAGAAGTTTATTAGTATTTTATTTAAACACTTAGTCAGTCAGTCAGTCAGTCAGTCTGTCAGACAGCCAGTTATTCAGATAGTCAGTCATTCAGTCAATCAGTTTGTCAATGGTCAGTCAGTCAGTCAGTCAGTCAGTCAGTCAGTCAGTCAGTCAGTCAGTCAGTCAGTCAGTCAGTCAGTCAGTCAGTCGGTCGGTCAGTCAGTCAGTCAGTCAGTCAGTCAGTCAGTCAGTCAGTCAGTCAGTCAGTCAGTCAGTCAGTCAGTCAGTCAGTCAGTCAGTCAGTCAGTCAGTCAGTCAGTCGGTCATCCAGTCAATCAGTCGGTCGGTCATCCAGTCAATCAGTCAGTCGGTCATCCAGTCAATCAGTCAGTCGGTCATCCAGTCAGTCATCCAGTCAGTCATTCAGTCAGTCAGCCAATCAATCAATCAATCAGTCATTTTGTCAGTCAGTTTGTAAATCAGTCAGTCAGTCAGTCGAACTATTCATCGATTAATTGTTTGCCACATGCATTCTGTTCATTCAAGTTAAGTTCCAAAATTTTGTCAAAGGCTCCTATGTTTCATTGATATATATTTCTTTTGATAAGTATTGTGTGTTGTAGTGGAGTTGCATCTTGTACGACCATGCGTCTTATATGCCGTAAAATATGGTAAAATAGAGAAAATATAAACGACCAAAATGGTGTCCAGTCTAGCAGACAAACCATACAACGAGATGTTTGAAAATAAAATTACCTCCCCTCATTAGAAGAAAGAAAAAGAGGAGGTAACACAATTGCTGTCTTCAGAACAATGAAAGGAGTGGACGAAATTGACAGGTCAGATCTCTTTGTCTTAGAGGGGAAAGAAAATTTTGGGAAAAATCGAAAATGACAATGTGTCTGAAGGATAGGAAGAAACGCCTTTCCATACAGTTGCATTAGCTTCTGGAATGACTGGAGAAGAAACAGTCGAACTATAAAACATAAAACGTTTTAATACTTAAGCTTGGCACATAAAGGCTAAGAGACGGAACCCAACGAGTTAAGTTCTTTTCATGTCCATACACACACACCTACACTCACGCACACACAATAACACACACACACTAACACACACACACTAACACACACACACTAACACACACACACACACACACACACACACACACACACACACACACACACACACACACACACACACACACACACACACACACACACACACACACACACACACACACACACACACGACTCGGTGGCGCAGTTGGTAGAGCGCTGAACTGCTAGCATGGTGGTGCCCGTAGTACATGGTTCGAATCCTGCCCAGGGCCGAAATTTTTTCGGTACCGCTTCGCTTCGGGTCGTTACTCTGACTCTCGTGAGCGGAGAGTTGGGTGTGTGTGTGTGTGTAAGGTCATAGCATTACCCATAGATCAGACCTACGAGCTGTGAGCTCTCTTCCAGGAGGGAAATAGCTGTCGATCACGAGTCCAACACGTGATCCAAAGACCAAGTGAATACACACACACACACACACACACACACACACACACACACACACACACACACACACACACACACACACACACACACACACACACACACACACACACACACACATGCACAATAAAGGTCTACAGGGGTGTCACAAAAGCCCCCAACCTATTATCTGCATGAAACTTATGCAGTCAATAGTACGTACAGGTGGAAAGGAGACCGAAGAAAAGGAGAGTGTCTTTTTCTTAAACTCAACGGAATTGGATGGCAAAAGGGAGGGCAAATGGAACATGGGATAGGAGTATGACATAAGATAATGGAAGTAAAAAATAATGTTTTTCAAAGAAAGTTAAGAGAGAAAGAGATGAGCCAAGTAGAGAAGAAAAGGTAAAAGGTGCAGATGGAGAGAAGATAACGGATGGGAAGGCGATAAGGGGAATATGGGCAGATAATTTTAAGGAGTTGCTAAATGTGGGGAAGAATGGGAAATAGTAGTAGCATTGTGAGTCACTGAGAAAATGACAGTGATGGGTGAGGAAATTGGAGGAGAAATAAGAAAATATAAGATGCAGGTAGTTATTAAAACGATGACATCAGGTAAGGTACCTAGGTTGGATGGGTGTCATGCGGAGTGTCTGAAGAAGAGAGGTACAGTAATAGTAGACTGGATAGTGATGTTGTTTGATGTGTGTCTAAGCGAGGGTAGAGAGTGCTAGAGGACTGGAGGAATGTCTGTATAGTTCCGATTCACAAAGGAAAAAGGGTCAGATGTGAGTTTAGTAGTCTCAGAGGGATCAGTTTGTTGAGTGTAGTTGGGAAGGCTTAGGAGAGGGTTTTAATTAAGAGGCTTAGGAGAGGAACATATAGAGTAATTGGTAAGGAACAGTGTGGGTTTAGGACAGATAGGGGTTACGTGGATCAGTTTTTTGTGGTAAGACAGATATGTGAGAAAGCTTTGGGAAAAGGTAAGGATGCTTTTGGGACTTTATGGCTTTGGAAAAGGCTTATAACAGGGTGGACAGGAAGGCACTATGGGAGGTATTGCAGATAGATGGGATCGGGGGAAAGTTGGTTAGAGCAGTCTAGAGTTTTTACGAGAGTAGTAGAACTTGTGGTAGAATTAAAAATGGGGAGAACTAGTGGTTTGAGGTAAAGGTGGAACTGCATCAGGGATGTGTCACGTCGCCATGGCTGTTCATTGTGTACATGGATGGGGTGGTACGGGGTAATGGTAAGGGGATTGGGGATGGTTAAAGAAAACTGAGAAAAGTGGAAGGTGAGCCAGTTGTTGTTTCCCGGCGATTGTGGCAGGGTCAGAACTGAATGGGGATTAAAGGAGTAAAGGAGTTTGGGAGGGTTTTCGATGAGGGTAAAAATAAGGTGATGAGATGTAGAAGGGGAGAGGATGGCAGTAATTTGGAAGTAAGGTTTAAAGGAGATAGGCTGGAGGAGGTGGATAGCTTTAGGTATTTAGGGTCGCACATGGCTGGAAATGAAGATGTGGAGGTGGAGGAAAATTGTAGATTGAGAGAAGCAAGTAAGTGCTTTAGGAGATTAAAAAGTGCAATGAGAAATAAACATTTGGGAACGGATGAAGAGAGGAGATTATATGAAGGAGTAATTGTACCGACAACACTATAAGGGGCAGAGGTATGCAATTTAAGAGAGGCACAAAGGAAGAGTTTAAATGTGTTTGAGATAACATGTCTGAGAAGTCTGGTAGGGTTTACAAGGTTGGATAGAGTGAGAAACGAGGAGGTGAAGAGGTGAGCGGGAGTGAAAAAGGAGATGAGAGATAGGGCTGATGAAAGAGTATTGTTATGGTTTGGACACATGGAAAGAATGAGTGAAGAAAGATTAATAAAAGACGTGTGGAAGGCTGAGGTGGATGGGTTACCATGAAGGACTGACCGAGGATGAGATGGATGAAAGATGGCTGACATCAGCAATATTTGCTAAATCGATCGTAACTTAATGAAGCTGTACCTCTTCTCTCTGTGGCTAAACAGTGGATCAATCTGAACCGGTTATGATCGGATATTTGGAGGAGCATGACATTGGTCCGAGGAAGCAAAATGTTTCTCCTCCTTCCCTCCTCCTTCCTCCTCCCCGTTCCTCCTCCTCCTCCCTCCTCCCTCCTCCTACCCCCTTCCGACTCCTCCTTACTCTCCTGTGAAAAGGTGAAGGGTGCCTGGAAGGAGTGTAGGCCTTCTGGAAAAGTCTCTGATGCCCATGCGTATATAGATGAGCCCCAATCACCAAGTCGAGGAAAGAGCTCAAGGAAGCGAAACGGGGAAGAAGAGCATTCAGAAAACATAATCTAGAAAAGTTTAACTGAAAGAATATGTTCGTTGAAAACGAAAGAAAAGAATTGTAATAAGTTGTAGAAAATCTTGTTTTTTTATAGTTCTCTATACTTGCCATGCAACTTTATTCAACTGTTGATATTCAGATTAAAAAGAGAGACAAGGTGATATTTACATTTTTTTAATCAGTGTTAGGAGATTCTGTTCAATTGTAGGTGTGTCCAACATCTGATCAGGGTAATAACAATATCAATAATTATAATAACGATGATAACAACAACAACAATAATAACGATAATAGAGATGATAACGATAGTAACGATAACGATAATAACGATAACTAATAACGATAATAACTAATAACGATAATAACGATAATAACTAATAACGATAGTAACGGTAATAACGACAGTAACAACAGTAACGACGGTAAGGATAGTAACGATGATGATTATGATGATTATGATGATGATGATTGATTATGATGATTATGATGATTATGATGATTATGATGATTGATTATGATTGATTATGATTGATTGATTATGATGATTATGATGATTGATTATGATGATTATGATGATTGATTATGATGATTATGATGATTGATTATGATGATGATGATGATGATGATGATGATGATGATGATGATGATGATGATGATGATTATGATGATTATGATGATTATGGTGATGGTGATGATAATAATAATGATGATAATGATAATGATAATATTGATAATGATAATAATATTGATAATGATAATAGTAATATTGAAAATGATAATAATAATATTGAAAATGATAATAAACAAGGAAACTACTTGGACGAAGTGAATGAATCATAGAGGAGTAAAGGAAAAAAAAAAAAAAAAAAAAAGGAAGAGTAAGATGATTACTTTTTTCAGCAAGAACCAGTGCCTCTATCCTTGGAAACGATATTTCACCGAAACTGGAGTCACTGAAGAGATAGGAGTGTAACAGACCGGAGTGACAAACAGTCAGCATTCTGTTTTGAGTGGAATATGCGATTACCAAAGAATACTGTGTGACTGTGGTCCGTAGGGACATCACGAAAGTCCATATTGGACTGATGGAAGGAAGTACACTAGTAGGGCCGAGTATATATAAAAAGAGAGAAAAAAGAGTATGAAAAAGCGAAGGAAGGAAGGACTGAGAGTTACAGAGCGAGTCAGCCTCTGATAGCAAGGGAGGATCGTCAAGACTGGATAAGGCCTCTTAATGGAATGCGGGTTCAGAGAGAGAGAGAGAGAGAGAGAGAGAGAGAGAGAGAGAGAGAGAGAGAGAGAGAGAGAGAGAGGGTTAGAGTTGGGGGAAGAGAAAGAGAGCTAAAGATGAGGGACAGTCATCCTCAATTTGATCCTGTGACTCGGACATTGACTGTTCCGGCTTGTTGGTTCATGTGAACCCCCCTTTCCCCTCCCCCCGTTCCCTCCTGGCCCTTCACTCCCCCCCCCCCACACACACTCTTTCTACTCTGGAATTGATTGATCCGCGCGAGGTTCCCAGGAAAGCTTCCGCTCAAGACATCTTGTTGTGTACCTTCTTGCTGGGAAATCTTAACCCCAACTGGGGAGTTCTGAGAACGAGGGGCACATAGAAAAGTACCTGGAAGGAAACCTGCCACAGAGACTCTTCAGAAACAAAGAGTCTGGTGGGATAGAGGAGGGGGAACTTCAACCTCTTGGAAGAGGAGAGGAAGGCCTTGTTGCTACAGGGGCATTCGAAGTGACTATTGTGAATTTGTTTGAGTGAGAGAGAATTATGGTAGGTATCTTTTGGTAAGCTGGAGAGAGAGAGTTAGAGAGAGAGAGTTAGAGAGAGAGAGTTAGAGAGAGAGAGAATTAGAGAGAGAAAGTTAGAGAGTTAGAGAGAGAGAGCTAGAGAGTTAGGGAAGAGATAGGGGAGGGTTTGGTTGTGATGAAGATATAATTATCTCTCGTGATACATCAGTTCATTTTTTTTTTTATATTTTCTATATTTTCCTTGGAATTAGTAACTCTCTTAGGGCGATGGAGTACAAAGAGAATATGAAGAGGAAGAAGAAGGAACTGACGAAAATGATCGGCAAGTGACTATTGCTTGCATTTTTACAAATGAATATTCCTGTGTAATATGTATTTGTTATGAAATTGCTATAGATAAAAATAATTTAGAATTACCTTAAATATAGGAATAACGTACGAAAAATAGTTGTGCACTGTTTAGGCTGAAAACCAAGTACTACAACAAGTAAAATAAGTAATCAATCGAGGCCATAATCTAAAAGTAAAATAAATTGAAAACGAAAAGAAAAACAAAATAAAACGGAAAGAAGAGAAGAAACTAAAATTGTGTTGCAAATAGGTTAGAAAGGAAGTTGGAAAGCCAAACAGAAGAAGCAGGAGCCGGAGGCTTCGGGAAGTGGAGGACGAGGGGGAGGGAAGGAGGGAAGGAGGGAAGGAGGGAAGGAGGGAAGGAGGGGGAGGCGTTGGGGAAGTTGGTGAGGGATGAAAAGAGAAGGAGGAAGTGGGAGGAGTGGGAGGAGGAGGAAGAGGAGGGGAGGAGGAGAACGAGGAAGAAGTGGAGTGACAGACTCCATCAGTGAAGAAGTGGGAGTTTGCAAGGAACTCCTCGCATGACTGAGTGTCAATGTGATTATATTGTCAATATTGATTATGATTAGAAATTATTACCTTGCCAATATGAATCATTATTAACAAACGCCATCCGTCACGAGAAGCCGATGTTGCATTTATGTCTGCGTATTGGAGAGGATTTTTTTTAAGTAATCCTGATTCTAAGGATTATAAAGGGGATGCATACCGACAGGATACCTTTTGGTCCATAACTAGACCGGATGCGGAAAAAATAGATAATGATAATTGATAAACAAAGATAAATGATAAATCATAGTAAATGACTGTCGGAATTATTTGATTTATGTACGCCGTCAATGGATATTTTAATCATATATATATATATATATATATATATATATATATATATACACGTGTGTGTGTGTGTGTGTGTGTGTGTGTGTGTGTGTGTGTGTGTGTGTGTGTGTGTGTGTGTGTAAGAGAAAGAAAGAGAGAGAGAGAGAGAGAGAGAGAGAGAGAGAGAGAGAGAGAGAGAGAGAGAGAGAGAGAGAGAGAGAGAGTTTCACGAAGAAAGATCCAAGTCGATCGACTAATTGCGTCATAATGTCCAATGGAGTGACTAGTGACCCATTTCGTCCTCAGCGAGGTGACGAAAAAAAAAAAAATCCTTCGTTGTCTGCCCGTGCTCACTTTCTCAGGACCTTGGCTGCCTTATCGCCTTACCTCGGCCTTCATTCTCGTCT
>NC_134787.1:14502457-14512457 GCF_046742065.1 Oratosquilla oratoria
AGCAATAAATAAAATAGATAAATAAAGAAATAGACAAATAAGTGAATAAACAAATAGATAAATGGAGAAACAAATGCATAAATGAATGTACAAAAAGATAAATAGATAAATGAATATATAAATGAACAAATAAACAAACAAATAAAAAGATAAATTAATAGAAGGATAAATGAATAAATAAAAGCACATTTGCAATGTACCAAAGAAAACCTTTCTGTTCATTCTGGCGCTCCAAGTTCAACGAAGAATGCATGAAAGAATATAGAAACAAATTTGCAGATCAACACGTATTGATTTGTAGAGTCTCTAAGGTCGACGGATTACTTTCTGGCTCGTACCAGGCGATTTCGTTCAAATGAGGGGAAGATGACGCTATTCCAAGAGCCAGGACCTCTTCCTCATCAGCTGATTCCACTTTTCTTCAGGATCCCCCAATAGGTCTTCTAGCTTTTTGGCGAAGCCCTGGCCGACGGATAAACTGGGCCGTTGAGAACGAGGAACTGCCATCAACTGGGGTATTCCTCCTCTTCACGGCCTCACCATTGGTTGCCCACGTTCTTAAGCGGAATCCTGTCGGCTTCCGAAGTCGGTGTCAAGTACGGGAATCCCAAGGTCGACACTTCGAGCAAACTCCCCGTTGTTTTGAAGTTCAAATGCAACTAGTCCAAAATAGTTGTGGAAGACTTGTTTCACACGTATCGAATTTTCGCCGTGTCTTCCACGATATGACGCAGTATTTCTAAATAATCACAGGTGTCATTCATTTAATTTTCCTACAGACTTCTCTTCCCTTCCAACAAAAACGGGTGGACTGTCCCAGGTAGTCCATAGTACACACGTCAAGACAACGACCACGTATGAAAGCGCTCCATATACACCCATGGTTATTAGAAAATACGGTGTCGCGTTGTGGACGGCGCACGGCGAAAAGTCGGTATGTATGATATGAGTCGAAGAGGTGTTAAGTGTGATATGTTGACAGTACTAGAACATTATCGTTATGTTGACCGTTTTACGTGTAGTGTTTGTCGTTTTTTTATTTTCATTTTTTTTTTATTTCATTACACTGGTCTGCGTCATTTGTAGTGCCAAGATTTTTTTTGACGGATTCCTAGTAAATTCCACGTGCTGAATTCAAATCTGAAATCCTTTTTCTTTGATCAACTCTAGTTTTCACGCTACCTATTTTTCCATTTTTGTATGTTTTTCTATTACTATTTACTTTTACACAAATAACGAAGTCATTTTCTGAAAAAAGTAACACAAATTTATTATTCAATTACGTAATAAAACAAATAAAAGTAATTAGTTACTACAGAAAGGTTTAGATATGCATTCAAGGACCTCAGGAAACGATTTGTATGGCTGCGTTGTCATACTTTGTGTTATTTCAGCAGATGATCAGTACTCGTTCAGACAGTGTTGGAATGGGAGGTGTACAGCTTTGTGGCAAAGTAAGAATGCTTGATTGTTTTAACAATCTTCAATGTAATTCGATAACCTGAGATGATTTACCAAAACTACTATAATTTTTTAATTCAGCATAACCAGATTACTCAAATTTAGTTAAAAAAGAAATGACAACAGAAAATCAAAATCAAAACGGAGGCCTGTGTTATTTATCAACATTTTTCGTGGTTTGCGGGGCTGGTACGCGCTCGGACCTCAACCTCACTGGTGGTCCAGAGTTGTTCATACATAAACACAGGAGACAGTGTCCACAGTATGCCACTGCAGTGACAATACCCGGAGAAGCTGATGCATTACACACACAGTGATGCACAACTCACCTCCAAGTCCTGAGATGGACAGCGTTCGGGGGCCATTACTCAGAGTAGATGCCTTTACTAACCCACCGCGGCGAGAGTTCGAACAACCAAGGCAAGCCTCAATCCCCCACCGTGGTACCCAGCTACGGCAGTAACCTACCCCCCACCCCACCCCACCCCGCCCCCGGAAACAGCTTCAGCTCACGGACCCGAACAAGGCACTAGTTGGCGAGTGTACATGTTCGCGTTCTTGGCGGCATAGCAGCATATCCATGTACAGGATAATGTCTTATTGATCTTGATGGAAGCTTCGTGTCGAATAGGACAGACGGACGAGAGACCAAAGTATCGAGTTCCGAGTTACATTATTACAATATATGACCTTTTCGATCGCAAGGAATTACTCCATATACTATTTCATAATTTACTTATCTATCTATCTAAGAATTTATCTATATATCTATTCATGTATTTCCCTATTTTACTATTTGATTATTTGAATATACGTTTATTATCTTATCATTTTGTAGGTTGTTGGACTACTTTAGTTGGAGGTGTGAAGATAAAAGCTGCTCTGGTTTCTTCTCTTTAATTAATTCAATTTGTCGGGTCGACAGTTGGGTCTAGTCTGTCGCATGCCACCTTAGGAAGCGACGAAGAAAATGAGTGACGGTTGCCAACACATCTTTTACAATTCTATAAAGATATTTCTTATGACTAAATTAATATACAATGTTGAACTGAGTGTGAGCACCCAGTATAATTTATATATGTAAATATATAGGAAGAAACGTTATCTTATCGACGTAATGAATAACTAACAGTTGATGCTATGTTTTGGCAATATTCCTGGTCGTCTAAGGAGCTTGGCGCAGGTGGTCGTATGGTTAGCCTTTCCGACCGAGGGTCAGATCACACAATAAGCATCCGTTTGAGCCTAACACCATATACCACATTTCAGCATGAGCACACGAATATACATGTACCAGCAGAAAATAAACAAATCATAAGCCCAGGAGTAACAATTTGTTTATTATTCTATTTGTTTATTTACTTATTTGTTTATTTCTTTGTTTCTTTACTTTTTTATTTTTTATTTCTATATTTCTTTATTTTTTGTTTCTTTATCTATTTCTTTATTTCTTCATTTCTTTCTTTTATCTTTTTATTTTTTATTTATTTATTTATTTTTTTGTTAAGATACCTGTTATTTTATTTGGTTTATTTGATTATTTGTTCATTTGTTTACTTACTTATTCATTCTTCAATTATCTGTTTATTTAATCTTAGGTAATATTATGGTCATCGATACACGGCCAATATTGGTGTTGATGTTGTTGTCGTCATCATCATCATCATCATCAGCAGCAGCAGCAGCAGCAGCATTATCGTTATCATCATCATCATTATCATTATCATTATCATTACTATCATCATTATTATTATTCATAATAATTATTTATATTATTATTGTTATTGTTATTTCTATTACTATAATTATTATCATTACCATTGGTAACGTACATGGCCTATGATTTATGAGAATTTGTTCATATTTTTCGTCGCAGATGTATTGATATAATTTTTTTTTTCGAAAATGTATCTAATGATAAGGAAAATATGTAGATTTATATGAAGTACTCAGTTGCGTTGAAAAACATGTCTCCATAGGGAAGTCAATAACTGTATGACATCATGAGGTCAGTATTCACGTGGCGTTATGAGGAGGTAATTAACTGCGTGACGTCATGGGGAAATGAGTAATCACATGACGTCATGGTGAGCTCAGACACCGCGTGACGTAAGAAGTCGATCAGTAATTACATGATGTCACTGAGAGGTCAGTAACCACGTGACGCCATTAGGTCAGTAAACATATGACGTCATTTGGAGGTCAGCCACCAGATGACGTCACGACGAGGTCAATAATAACATGACGTCATGAGAAGTGCAATTGTTATCTGACTCAGCTTTTATATTATTCTGTTGTAGAGTCGTGACTCATAGCGGCCTGGTTGGCGATTTGCTCGCCTTCAGGTGTTGTCAAATCACTAGAATTCCTTTGGACGTGGATGTTTTTTTTCTTTCTTTTTCTTGCGCAAGAGCACATTGATCCTAAGCCTTTATGAGTTCATGAGAAGTGCAAAGGCTTGGGTTTCTAGAACGATCGTGTAGCGTTAACCGAACCTTCTCCTCCTCCTCCTCCTTCTCCTCCTCCTCCTCTTCCTCCTCTTCCTTCTCTTCCCCCTCTTCCTCCTCCTCCTCTTCCTCCTCTTCTTCTTATTCATTATCTTACACCTCTTCATTCTCCTCCTCGTGTTCCTCCTCCTCCTCCTTCTCTTACTCTTCCTCCTCCCCCTCCTCCTCCTCCTCCTCCTCCTCCTCCTCTTTCTCTTCCTCCTCATCGGTTGGCTGAGGTTCTGGAGCTATTTTCGTCTCGTCTGAAGTACCAGGCGATTTTATTCACCTGAAGAGCGGATTCGAGTCCGAAACAGAGCCTTGATTACATTTACGTAATTGCGTTTACCAATTTGTATCAACCTATTGCCGTATACCTCGTTGCATTTACCCCTATTGCATTTACTGTATTCTATTTACCTAATTGTAGGGTTTGACATCATAACCATTGGCAAGTTCGCTAACCCGGTTGTTAACTGCTCAGAAATTGACCTATCATGTTTGTGAAAATGTTGCGTTTACCTGAACAAAATCCTTCTACATCAATCGAGTTAGCTTAACCGACATATGTGAATTTTAGGACCCGTGTATGACAACCAAAGGCAAGAATGGAGAATAAGACATAACTGGGAAATTCGGGAACAAACAAAACACCATATTAAAAATGTAATAAGATTAAAATGATTGAAATGGGCAGGACATGTTACAAGGATGCAAGAAGATAGATGGCCTAAGAAAGTGCTCAATAGTGGAGTGCATGGAAGACGATCACTTGGTCGACCTGGAAAAGACTGGAGGAGATGCGTTGAAGAAGATGTGCAGATATGTAGAATAGAACCAGGAGACTGGAAGGAGGTGGTGGCACAGGACAGACAGACATGGCGAGACGTTTCAAAAGCGGTTATGGATCACCAAGTGGCTTGAAGATCAGCGGGGTTAGAGTCAGACATGTATGTGTGAACCCGTTTAACCCATTAAACTCCGATGACAAGATGTCTTGTCATTTGGTCAAATAAAACAAAAAATCATAAAACACCAAAATGTTTGATCAAACACCAGAAAAATATGACGTCAGTCCTCGCTTCGCTGCGAGCGAAGCGAGGATTGACGTCATATTTTTCTGGTGTTTGATCAAACATTTTGGTGTTTTATGATTTTTTGTTTTATTTGACCAAATGACAAGACATCTTGTCATCGGAGTTTAATGGGTTAATGACTTCTCGTTTCCCATGAAGTAAATGAAATTGCCTTACGACAGCTGGGACAAATTCAATTCTCAATTCGTCTTCATGTTATTTGTCTATTTTCCGTATTGATGAAGTCATCATAGACATTGAATTCAATTTAACCTTCAAATGTTGTTTTAGCAATAATTTTTAGTTTCTATTAGATTTCTTGTGATACAAGTTATGTTTGGAAAACACATGGAATGCTTAACAGCAAATATGTTAGTTTTCTGAACATCAGCTGTTTTATGATGAATTCATTATGATACATTTGCGGAAGAGATATAATTTCCATTGTGATTTATTTACAATATTTTCATTCTAAAACAAATTACTTGTATAAAAGATATAAGATATTCAACAACGAAGATGAACCTATCTCTGCGTAGAAAAGTTTTTGAAGGACGATGGAATTTGTCTCAATTACCATACTGTACAATGACATCAGCTTGTTCGGCCTTCTCTTTGAATTCTCTTTGTAACAGGCCTTCGATGAGCGTCGATTGTGACGGTTGCTGCTGCATGCACTATTACGATTGCCCAACACACGCGAGGGGGGGGGGTGAGGGGAGGGGTGATGGGCGAGTGGTTAGAGTACTTGGCTCGAGTTAGAAAGTCCTCACCTCGTTCTCAGGTCTTTGAATTCTGTTTACGTTGTATGATTAGTCCTAGTTTGGTCCGTGTTTGATCAGCATTTGGTCCGTATTTGCTCTATGTTTGGTCCGTATTTGGTCTATATTTGGTACTTATTTTGTCCACGATTGGTCCATGTCTGGTCCCCCAAGGCCCTGAAATGGTTAGTCAATGCAAAATAGCTAAGGAATTCTGCACCATGGCCTTCATTTGGGCGCTCTGCCCGTGCAGCGGGGTTCTCCATAAAAGAATGTATCTGTAGATTATTTGTATTAAAACGTTTTGTGTGCGGACAGCAATAAGCAATCATAATGGGGTTGAAGCACATCTACATTAACCACTTCCCTACCATGTCATCCTTTTCTTTTAATTCCGTCAGCCGCCAGGCGATTTCATTCATCTTCATGGCATACAAAAATGACCTCTCCTTTTTTTATATAAAGTTTACCGCATCCAGCACCCCTTCTCCTCTCCCCTCCCTCTCTCCCTTCCCCTATCCGATCCCCTCCCCATTTCCTCCATTTTCCCCTCCTCATCCCTTCCCCTCCTCCCCTTTCCATCCTCACCACTTCCTCTTCTCCCCGTCCCCTCAACCAGATATTTTCTAGACCAAAATAAACACACATTGCACCAATCTGGGCCAGGTGGTGGTCAGTCGGGAATCCTTGCACCGTCCTCCATCTCTTGAACCGTGAGGCAAGCGTCTAACTGCCCGCCTCCGGGTGGGGGGAAAATGTCCGGTCTTCGCTCCAGCCGGACACTATTACCATCGATTCGAAGGCGAATGGCCTCTCCTTGCCTCTTTAGATGGACGCTCGCCTCCTAGAGGGGCGTCTTTGGGTTCGGATAAGTGTCAAGGAGCGGGGTCCACGTCCGCCCTTTGGAATAGAGAAAAGAAGGACGTATGTAATTAACGTCTTCACTCCCACGACATAACGGTAATCTCTTACTTTATTTTACTGATTGATGGATTGATTGTTTTTGTTTGTTTATCTATCAATTTAATTTATTTATTTACTTATTTATCTATTAATATATTTGTTTATTTATCTATTAATCTGTGCCTTTGTTTATCTACCTATTTGATTTATCTATTCTTTATTCATTTACATTATTTTTTTGTTTATATACTTGCGTATATATGTGTATATTTATTTATTTAATCAATGATTATCTATTTCTTTACTTATTTATTTATTCATTTGTTTATTTATTTATTAGATTATCTTTTCATTTGTTTGTTTATTCTTTTACAGTACTCGAGGACAATCCTAGGGTAAATGGTATCTTCATCATCTGAATAAAGTCGTCTGATGTTAACCAGAACAAAATACATAAAGTCTGCCACCACTATTGAAGGGGTTAAAGAGATCTCCCCTGTCCTTGGTTTAGCGTGACGGTTTTCATTTGAAATTTCAAATCAACTCGTGTCTATTTTTGCGAAACGGCATTGACCCTTCATGTCCAGGATTTTAGTA
This sequence comes from Oratosquilla oratoria, assembly GCF_046742065.1. Classification (NCBI taxonomy): domain Eukaryota; kingdom Metazoa; phylum Arthropoda; class Malacostraca; order Stomatopoda; family Squillidae; genus Oratosquilla; species Oratosquilla oratoria. Next base: position 14,509,742 of record NC_134787.1, read on the forward strand.
AAATTACCTGATGGCTGTATGGAGGAAAGAAAAGAGAAAGAAAGAAAGAAGAAAGAAAGAAAGAAAAGGCTAGGACTGTAAGACCCATAAGCGCATTAAAGTAGCCCCAAAAATTTCTCCATTTGACATTTTCCTCCTTTTTTGTTTCCTTTTGAGGCAGTTACTGCTCCAGGCCCACGAAAAGTATCGTCGAAGCGAAACCAAGGCATTACCGGTACGTACTGGCTCCCGTCGAAGAACACCAATCACAGTCAAACTTCAGCGTAGAGGTTGACCTGTGACCTACAACTTGACCCTTTTGATACCATGGTGTCCTGTAAATAAAATATTGTGGGTATTTGCCTCGATTCCGGGGGCTTGATTGAAGATGTGGTTTGAAATCGAATGCCTTTCGATTTTACAACCGATTCTAAGATGGCTACAACTGCAGGTCACACCTATGGCGATCGGCAGATGTTCTTAGAAGTCCGATTGTCGTCTTGGAGGAGATGATTGGTGGAGGGGTGGGGTATAGATGTGTCGCTCGCTGGGAGGTGCGCCGAATGAAGTTCTTTGGAACTGCTGACTTTAGCGCGCTGGGCTGGGACCTGCCGCTCGTCTCGGGCGGAGGTAGGGGTTTAATTGGTGAAGGTGAGTGTACGGGGCTGAATAAAATAGTTTGTAGTCTTGATGTCGATGCGCTGGGCTTGCTTGAAGTCTTGTGGGTAGTTGCCTCGATTCCGGGGGCTTGATTGAAGAAGTGATGTACTGGGGTTCTTGTAATTTTATTGGATTTTGATGCGTTGAGTTGATTGAAGTCTTGAAGTTGTGTTGTTGGGAATCACTGCTCTGGGCTGATAATTCTAGTCGTGTGACTGGTGAGTCTTGTAGCTGATGGTTTCTCCTACTTAGATTGGTAGCAAACTGCCAAAAGGTGGTTTGAAATCGAATCTCTTTCGATTTCACCACCAATTATGTAAACCCCCCCTTTTTTTTTTTTTTTTGTAGGCCTGAATTGGGCGGCTTGGCTGAGTATGACGGTCTTAATCAGGTAATCTTCTTTGGGTTGGCGTGGGAACACCGCTTGCCACCAATATGTAACCTGTAAAAGGTGTTATGTATGGGGATATGGGGCAGTGCGACCGGGCTCTTTTGTAGGCATGGGTACTCTTCGACCACCGCAGCCGGCAATATGTAACCTGTAAAAGGTGTGGTTACATAATGGGGCGTATTAGCATCGGGTTCTATGAGCGGGTTCCTTAAAACGGGTTCGATGATTTCTTTAGTTTAGTTTCAGGTACTAAAGATGAAAAAGGGGAAAGATCTCCCCTGGTGAGATTGGAGGGAGTCTCTCCAGTTTACTTGTCTGGTGAGCACAGTCGCCTCCTTATATATTAAGAATTGCTTAGTTAAGCATGTTTGGCGTAGTTGTCACACGGGAAACGTGTATGTGATAGAATATACATTATACTAACGAGTGTTAGTTGTATTGCATAGGTTTTACTTATTTTTTTTGGTGGATGTGGATATGGCGTATATATTGAAGTTACGATAATGTAGTTGGGGTAGGTATAAGAAAGGGGTCAATGAACTGTCTGGTGATATTAGGTACTTCCTTGTCGGGTGATGGCATCATGTTGTGATACGTTGCATTCCTTGAGTCATGTGTTTATGATTGGGAAATGCGAGGTCAGCAAGATTGAAGGTCTTGGTAAAGACGAGTACCATCTTGCATGCATGTGGATCACGTGTCATGGCGTGTGACCTATTATGTTAGTAATGGCGTGGGATCATCACCCACCCCTGCGTATGGCGACTCCTGCCTTGCAATTCGTATGGTCGGTCGCGATGCTTCCATGTGTTTAATGGATATTGGTGCTGATAGGCTTAAAAGAATCTACTCTGCTTTCCTTCTTTTTCTTTTTCTTTTCCTTTTTTCTTTTTCTTTTTCCTCTTTTTTTCTTTTTCTTCTTCCTCTTGCTCGTCTTTCTCCTCCTCCTCTTCTTTTTCTTCCTCCATTTTTGACCAGAAGTGAACAGAATTTGTTTACCTGGCTTTCTGACATTTTTGACAGAAGTGAACAGACGTTGTTTTTTCCAGCTCTCTGGTAATACAACAACAAAATGCATTACGTGATTGCCTGCACTGTGCCATGGATAAAAAGTGAAATATTGATGTAAGCATTCGAAGTTCTTAGAATATGACAATTTTATAACCGCAAATGATATTTGCTGAATTGGGAATATTTCATTCTTAGAATTATGTGTGTACGAATGAAGGACCGCGGAATTTATTTCTGATGTAAAGTTCACTTTATCATAACAAAGTGCATATGGTAGTTATATTGATGTTGAATGAAAATCTTTTATTGCATTTAATTATCTTCATATTATAGAATTCCAAATTGAAGATAAATAGACATCAACACAGGTGACAATTTTACTTTCTGTCATCTGTCCTTAAGTTTCTGACATTAAGAATAAGAAAAGCTATTTAAGTTTCCCATTTAACAGAGGGAATTAAGGATATTGTATCTCGTTCTGAGTAGTTCTTTATTTCCAGTGAAGTATTGCAAATCAACCGAACGATATGACGTCACTGTTATCTCGCCTGGAATCTAGATTCAACGGACACTTGCTTTTTGTCTTCCAAAGTTATTTTGTAAGATCTGTCAAAATCTTATCAAGACAGGTGCCACGTTAAAGAGAGAAAGAGAAAAAAATAAGATAAGAAAGAG
>NC_134787.1:14517457-14519957 GCF_046742065.1 Oratosquilla oratoria
GAAGCGAACAGCGCCGCAGGCAAAGTGCCCACGCCGTAGGCATGGCGGTGAAGCCGGCGCTTGTGAATCAAAATAAAAATAATCTTGAGTAGGAGGCGGAGTTCGACTTATCTTGGAGAACGAGCGTGGCACGAGGACGCGAGCCAGTGGCCACCAAAAGACTGACACAAGCAAACGCTGGGTGGGGCCGAAGTAATGTTACCCGAAGGTTTTCCAATTGAAATCAGAAATTGGCTTCCGCGGCTCAAATCTCTTGGGGATGAATGTTGAGGCAACTCTCCAAATTAAGGACGTCGGGAAGATAGACAGCAGAGAGAGAGAGAGAGAGAGAGAGAGAGAGAGAGAGAGAGAGAGAGAGAGAGAGAGAGAGAGAGGAAGAGGCAGAGAGAGATAGAAAGAGAGAAGGGAGAGAGGAAACGGGAGCCAGCACTTCTGCGCCAGTACCTTAAGCGTTTGTATATAAAACGTGAATGAAAGAATAAGTTTTTGGCTCAATGAATTGCTAAAAAAAAAAAAAAAAAAATTTGGAGGAGGAGAGTGACAGTAAGAACGTACCAGAAACTCCGAGGGTTTTGCCTAAGTTGAATGAGATCGACGTCAGACAACAGGAAGAGAGGGCGTACAATAACGGTCGCGTCGTCTTAAAGTGGTGTCACACTAGGTATTGTTCGCTAGCATGCTACTTGCTTCTGATACTTCGTATGAGTAAAAACGACTCCCGTCACGATCTTTTGTTTTTCAGATTTCCAAATGTCAAATTACTCTTGCATCGTATAGCGAGAAGCTGACAGACGAACCAAAAGAAGCTAAACTTATACGAATGTTAGATATATTGTTAAGATGTTCTTACGGAAGTCTAGAATATTGTACCCGAAGTCGTTTCTGCTCAAACAAAACAACAAAAGCAAGTAGCATGCTTAGTGACCCGCCACCTTTTGAAGGTTAAGAGGGAACAGATTTAAACTTTAAGTGGTTGGATTTTGTTTGTTTGTTTGTTTGTTCAAATTAATTGGTACATCTTCTGACCCTTAGCTGAATAGAATCGCTTGGTGCTTATGATAAAGTCCGTCCATAGAGCGAACGTGTTTCAATTTTTTTTTGCAAAATAAAAGCGAATCGTCAATGGGGTTGCCATCAATTAAGAACGTATTACGTACAATATTACATATGTATTAGGTCCTATCTATTGCGCATTATTATATGGTCATTGCATACTACATACATGACATATATTACATATCACATATTACACACTATATACTACATGATATTTATTACATATTCTACATATTACAAACAGTACATTATGTATTATATATATATATATATATATATATATATATATATATATGTATACATATTCTATATTACATATTACACACATGTTTATTATGTATTGCATGTAGTATATTACAGTGGGCGGTAGGCAGGGATGACCTTTTATTCACAAGGAACTAAGACAGAAGGAACAACAAACGAGTGTAGGTTCGGTGGAGGGTCGGTCCCACCCTTCTATAAGGGTTAAAGGGCCCTTTGCTGTATGTAAGTATGTATGTATGTATGTATGTATGTATGTATGTATGTATGTATGTATGTATGTATGTATGTATGTATGTATGTATGTATGTATGTATGTATGTACGTATGTATGTATGTGAACTGCATGTATGTATGTATGTATGTATGTATGTATGTATGTATGTATGTAATATTATATGCTATTATCAAATACTATTCAATGTATATCGTATACATTATACATTGTATACTAAATATTATATAGATTATATCATACATGTTATGTTATACTTTATTGACTATATATATACTGTATATATGTATATATATATATATATATATATATATATACATATATATATATATATATATATATATATATATATATATATATAATGCAAATATATATAATGCGTTGAAATACAGAAAATAACTTTTGTTACTACCGGTGGCAAATTGATGAAACCAGCTTTTGGCGACGTCGAGGAAGCCAAGGGGCCCCGAGGAGGAGTTTTAGAGCTCCGTCAATGACTCGGACCCTCCTGATGGTTCGAAGGCGAGGGAGCGGTGGCCAAGGGTCCCGAAGGGGCAATGGGAGGGCTCCCCAGGGTCTGAAGAACTTTGAGGTTCCTATAGGAGGTCAATTGAGATGAAAACTCAAGAGCGTGCACACACACGCATACACACACACACACACACACACAAACGCACACACACACACACACACACACACACACACACACACACACACACACACACACACACACACACACACACACACACACACACACACACACACACATATATATATATATACACACACGCGCACGAATTTGTTGCCAGCTATGATTATCGGAGATTAAGAGACAGAACCCCGGAATCATTGCTTCTTTCTTGTTTACTACAATTAGGTAAACACGCACAAACGTACTCACACGCGCACATACTTGCGTGCATACACACTAACCATACTAACCATCTG
>NC_134787.1:14529957-14539957 GCF_046742065.1 Oratosquilla oratoria
GTATATGAGCCCGAATTAGCCCAAGTTTAAGCCCATTTAGTAGCCCAATAATCAGTATTTGAGCCCTTTTGTAGAAAAAGCCGCTTTTCACGGAGTAAAAGCCCAAATATCATCTGTTTTTGAGCCTGAATGAGCCCAATCAATTAGCCCATTTTGTGGAGTTAAAAAAACTCGAGTATCCTTAAGTGAGCCCGAAATAGCCCTTTTTCGTAGCCCATATCGTGGAATCAAAGCCGGAGAATCAATATATGAGCCCAATTAGTCTTTTTTTGAAGCCCATTTAGTGCAAGCCCATCAGTATTTGAGCCCGTTATAGCCCATTTGCGAATCTTCGACACACATGGAAACCCAGACGTTCTTGGGGGAAAGAAAGAGAAAGAGAGAAAGAAGGAGAAGAAAAGGAGCGTCTTCCAGACACCGCGCCGGCTACGGGCTGTCTGACGAGAAAGAGAGAGAGACAGACAGACAGAGACAGCGAGGGGAAGACAGAGAGAGAGAGATAGAGAAAGAGAGACAGAGAGAGAGAAAGGCGGAAAGAGAGAGAGAAATTCCCGTCCGAACGTGCTGGAGGATACGCATGTGGCCGAATCGTCCTGGAAAGACATCCTCCGCTCACGCATGAGACGAAGGGATGTCTGGCGTCCGCTGGAGGAGTAAGAGAGAGTCTAAGAGGAGGACTTAGGCGGGGGGATGCCCAGTCCCGAACCGCGGCCTCAAATGGAAGCGCCCACGCCCATCGAAGGACGCTTCCGACTTCCTCTTCTCCTCGGTCGTCTCCTGTGACGACGGAGTCTCAGTGGGACTCTGCCTCGACGGCGGAGTCGGTCCGCCGGAGGAAAGACGCGTCCTTCGCGTTCTTAAATCTGTCGCCGCCCAAGGCTCCCGTGGCTCCGGTCAGCCTTGGTCGCAAAGATCTGGGAAAGTCAGCAACCGAGATAGTAGTTGTCGTTGTCTTCGTCGTCGTCGTCGTCGTCGTAGGAGTAACAGTAGTAAGTAGTAGTCGTACTATTGGTGGTCGTAGTAGCGGCTGTTGCAGTTTCGTTTGTTGTTGTTGCACCTGTTATTTGCTCCTCTTTCTGCCCTTTTTGTGATTATTTTTGTTTTCATTTGCTCTTGTTGATGTGCTTGTTGTTGTGCCTACTGTTGACACACGCACACACACACCCACACACACACACACACCCACACACACACAATGTGAGTGTGTATATATATATATATATATATATATATATTATATACACACACATAAGAGCAAAGATGAACAAAGTTTATGTTAGTATTGTTCATATAATTAACACATAACTGTGACAAATATGTCCAGTTAACGGACAACGTATAAATATGGCGCTAAATTATGTGTTAATCATATGAACAATACTAGCATAAATAAACGTTTTATTTTACTGATTCTAATAGCCAAAGCTTATGTCTTCATTTTTCTCATCTATACATATGATATATATATATATATATATATATATATATATATATATATATATATATATATATATATATATATATATATATATATATCAATTTTGATACCCCAGGGGTCAAATATTGATCTCAAAATTTTGCTAAATGGTATTTTTTTATTTTTCAACCTAGAGTTCTAAAACTCTGACATTTGGATTCATTGTATGAAAAAATTTTGGTTGGTTTCTATAAACTTATCCGTTAATGATTTCCTTATTAAACTAAAGTCACTTGTACCCTCCATTAATTTCACTCTTGAGGTAGAGAATAACAATAGTTTCCCCTTTATGGATGTAGGAGTAATACAAGATAATAGAATATTGAAAACAAAAGTTGGAATAATATCAGTTTTTCTTACGTTCTTCGGACTCCGCTCAGTCCCACGATGTCCCATTTAATGTTGTCAGGTTCTTCCATAAAGCTCTCCAGCCTCAGGTCTTCTGAGAGTGTTCTTACGTTGTAAGTATAGAGCTTCATTATCTTCACGTTATATAGGTGCGGCATAAGTAACGCCCTTTTTATTTTTTTATTTTATAATGTATGTCTTTTTATTATTTTCTTTAATATCTATTGGTTTTGTTAACGTACTATATTAATTTATTAACCTGTGGAATACATTCATGTTAAAAAAAATAAAGAATAGTTAAAAGGGTTTTAATTTTGTTTCACTCAAACAAAGGGCGTTACTTACGCTGAACCCTTATATATATATATATATATATATATATATATATATATATATATATATTATATATATATATATATATATATATACACACACACACATACAAACATATATGCAAGGTAACCACTTTAGAAAATAAACAAACGGAGCAGAGTGCTTTCGTATATTACATCTTCATTGTAAAGTAATTTACACTGGATGTAATATACGAAACCGCTCTGCTCCGTTTGTTTATTTTCTAAAGTGGTTACATTGCATTTATAAAACACACTTTCCTAGTGTTTTTATTGCAATATACATACATATATACATCTTTTTTTTTCAACCACAAATCACTTTTAATTCCATGCCATCGCAGTCGAGACTGAAGAATCGCTCGATGGAGGCATCCGTTGAAAATTGAAACGTGGACGAGTCGAGGATTCGAATCCAGCTAACCCGTAACAAAGTTAGTGACTTAAACCAATACGCTATCAAGAGAGATATAAGTTGTAGGATAGCGTATGGGTTTAAGTCACTGTAACTTTGTTACGGGTTAGCTGGGTTCGAATCCTCGGCTGGTCCACGTTTCAATTTCCTACGGATGCCTCCATCGAGCGATTCTTCAGTCTCGATGGCATGGAATGGAAAAATTATATGTGGTTTGAAAAAAAAAAATATAATTGATCACTGGGAACCATTCAGTTTATATGTACACACATATATATATATATTATATATAATATATTATATATATATTTATATATATATATATATATATATATATAATAGAATCGCCAGTGGCCTCGATGTCAATCAAATAACACACACACACACACACAAATTATATATATATATATATATATATATATATATATATATATATATTATATATATATATATATATATATGTATGTACGAGTATATATACACATAAGAAATTTTATATTAGAACCCTAAATATTATGGAATGAAAAGGAGAATTAATAACTATAGATGAAGTCATATGGAAATGAATATTTCAGACGATGACGTCACTTCTTCCAGTTGTGGGTTTTCTCAGCTTAAGATATGTCATATTGATACGAACTGGAATATGAATATTCATGAGTTTCCCGACTAATCGATAATCGTGGTTCATGTCATGAGACTGCCCTGAAGGTGTCCTGAAATGGTCCTTAAGGAGCCCTGATGGAGCCACAACTTGGGTACATAAGGACCTCCATGCCAATGTCGAGTCGAGGAGAAACAAGAGAAACTTGCCGAAAAAAAAAGAATAAAAAGAAAGAAAGAATCATAACAGCTGTGGATTGTTCCACACTTGGGGAAAGGTTCCCAAGACTTCTTGGGAGCCGCGTCGAAGTCAGGCGAGATGAAAGAAGAGGTAAATTTACGTCAGGCCACACGCAGGCACGAACTCATGGACACACACGCATACATACATATACATATGATATATATACGGTATATATATATATATATATATATATATATATATATATATATATATATATCAAATCAACCATCCAGAGTCCACTGCCTCCTTCATAGCATTCCATGAATCACACGACCGCGCCATCCTCTGCCACGTCACTCCTGCAAACTTCTCGATCTCGTCTCTCCACCTTCTGTCTGGTCTCCCTCTTCCACGCTTCCTATCTCACGACGTCCACTCAGTAACACACTTGCTCCATCGCTCATCAGTCGTTCGCACCAACTTACCTGCCCAATTCCACTTCCTCTCTTTCACTGCCTCCACAATATCTTTCACTCTAGTCTGCTCTCTCACCCAACTTGCTCTCTTTTGGTCTCTAAGTGTTATTCCCATCATTGATCTCTCCATTCTCCTCTGTGCAGTCCTTAGCTTTGTTTCCATCGCCCTCGTCAGCTTTCAAGTCTCACACCAGTAGATTATTGCTGGTAGAATGTATTGATTGTAAACTTTACGTTTCAAACATAAAGTTAGAGAGCCTCTCAGGATTTTATTATACTTACCAAACACTTTCCAACCAATTGTAATAAAATCCTGAGAGGCACTCTACCTAAAGCCATAGCGAGCTGCTAAAAACGAAGACTTAGGGAAAGGCAAGCACGGAACAACTTCAAACATACAACTGATCTCTCTCTCTCTCTCTCTCTCTCTCTCTCTCTCTCTCTCTCTCTCTCTCTCTCTCTCTCTCTCTCTCTCTCTCTCTCTCTCTCTGTCTCTCTCTGCCTCTGCCTCTGCCTTTGCCTCTGCCTCTGCCTCTCTCTGTCTCTCTCTCTCTGTCTGTCTCTCTGTCTGTCTCTCTCTCTGTCTCTCTCTCTGTCTCTCTCTCTGTCTGTCTGTCTGTCTGCCTGTCTCTCTCTCTCTCTCTGAAAGGAATCAATAGCAAGGTCACGTGGCCGTGACCGGTAGTCATTGGGACTCGAACTCGGGTCCAAGTAGTGACGTGAATCACTTGTTCTTCTATCGGTGATGACCACTCGCTCTAGTTGGTCAAGGACACAGACCAAAGCTCTCCCTTGACATCATAAATGCAAATTGGACTTTTTTTTTCCTCTGCCACCATTTTCAGATTAGAGACAGCTGGCTTCAATTGGCCAGGGCCTGTCAGCCGGCCGTCTTTCTCTTCACAAGTCATTTTGCCACAGCCTGGCATTAGGATCAGTCTCTGTCATGGAAGACAACTCGTCAGTTGTAACTGACGTGTTTGATATATATATATATATATATAATGTTAACTGGATGAACACAGGAGAAGAAGGAAGAAGAAGAAGAAGTAAAAGAAGAAGAAGAAGAGGAAGAATGAAGAATGAAGAGGGGAGGAAGAAGAAGAAGAAGAAGAAGAAGAAGAAGAAGAAGAAGAAGAAGAAGAAGAAGAAGAAGAAGAAGAAGAAGAAGAAGAAGAAGAAGAAGAAGAAGAAGAAAGAGTAAGAATGAAGAATGAAGAAGAAGAAGAAGAAAGAGGAAGAATGAAGAAGCAGAAGAAGAAGAAAAAGAAGAAGAAAAGAGAAGAATGAAGAAGAAATAGGAAGAATGAAGAAGAAGAAATAGGACGAAGAAGAAAGAAGAAGAAGAAGAAATAAGAACAAGAACAAGAACGAAGCCCAGGCTCTAATTCGATGGTAAAATTCTCCTGTCATTCATTTGTGACGCAAGCGATCGAAATCTAATCATTCCGTTGAAAACAAACTCGGGGAATGTGTCCGTGCAAGCAAGCAAGCGAGCGAAACCATTTAATCTGGTGGAATTGGTTTTCTTGGCTTTGGGAGAGGTCATCTGTAATGCAAAACTATCGTGCAGTGTCTAACATCGAGACCCATTTTCGTGATAGTTTTGGATCGGAGGGCGTTGCAACTTTTCTTGTCGAAATTTTGGTAAAGGGAAAGGAGGAGGGGGAGGGGAATGGAAGTAGCGAAACCATCTAATCTGGTGGAATTGGTTTTCCTGGCTTTGGGAGAGGTCATCTGTAATGCAAAAATATCGTGCAGTGTCTAACATCAAGACTCATTTTCATGATGGTTTTGGATCGGAGGGCGTTGCAACTTTTCTTGTCGAAATTTTGGTAAAGGGAAAGGAGGAGGGGGAAGGGGTGGAAGGGTAGGGGAGGGGAGGGCAGACAAGACAAGGGACAAGAGAAAAATAGGTGAAAGGAAGAGGAAGAAGGAGGAGATCTTGTTGGAATTTGGGTAAGGAGCGAGGAGGGAGGAAGGACAAGAGAAGGAACAGGATATGAATAAGAGAGAGGAAGAGGAGAAAGAAGAGGACGAAGAAAGGAACGTGAGTAGGGGTGGACAGCAAATAGAGTGCTGTATAGATAATATATTATCTTCAAGATATCCATGCAGAAGCAGAAAAAGAAAACGCTCAATAATCATGCCTCCTCCCCCACCCCACACACACGCACACAAAAACATGAAATAGTCTGACAAAAACAGTAATCGACAGAGAGAAAGGCAGTCGTGTTTAGCCAGCTATTGTTTGTTGCTATTGTAGACATGTGTCCATTGTAGAGCACTTCCATAAAGTAAAATCGTTAAAAATGTGAAGTAAGTTTTGGTATTTGGACCAAGATAACACGACACGTCCGCGCCCCTGAAAAGTCTACTGACAGCGTTGTCATCGAGGTAGAATAAACGCCTCCAATTCGGACGCCGAAAAAAAAATAGGAAGAAAGAAGGAGAAGAGGAGGAAGAAGAAAAAAAAAAATGTAACATAAAGCCTCTATCGGGTAAGACAATTTTACTAATCTTTTCTTTTCTCTCTCTGGTTGTTGCCAGGATGTTTTTGGTCCGAAAAAATGGTAAATCTCTCTGAATTTAATAGTTTATCAATGTGTAAGGCTCGATATTTATATTTTTGTATTTTATTTTAACTATAAGGGTGTCCTTTATCGTGCAGTAGGTTAATTCCCGAAATATATATAGTGAAATATAATAACAAACAAAATAGGCAGTAACTTGAAAACACTAACTCTAAATTAGCTAAATGAATAGTGGGAAACTGATATAAAAAGGGCGAAAGAACAAGAGAAAGAAAAAAAAAAGAGACAAAAAAAAACACTTACAAAATTAACAACAACAGCAACAACACCAACAACTAAAACTTCTCTTGATTAATACAAAAATGAAAGAAGGAGAGATAGACGGGGAGGCAAACCGTCCAACCAACCAAACGTTCTTGGTCTCCTTAGACCTGACCCTTTCTGAGACGCCCTGACCCTAATCCGCTTCCGGAGACGACTGGACATCAGCCTTAACTGGAGTCACACTAACCTTTATTTAACAAACTACCCTCTAGGGGGCAGAGGACAGGGGGTAATGGCCGAGGATGGGAACCATAAAGTAATGCTGTGATCCCAATTAGGAAACCCCGGCCGACCTGGCGTCACGTGTGTTGGGAGGCAGGGGGTAGGGGGGCGAAGTGGGAAAGAGGAGGAAGGAGGAAGAGGAGGAGGAGGTGAAGGAGGAGGGGAGGAACGGGGCGGGATGGAGGAGTAAATGATTGAGGGAGAAGCGAATCTAGGGTACGTGTGTGAGGAAGGAGAGGGAGGAAGAGGAGGAAGAGGAGGAGGAGAGGAAGGAGCAGAAGGAGGAGTAGGAGAATGAGAGGGAGGAATAGGAGGAGGAGGAGAAGGAGGAGGAGGAGAAGAAGGAGCAGAAGGAGGAGTAGGAGTAGGAGGAGGAATAGGAATTGAGAGGGAGTGACCGAAGAGACTGGAGGCGCCTCGCAGGAATATTAAAAAGGAGACACTTTGACGCAGCCGCGAATATGGTAGAGTCACCTGACCATCGGCGTTCTTCGATGGACACCTGTTCTGCTTTAGAGGCGCCTCTGACTGAGTGGAATCGTTTGCATTCTACTTAGAAGTAAAGAGCCTCTACCAGGAGGTTCCTGACAACGGTTGGAAATACCACCTTTGCCTGGTGTACATAGACAGCAAGAGCAAGCGGTATTTGCCTGGCCTCGTGATCACGGGGTGGTGCCGATGTCGACCACGCCACAGCCAGCGAGACAATTCAATATAATTAGGACGAAGGACGAGAAGAGCGTACGCCAGGAGACACTGAGCTAAGACCGAAGTGGGAGATCAGGGTGGGAAAGCAGGATGGGAGACCGGGGTGGAAGATCAGGCTGTGAAATTAGGGTTGGAGACAAAGGTGGGAGTTCAGGGTGGAGATCGGGGTGAGAGATCATGGTGGGAGATTACGGTGATAAATTAGGATGGAAAATCAGGGTGGGAGTATTGGAGGGCCACGGGGGAAATTCCACTGAAAATATAATGATAATAAAAAATTATGATAAAATGAATATGCATATATATATATATATATATATATATATATATATATATATATCCTAAATATATATATATATATATATATATATATATATATATACAATATATATATATATATACATATATATATATGTATATATTATATATATATATATATATATATATATATATACGCACATACATATACAAATATATATACAATATATATATATATATATATTATATATATATATATACGCACATATGTATACATATTTATATATATATATATATATACACACACACACATATATATATATATATATATATATATATATAAACACATATATATATATATATATATATATATATATAGATATATATATATACATATATATATACATACATACATATATATATTGGACAGGAGTGTGCGAAGGAGTATTTGTGAAATGGTGTAGATGTTATACAGTAGACGAAATGTATTTGATGTAGACATTAGAATCCTTACCCAGAGTACATAAGTCTGACTCTAGCCATCATCAAACAATTTCATTAAGCTGAGGAGCGGACGCGTGGGTAGTCTTTAGGAAAAGAAAGACCTCCAGGATATGTATATATATATATATATATATATATATATATATATATATATATATATATATATATATATCTATATATATATATATATATAATGATAATAATTAATAATGAAAATAATAATAATAAAAACAACAACAACAAAAATTATAATAATAATCCAAGACACGGAAGGAAATATATGAGGGATTTTTTATCAAGACTTGTGACAGAAAGAAAAAACAAAATAGTAATATATATATATATATATATATATATATATATATATATATATATATATATGTGCATATATTCAAATTTTGTTTAGAAAAGAAGAGAAGATATTCTGAAGTTACAGGAGAACAACAGCGCCTCTGCGGCAGTGGAAGGAAACACGTGAGCAATCCTAGCTGAGGAAGAGCGGAAGCTGGGGAGAGAGAGAGAGAGAGAGAGAGAGAGAGAGAGAGAGAGAGAGAGAGAGAGAGAGAGAGAGAGAGAGAGAGAGAGAGAGGGGGGGAGAGAGAGAGAGAGAAAGGGAGAGAGAGAGAGAGAGAGAAGGAGAGAGGGAGAGAGAGAAAGGGAGAGAGAGAGAGAGAGAAGGAGAGAGGGAGAGAGAGGGAGGGGAGGGGGGAGATTGAATGGAGAAGTAACCTACAAAGACTGAGTTCTAGAAAACCTTAGTGAGATAAGAGAGATTCGTAAACGGGAAGAAATGAGACAAAAGAAGGGATAACGCAAACCTAGACCAAGTTGGAAAATAGTGGAAAAAATTAAGTAAGCTTTAATCAGGCCGAGTACATCTGTAAATTTTAGTGAAAGTTAGGAAACCAAGAGAGATTTATTGTATGTTCAGGAAACAGGACTGGGTCAGGCCCGTTTTGAGGCTGATATATATATATATATATATATATATATATATATATATATATATATATATATATATATATATATATATATATATATATATATATTATATAAATAACAAATGTGACGAAGAATGATATAGGAAAAAGAAGACGAAAATAGAGAGCTGGAGACCTAGGGGAAAGGGTGTCGAAGAGGGGAAGGATGACGAGGGGAAGACGGTCGTTGAGGGGAGACGCCTCGTTACTCTACAGCTTCGGGACGTCAAGCTGGGGCGGGTGGGGGGGGGAGGAATCATGACACCTTCATTGGAAGAGGTGAAAAATAATTTCTTAATTTATATTGACGTTAAAAAGTTACTAAGAGATCTAAAGAAGATTGTGAACACAAGAAGGAAAGATAAGAAAAATTAAATTACATACGACAGAAAAGGTCAACACAAGTAAAGAAGTTAAACAATTGGGTAGTTATAATAGAAGTGAAAATATTGAAAACCCAAAAGGAGCAACCTTATCAGAATTAAGCAAAAATAGATTAAAACATAAAAAGAAACATGAAAAACGCGATCAAGAAAACAAACACAGCCACAGCAAATATATTGTAAAAAAAAAAACCAAAATTAGCAGGAGAAACAAAAAGAAAATCTCTTGCA
>NC_134787.1:14557457-14562457 GCF_046742065.1 Oratosquilla oratoria
GGCCGTGAACTAAGTCGTTCCATTTTGAAGGGTCGTGGTGGCAGGATGGTACGACCCTCGTCTTATAAAAAGTAAGCCGTTGAGGCGAGGGTTCGAATACCAATAGAAGAGTTTAATTCCATATGTGTAAATGTATATGTATATGTATATATGTATATGTATGTGTATATGCATACTGTATCAGCAATTAGATCGGACCGCCGGCTTCTCGCATCTGGAGAGGACAATTCAGGCAGGGCTAATGTAATATAAGAGTATCATTGTTATTATTTTAAAGTATTATATTTTATTTGGTGTGAATTAAACTAGTAGATTCATGGTCTCTTCTGTACCAAGACCTACGGTTACATGGTTGTGAGACATGAACATTGAACGTTGACTTGAAGAGGGTTCTCGATTTCTGGGTACTAAGTGGCTTTGGAAGATCATGGGGTATCGCTGGAATGACTTCGTATCAAACCAGAGAGTGTACTGTGAGACTGTCTTGGCCAGTTACTAGCATAAGTTTTGAACGTCAGCCCCGGCTCTATGAGCATGTGGCATGTTTCCTTGATGTTCATCCTTATCATTGGGTTGTTTCCACAAGAGACAACCCTCAATGGGGGGGGGGGAGACAAAGGGGACGTCCACAGAATTCATGGTTGTGGCGAGTTGATCAAACCTGTTAAGAGTTGTTTGGAATAGGAGGGGAGGGTGACTGCATGGGAGCTTGCTCGGAGGAACTATAGGGACTGGCACCTGCGTGTGAATAAGGTGGTGCGCTCCCTGGCGTATCCCTCCAACTGATGATTGATTGATTGATTGATTATTGATGATGATGATTACTGATGATGATGATCATTGATGATGATGATCATTGATGATGATGATCATTGATGATGATGATCATTGATGATGATGATCATTGATGATGATGATCATTGATGATGATGATGATCATTGATGATGGTGATGATCATTGATGATGATCATTGGTGATGATGATCATTGGTGATGATGATGATCATTGATGATGATCATCATTGATGATGATGATCATTGATGATGATGATCATTGATGATGAGGATCATTGATGATGATGATCATTGATGATGATGATCATTGATGATGATGATCATTGATGATGATGATCATTGACGATGATGATCATTGATGATGATGATCATTGATGATGATGATCATTGATGATGATGATCATTGATGATGATGATCATTGATGATGATCATCATTGATGATGATCATCATTGATGATGATGATCATTGATGATGATGATCATTGATGATGATGATTATTGATGATGATGATCATTGATGATGATGATTATTGATGATGATCATTATTGATGATGATGATCATTATTGATGATGATGATCATTGATGATGATGATCATTGATGATGATGATCATTGATGATGATGATCATTGATGATGATGATCATTGATGATGATGATCATTGATGATGATGATCATTGATGATGATGATCATTGATGATGATGATCATTGATGATGATCATCATTGATGATGATGATCATTGATGATGATGATCATTGATGATGATGATTATTGATGATGATGATCATTGATGATGATGATTATTGATGATGATGATCATTATTGATGATGATGATCATTATTGATGATGATGATCATTGATGATGATTATTGATGATGATGATCATTATTGATGATGATCATTATTGATGATGATTATTGATGATGATGATGATGATGATGATGATGATGATGATGATGATGATGATGATGATGATGATGATGATGATGATGATGATGATGATGATGATGATGATTATTGATGATGATGATGATTATTGATGATGATGATCATTATTGATGATGATGATCATTATTGATGATGATGATCATTATTGATGATGATGATTATTGATGATGATTATTGATGATGATGATGATTATTGATGATGATTATTGATGATGATGATGATGATGATGATGATGATGATGATGATGATTATTGATGATGATGATATTATTATTATTATTATTATTATTATTATTATTATTATTATTATTATTATTATTATTATTATTTATTATTATTATTATTATTATTATTATTATTATTATTATTATTATTATTATTATTATTATTATTATTATTATTATTATTATTATTATTATTATTATTATTATTATTATTATTATTATTATTATTATTATTATTATTATTATTATTATTATTATTATTATTATTATTATTTTATTTATTATTATTTTTTTTTTCACGAATGATCATCTGGAAGTTGGCTTCATGGGCTGGGCGCGCTGTAAAATTAGACCCAGAGTGGCCGTCGGGCCAGACTCCAGCTCTCTTCCCGAAGAGTCTTCGAGGGAAGCCTCTGGGGTACCTCTGCGTCGTTTGAAGGGTGATTGTAATAAAGTGGTTCTTCGGGAAAAGGCTGTTTCAGGGCCTTCGATGAGCATTGGTTCTTTGGGAGGCTTTCTGGCTTTGCCATACTGTTTTATTCACCTCTGATGTTCTCTATCTGGTGAAGAGGAAGAACTAGTTAAGAGTTGGAGTTGTAGTTGTTGTTTCCTGAGTAGTTAAGATGGCGGGATAAAGAAAATGGTCTGGATTATTTGAAGTTGATATTTTATTTTGTCCAGATTCTAATAGATAAGAAAATATGTCTAACCCCGGCTCTTTGCGAAATTTTGGTTTTTGCCCAGACAGCTTTGTTTAGCCGAAGGTAGGGCCGTGGTGGGGGTCTGGATCAGGGAGGATTAAAAGGCAATTATGCAGTTTGCCAGCAAATGGACCCCGACTTAAGGAAAGGAATTGCAAGTGGGTTTTGTTCACCAACTTTGAGCTAATTGGCACCAGAGTGGAGGTGAAAAAGATTCTTGTGTGGGATAAGTTTGATCGTTGCAACAGACGTTACCAGTTCGAGGGCAAAGCCTGGCATTTCGCTTGTTATCGACCTCGGCTACAAAAATATATTGTGATGACCTCGTTTCAAACGTACCCTCCTCACCCTCCACTCCCTATCCCTCCGTGTCTCGAGCTTTAGGAGGCAAGGTCCGTTTTCTTTGCAGATTATCACCCCTCGTCTCGACGAGTACGTCAAAATAGCCTATTTTTTAAGATTAACTTACCATGTTAATAGTCATGAAGATTAACATTAGAATTTTGGTTATTCCAAAACCCAAACGCTGTGATATCGCATAGCTAGGCGCACCATTTTCCTTCAATATTATGGGTCTTACCTGGGAAATTATCCAGCATAGCATACACATGAACCTCTCCAAGACACGTCACACACACACACATAAGCGCACAAACACACACACACACACAAGCGCACAAACGCACACAAACACAAACGCACACACAAACGCACACACAAATGCACACACAAACGCACACACAACCGCACACACCATCGCACACACAAACACACACACAAACACACACACAAACACACACACACAAACAAACACACACACAAACACACACACAAACAAACACACAAACAAACACACACACAAACAAACACACACACACAAAAACACACACACAAACAAACACACACACAAACAAACACACACAAACGCACAGACACAAACGCACAGATACAGACACACAGACACAGACACACAGACACACAGACACACAGACACACAGGCACACACACACACACACATACATACATACATACATATATATATATATATATATATATACACACACACACACATATATGAGTTCTGAGCTCACATTCGGAAGGGTAATAGCTGCCGATCACGAATCCAACATATGATCCAAGAACATGGTGAATCTAAGATCATGGTGAATCCCACACAATCACACACGGCCTTAGTGCTTTAGCTGGCCTCCTGCGGTAAGTCACGTAGTTTGTTTCATTACGGCGTGAAAGAGAACTTCTTCTTTTGATACTTGCTCTCATGACTCCCTGTGAGACCTCGAGGAATCTTCGTTCCGAAAGCCTTTAGGGACGAATTCGAAGCCTTGGTTTAATGTTCAAGTCTCACATCCGTACAATAAGGTGGTAAGCAGCCCACACCAGGAGGCGCTGAATAGCCACGGCCAAAGCCGTCACCTTTGCCCTATGCGCTTCTTGGACTGTTTGGGCAGGTAACTGTCACTGCTGGGAATCGGAGAAAAGTGCGGGATTCGAACCCACAACCAAACAAATGCGAGATCATCGCGCTTCCGATTACAATGCCAGCACAGACACGATTCTTTGTATATAAGAGAGGGGAGCTTTTGTCTATATGAGTGTCTGTCTATCACAACCCCGTTTAGACCAAATTCTTACTCCTTTCATCTGAATAGATTCGTCTAGCGTGTGTTAGAATATTTGTAAAATGTGCCTCGGTTTAAACCGGGTTGATTAGTTAATAACTAGTTAATCAAATAAATATATTTGATCGTGGAAAAACATGCCACTTCCAGGAAGGTTGATCAGCCATTGTCTCACTGCCAAACTAGAAAGCAAATCACAACAGGAAAAATACATAAAACTTGTTATTCTCAGTTTGAGTGGTTTCGATGATAATAGATAAAAATATAAGTGTCATGGTTTTATATTAATGTATATATTTTCTTCGTCATGCATTGTGCGAGATCCACTCTCATCGTCGTATCAACAATGTGTCGCTTCGAATTGTCGTCTTCAAATGCACTTAACACAGTGACGGAGTCAACATATTGTTTTTCAGATTAAAGACTAACGATGTTATTTGGCTGAGGGAGAGAACCCAAAGAATGGGAGGTTTCCATTAATTAACCCAACCCAACCCAACCCAACCCAACCTAACCCAACCCAACCCAACCCAACCCAAACCCAAACCCAACTCAAACCCAACCAACCCAACCCAACCCAAACCCAACTCAAACCCAACCAACCCAACCCAACCCAAACCCAACTCAAGCCCAACCAACCCAACCCAACCCAAACCCAACTCAAACCCAACCAACCCAACCCAACCCA
>NC_134787.1:14574957-14577457 GCF_046742065.1 Oratosquilla oratoria
TGCTCTTGATACAAGATTCGTAACAATCAGCTTCATCCGCTGAACGCTTCAATACCTGATGCTTCCGGAGCACTCGGCTTGTGTCGATCTTTCATCTATACCGTTTGCAACCAATCAAATGTCGCATGGGTCAGTTACGTTGCTGCTTTATAATGAATCTAGTCAGGTAATGGAATTTGTCGAACGAGGAAACGTGCGTGTGCATATATATATATATATATATATATATATATATATATATATATATATATATATATATATATATATATATATATATATATATATATATACATATGCAATAAATTCCTTCTTTGTATCTGCACTGATGATGTAATTATACGAAAGCGCTCTGCTTCGTTAGTTTACTTTTCCTAGTGGTTACTTACGCATATATATATACATATATATATATATATATATATATATATATATATATATATATATATAAAGTATATATATACATGTATATATATATATATATATACATGTATATATATTACCCATTCTATTTCTCGTTTTTATTTTATCTTAGTTTCATTATGTCTCGATTTCCTATTTTTATGTATTTTTTTATCTCTCATATTTCCTTTCCTCTTTATTTTCTTTATCCTCTCCCCTCCAACCCCTTATTTTTCTTGGTCCTTTTACTTCTTTCTATTCTTTTCTCCTTTCCCTCTGTATTTTGCATCCTTTATTATGTGTGTTATTTTATTCGTTTTATTCCTTTCATTTTTTTCGTAAAGAAACATTCCCTATCCTTCTCCCATCCCTTCTTTTAACTTCCTTTCACCGACCATGTTCTCACTTCCATCACCCTTTCCCCTCTTCCCTCTCCTTTCCTCCCTCACGTCCATCCACGGTCCCATGGGAACTCCTTTGCCTTCCAATGAGAGTCCCTGTGCTTAACCAAACATGAGTTTTGGGGACAGAACCATTGCAAACGAATAGGACTTTCCGCATCTCCGCCAAAGCATCTCGTTTCTCAATTGCTTTCATATTGACGTTTATGATGGTGATGATGATGGTAATGATGGTGATGGTGGTAATGGTGATGGTGATGATGGTAATGGTGATGGTGATGATGGTGATGGTGATGATGGTGATGGTGATGATGGTGATGGTGATGATGGTAATGGTGATGATGGTAATGGTGGTGATGGTAATGGTGATGGTGACCACGATGGTGGTGATGGTGGTGGTGGTGATGGTGGTGGTGATGATGGTGGTGGTGGTGATGGTGGTGGTGATGGTGGTGGTGATGGTGATGGTGATGATGGTGGTGATGGTGATGGTGGTGGTGATGGTGATGGTGGT
This sequence comes from Oratosquilla oratoria, assembly GCF_046742065.1. Lineage (NCBI taxonomy): Eukaryota > Metazoa > Arthropoda > Malacostraca > Stomatopoda > Squillidae > Oratosquilla > Oratosquilla oratoria. The sequence continues at coordinate 14,576,272 of NC_134787.1, forward strand.
GGTGATGGTGATGGTGGTGGTGATGGTGATGGTGATGATGGTGGTGATGGTGATGGTGGTGGTGATGGTGGTGGTGATGGTGGTGGTGATGGTGTTGGTGATGGTGGTGTGATGGTGGTGTGATGGTGGTGTGATGGTGGTGGTGATGGTGGTGGTGATGGTGGTGGTGATGGTGGTGGTGATGATGGTGATGGTGGTGGTGATGATGATGGTGGTGGTGATGATGATGGTGGTGGTGATGATGATGATGATGATGATGATGATGATGATGATGATGATGATGATGATGATGATGATGATGATGATGATGATGATGATGATGATGATGATGATGATGGTTCAGAGAAGTGGTGGGGTGGTGGAGATGAGCTTATGAAAGAAGAGGATTGGATGTGGTGATAGAGAAAGAGGCTGGAGAGATGACTGATAATTGCATGTTAGTGATAGTAGCGTGTTTTGCACTGAACTTGAAAGTGAAGACTGATAACGTAAGTGGTGGTGATGGTGGTAGTGGTGTCACTACCCGGTAGTAAGGACAAGTGGTACAGCTGAATGAAATTTCTTGGCGGGTGTCAGGGGGTAATAGATGAAGTGAGTATTCCTCGTAGACGGCACAGTCAGGGTGAGATTGAATTCTCCCATTAAAATAGACCTCCGTCTTAACAAAAATCTCCTGTCGCATAGAACAACTTTGCCAACCGTGTAGTTAATGAGTGGAATAAACTTCCTGCGGAGGCAGTGCAGTGTAGTTCAGTTCGAAGCTTTAAGAATCATTTAGATGAACACCTAAGCAAGATGCTGTAGTGACTGTCATCTATTCTATATTATTTATTTGTTTTGTTATCATTTGTGTTTGTTTTATTATTTTTTGCTTGATTCACATTTACAAGTATTATTAGTTATATGTCAATTCGATATTATTTACTATTTACCCGTTTGTTTATTATTTAACTATGCCTATGCATTTATTTATTTATTTTATTTATTGTTATTTATATTAGTATATCTTTATTATTTATCTATCATTAAATTTTTTTTTTTTTTGCATCCGACCTAGGTATGGACCGAAAGATCTCCTGTCGGCATGCTCCGCCTTTGTAATAATATATATATATATATATATATATATATATATATATATATATATATATATATATATATATATATATATATATATATATATATA
>NC_134787.1:14582457-14604957 GCF_046742065.1 Oratosquilla oratoria
GGTGTAGTGGAGAAGAAGCATTCATTTATAGATTGGCTACAGATTAGGACGAGGGAATCGTATGAGAGGTACAAAGTAAAGAGAAGGGAAGTTAAGCATAAGATAAAGGAAGCAAAGAGGAGAGCAGAAAAATTTAAAAGCAATAAAAAGATGTTTTGGAAGGAAATTAAAAGAGAAAGATGAGGTGAATCAAGTAGAGAAGAAAAGGTAAAAGGTGCAGATGGAGAGATGATAATGGAAGATAAGGCAGTGAGAGGAAGGTGGACAGAGTATTTTAGGGAGTTGCTAAATGTGAAGGAGGATAGGGAGGGAAAGGTAGTTGTAGTGGGAAGCGCTAAGAAAATGAGAGTGATGAGTGAGGAAAATGGAGGAGAAACAGGGAAGGATGAAGTGAAAGTAGCTGTTAAGATGATGAGAGCAGGTAAAGCACCTGAGTTGGATGGATGCCATGCAGAATGTCTGAAGAAAGGAGGTACAGTTATGGTGGACTGGCTGGTGAGTTTATTTAATATTTGTTTAAGAGAGGGTAGAGTGCCGGAGGACTGGAGGAGTCCCTGTATAGTTCCGCTTTACAAGGGAAAGGGGGACAAATGTGAGTGTAGTAGTTTCAGAGGGATCAGCTTGTTGAGTGTAGTTGGGAAGGCTTATGGGAGGGTCTTGATTGAGAATATTAGGAGAGGTAAGACAGATATGTGAGAAAGCTATAGGAAAAGGTAAGGATGTTTTTTTGGCTTCTATGGATCTAGAAAACGCTTACGACAGGGTAGACAGGAAAGCACTGTGGGAGGTACTGTAGGTATATGATATAGGAGGAAAGCTGTTAAGAGCAGTCAAGAGTTTTTACGAGAGTAGTACAGCTTGTGTTAGCATTAGAAATGGAGAGTGTGAATGGTTTGAGGTAAAGGTGGGACTTCGTCAGGGATGTGTTATGTCGCCCTGGCTGTTCAATCTTTACATAGATGGGGTGGTGCGAGAGGTGAATGCGAGGGGAGTGGGTCAGGGATTGGAGATGGTTAAAGAAAATGGAGAAAAGTGGGAGGTGAGCCAGTTGTTGTTTGCTGACAACACTGCGCTTGTAGCAGGATCAGAGGAGGGATTGAGGAAGTTAGTGACAGAGTTTGAGAAGGTGTGTGAAAGAAGGAACCTCTCCCAACGTTCCCTTTTTCTTGTCAAGGGCGCTACTTAAGTAGCACCCACTTCTCTCTGTTTTGTATCGAAATATATAGATTCCCTGTATCCAGTCCTTTTGCTCCAACGATAGTTTTCACGTGATATATATATATATATATATATATATATATATATATATATATATATATATATATATATTATATACATATATTATATACTTACATATATACATACATACATACATACATACATGTGTGTGTGTGTGTGTGTGTGTGTGTGTGTGTGTGTGTGTGTGTGTGTGTGTGTGCGTATTTGTGTAGGTGCATGTATGTGTACGTGATTATCATCGTTGTCAATCATTTCCATGGCAGTTAATATAAGTAATACTAATCTTAGTATTCCTATTTTTAGACATTACCAGTGCTACTAATAGTGTCACCAATTTCTTTATCATTGACACTTTAATTAATATGACGCTAAGAAACTAATTATTCATGGGGAAATTTGTACGGCGTCTTTCCGTTTCCTTCTCTACATCCCCTTTGCTTTCATTCCACCATTTGTCTTCTTCTATCATTCCTTGTCTTTCCTTCTTCTTCTCCCCTCCTTCCTGTTCCTCTTCCTCATCTTCCTCTTCCTCCTCTTCTTCTTCCTTTTCCTCTCCCACCTATCCCTCTTCCTTATCTTCGTCTTCCTCCTCCTCTTCTTCCTTTTCCTCTCCCTCCTGCCCTTCTTCCTCATCTTCGTCTTCCTCCTCTTCTTCTTCCTCCTCATCTTCTTCCTCCTCATCTTCCTCTTCCTCCTCCTCTTCTTCCTTTTCCTCTCCCACCTGTCCCTCCTCCTTATCTTCGTCTTCCTCCTCCTCTTCTTCCTTTTCCTCTCCCTCCTGCCCCTCTTCCTCATCTTCGTCTTCCTCCTCTTCTTCTTCCTCCTCTTCTTCTTCCTTTTTTTCTTCCTTTTCTCTGTGCCTGTTCTATTTATCTCTTTTGGCAATCCAGTAAATGATTGTCGTGCACTATGCAATCACATTTCGGTAACCTCTCCCCCCCATTTCGACCAAATTCGTACATCTTCACCTCGTTTTACATCATTGGATGGCGCCCCCCCCACCCCACCCCCGTGAACAAAATTTTCGAGAAAGCTTTGCTAGTTGGCTCTCGTATTTGCCTCTTTTTCTTATTTATATATATTTTATGCCCATTTTGGCCCCTCTCTACCCGCTCTATATAGCGCCCCGCCTCTCTCTCTCTCTCTCTCTCTCTCTCTCTCTCTCTCTCTCTCTCTCTCTCTCTCTCTCTCTCTCTCTCTCTCTCTCTCTCTCTCTCTCTCTCTCTCTCTCTCTCTCTCTCTCTCTCTCTCTCTCTCTCTCTCTCTCCTCTCTCTCTCTCCCTCTCTCTCTCTCTCTCTCTCTCTCTCTCTCTCTCTCTCTCTCTCTCTCTCTCTCTCTCTCTCTCTCTCTCTCTCTCTCTCTCTCTCTCTCTCTCTCTCCGTCTGTCTGTCTCTTTCTCTGTTTCTTTGTTTCTCCCTCCCTCCCCCCTCTCAACTCTCCCCCTCTCTCCTTCTCTCCCTCCCCCTCTCTCCCTCCCCCATCTCTCCCTCTCACCTTCTCCCCCTCTCCTCCTCTCCCCCTCTCTGTCTGTCTGTCTGTCTTTTTCTGTCTCTATTTCTTTGTTTCTCTCTCCCTCACTCCCTCCCTCCCTCTCTCTCTCTCCCTCTCTCTCCCCCTCTCTCTCTCCCTCTCTCTCTCCCTTCCTCTCTCCCTCCCTCTCTCCCTCCCTCTCTCCCTCTCTCTCTCCCTCCCTCTCTCCCTCTCTCTCTCTCCCTCTCCCTCTCTCCCATCTCTCTCTCTCTCTCTCTCTCTCTCTCTCTCTCTCTCTCTCTCTCTCTCTCTCTCTCTCTCTCTCTCTCTCTCTCTCTCTGTGTCTGTCCGTCTCTGTCTGTCAGTCTCTGTTTCTTTGTCTCTCTATCTCTGTCTCTATCTATTTCTTATTTTCTCCTTATTTGCTTCTCCCCACCGATTGTTTGCTTCTGCCTTTCACTCTTTTCTCACTTCCTTCCTTTCTCTCTTCCTCGTTTCCTTATATCCTCCTTTCCTTCCTTCCTTCCTTCCTTCCTTCCTCGCCTCCTTCATTCATTCCCTCCTTCCTGTCATCACCCCTTCTCCCACCATTTCTCCCTGCCTCTTTGCTCCCACGTCCCCCTTTCCTTCTTCCTTCCTTCCTTCCTTCCTTCCTTCCCTACTTCTTTTATTACTTCCTTCCTTCCTTCTCTCCTTCCTTAGTTCTTTCTTCCATCCAGTCTTCCTACCTTCCCGCCTACCATCTATCCTTCCTCTCTTCATTCATTCCTTTCTTCCCTTATTCTCTTTTTCGTTCCTTCCTGTCTCCCTCCCTTTATTCATTCTTTCCTTCCCTTTATTCCATTAGTGTTCCTTCCTTTCTTCACTTTTTTCCTACTTCCCTCCCTCTCTTACTTCATTCATCTTTTCCTTCTTCCCTACTTCACTCTATTCCTTCCTTCTCTCCTTCCTTCCATCCTCAGTCTCTTACTTCCTTCGTCTAATTATTATTAAAGGGAGGCTCTAATCCACACTGGTCCCGGCCACCGGCCCCGGCCACCGGCCCCGGCCACCGCTCCCGGCCACCGCTCCCGGCCACCGCTCCCGGCTCCACCCCCGGCCCCACCCCCGGCCCCACCCCCGGCCCCACCCCCGGCCCCACCCACATCCATAAGGTCCGCCCTCGCACACCACATATTTCCGGCAGAACGCTCATTCTGAAACATTTTCTCGCGGGTATACTTAGTACACTTGCGGTTAGAAAGGGCGAACGAGTTTGTACATGTACACATTGTCACCCGAGGGGACTCGAACACACATGCATATGTATCTATGCACATATATGCATACATACGTACGTACGCACACACAAACACATATACGCCCGTGCATGCACACACACACGCGCACACACACACACACACACACACACACACACACACACACACACACACACACACACACACACACACACATACACATACACACACACATGCACATACGCATACGCATATACATACACACACACGCGCGCGCGCGCGGGTGCACACACTAAACCTCATTTTTCCAGTAATGTCCATTTGCTTGCAAACTGTCTTCTCACACACATAAGCATATGCAAACTTTTGCTAATTGCGTGCGTGTGTACAGAGTACTTCCTCTTTTGCTAGGAGGCAGCAGTTCTTTCTATTTCTTTCATTGCATCATGTTAAGGAATCGAGAGGATAGCCTGTGAGTGTATATAGACGTACATACCAGAGGCTAAGTTTATATTCAGATTTGGTTTTCCAACGTAAATATCTGTAGCCAGACAAGGTATGAAGAAGTGCAGACAGGTGCAGTTAGGCAGTCGTGTACACACACACACACACACACACACACACACACACACACACACACACACACACACACACACACACACACACACACACACACACACACACACACACACACACACACACACACACACACACACACACACACAACACACGCGGGGGGGGGACTGTGGATGTTGCTCATGTTCTTTTCATACTTCATTTTTTGTTTTGTTTCCCCACTCACGCGCTTTATTCTTATTTTCTGTTCTATTCTTTCACTCAAACTCGGTTTTGGATACACTTACACCCCTCTCCCTCCTCCCCACCGTTTCCTTCTTGATAAATGACAAAAGTTGTTCACACTTTATCTTTGTACCTCCATCTTCCTCTAATTCCTCCTCCTCCTCCTCTTTCTCCTCCTCCTCCTCCTCCTCTTTCTCCTCCTCCTCCTCCTTCTCTCCCTCTCATGTTCCTATTATTTTCTTCAGTTCCTCCTTGTTTACATTTCTCCCACTTCCCTCCCTCTTCCTCTTTTCGTTTCTCCACATCCTTCTGCATATTATTCCGTTTGACCTTCTCCCTCTTTCTTCTTATCAGATTTCCTCCCTCCATTTTTCTCATCGTGCATTGCCTCTTCCAATTTTCTTCTTACTCCTCTTCCATTTCTCCTTTTCTTCATATTTCTCTCTTCCCCTCCCTTCAGTCCTTTGTCCTATCTCTCCCTCCCCTATTTCCCTGTTTCTCTCTCTTTCATATTATCTCTTCATTCACACCATTGCTCTTTCCTCTCGTCCCCGCTCTGGTCCATGGGTCGTCAATCAGCTGACTTAAACCTATTGGCGTCATATAGCATAAACTATATAAAGCAGGCCCCAAGGAAATAATCGACACTAAATGAGAATCAGACAAACAATGGTCTTAAACTGTCAGGAAATAGATTTAATTTGGAAGTGGATCGAAACAACTTCGCCAACCGTGTAGTTAATGAATGGAATAAACTTCCTGCAGAGGCAGTACAATGTAGTTCAGTTCGAAGCTTTAAGAATCATTTAGATAAACACATGAGCAAGTTGCTGTAATGACTGTCATTTATTTGTTTTGTTATCATTTGTCTGTTCATTATTATTTGCTTGATTTACAATTATTAGTGGTTATATGTCAATTTATTAATTATCATTTGCTATTTACCTGTTTGTTTATTATTTAACTATACCTATGCATTGATCGATTTACCTATTTCATTCGTTATTATTTATATTATATTTTCATTTATTCACTTATTCATTTATCATTTTTCGCATCTGACCTAGTTATGGACCAAAAGGTCCTTTGTAATCCTTTGACATAAAGACAAACCATTCAGATCGGGGATGAGGTGAGGGTAGTGTAGGGAATGGTAACCAGATAATGTTAATCTCTTTTGTTCTTTCGTAAAGAACAAAAACGCTGATGCACCACACAGGATGTAGAGGAGTTCATCAAAATGGTTCTCACCATTACAGGCCGAGCCAGGTCCTCTTTTCGTTGCGATCGTCATTTCTTTATCTACGTCACTCTTACGTCACGACCAAGAAATGGGCTAGGCTAATCGCGACACAGAAAGGAAAAAAAAAAAAAGAAAAGAAAAAGAAAGAAAAAACAAGTCTGCGGCCTTGAGCAGTTCACACGAGAAGGACTGTGGATCAATTATAGAATCTCACCCCCACCCCACCCCACCCCACCCCACACACCGATCGACAAAGGTCTGAAGCGCTCCACGCCGTCACTCAGGTCATGGTAACGCTTTTTTTATTACTCCTCATTTTACGGTTTGGGGACATTAATGGCTCGGTTAGGATGGGTTAGGTTAGATAAAGATAATAACAAAAAAACGTTACCATGACCTGAGTGACGACGCAGAGTAACAACGGAACACTCTGGACCTCCACCAATCAGTGTGCAGGGTTGGGGGATGGGGGTGAGAGTGGGGTTGGGATTATACAGTTGATCGTTTTTTTTTTTTTTTTTTTGAGAGAGAGAGAGAGAGCGAGAGAGTCTCGGGTAGAATAACCAAACTCTTTGTTATAATTAATTATTATTTACATAAGAAAAAACACATTCAAAGTGAATGGAACATAGACACATAGAACATATAAGTGAACATACAAGAAAAAATCCTCAAGAATGAATACATAATTATAAAGATCCCTGAATCATCAAAACATCACATATCACACGTATATTATGAAATGACAATACAATTTTACCAGACAGGTATAGTGTAGGGTTTGTATGCAGCACGTAAGAACTGGCGGGCGAATTTATGTCTTGATTCTGGTTGTCTGTAACGGTTTTTATGCCTCAGGAGCAAATGAGTAGTTTGTGGTGGAGACAGATGCGCGATGACATCTGGTAGCAGGGGCAGACACTTGTAGCTGTCACAGAGAAAGACGGTAGAGGGAGGTACTTAGTTTTGGTCGTTGAGATGATATCCGAAATAATTCGGATGGCGAAGACTTGCAACTTCGCTTGGAGATGCCATACACAGGTTTCAGTAATTTGAAGATGGCTGAGTGCAGTCGACGAGGTCCAAAGAACTTTGTTAGTTGAGTTGTCGTAATAGACGATGTAGATAAATTCTACGTTTTTTTTTTCAGATGAACTGCGGGCATCAGTATCTCTCTTTATCTCTTGTATCTCTTTTTGTCTTCTATCTTGTCTCTGCTTTCTGGTCTCTTGTCTCTCTGTTGTTTGTTTTTTCTTGTTGTCTCTGATGTCTCTGATCTCGACCAGTCCGCCTTGTATAGTCAGTATATTAGCTATAACGGTATCTCAAGCCGCAATCAATCACCGGGTTTGATTACTCTTCTCGCCGGAGCTGAATACATTTTGGGTTCCAGACAGTCATCAGAGAAATTATTTGAAGTGCGTAACAACAGTAAGTCACATACATACCTTATACAAAAATAGGTTAAAGATAACAAACATATATTGCATATGATATGACAATGAATGACATCACTATTCATTAAATGCCTAAACATACATTCTATTTATGCAAGGGAGTGACAAAAGTCTAAACATACAATCTATTCATGCAAGGGCATGACAGTGACTCAAACGTGACGCTAAGTGTCACGTAAAGATCTCAGTCAAGACTTCGCCCAGTCTCACGTGATAAGGTTTAGTTGGAGGGAGTGGGAGGAGTTATAAGTAGGTTTAGTATAAGCCCCGCCTTCCTTTTCACGTGATTGGTTGCTGTATATGGGTGGGGTGGAGAAAGGGGTGGGGCTTCTCTGACAATGCAATATTATTTATTTGTGTTGCATAAGTTTGTTTTGAATATCTTCTGATATTAATTTGCATTTTTTATTGTCTATTTTCAACAAGAATGGCATCTCTGTTAAGTACGTTTTTTTTTAACATAAAAAAGATCTATCAGGTTAGGTTAGAGAAACGAGCTAGTTACTAGACACCATATCCAGGGAATTAAGTGATTGTTTAGTAAGTCAGGCATGAAGAGGGAAGGGTGAGGTATGTAATATGTAGTACACGTCAGCCTGAGTATATACGAAGCCCAGGCAAGCGAAATAGTGACAATATCTTATTTGTGTAGCAAGAACATCAAACATCCTGAAGGCACAGTTTTATATCCTATCTTCAGAGGCAATAAAAGCAGACACGATACCTTCTGCAGTCTCCTCCTCTTCCTCCTCCTTCTCCTCCTCCTCCTTCTCCTCCTCCTCCTCCTCCTCCTCCCCCTCCTTCTCCTCCTCCTCCTCCTTCTCCTCCTCCTTTTCCTCCTCCTCTTCTTCCTCTTCCTTCACCTTCCCCTTCTTCGTTGTTTCCTCTTCGTCTTTTTCATCCACTTCCTTCCTCTCTTCTTTCCCCTCCTCTTCTTCCTCTTCCTTCTCTTCTACCTTCTTCCCGTTCTCCATCTTCTCCTGTTCGTCCTTCTTTCTCCCCTCTTCTTCCACTTCCTCCAACTAATCCTCCTCCTACTCCTCCTCCTCCTCCCTCACAACATTATCTCATCTATCATATTTCCTTTCCTTTTCTTTTTCTTGTTCGGTTCTCTCTATCTCCCCCCTTTCTCTCCCCCCTTTTTCTCTCTCTCTCACACACAGGATTGCTTCCTTTTTAGCAAGAGGTGGCCACTTCCTCCCTCCTTGCCTCACTTCTCCTCCCTCCCCCTCCCTTTCCTCCCTCTTTCCTCTCGTCCTTTCTCCCTCACTCTTTCTCTCTCTCCCTCTCTCTCTCTCTCTCTCTCTCTCTCTCTCTCTCTCTCTCTCTCTCTCTCTCTCTCTCTGTTCCTCTTTCTCTCTTTCTCTCTCTCTCTGTTCCTCTTTCTCTCTCTCTCTCTCTGTTCCTCTTTCTCTCTCTCTCTCTCTCTCTCTCTCTCTCTCTCTCTCTCTCTCTCTGTTCCTCTCTCTCTCTCTCTCTGTTCCTCTCTCTCTCTCTCTCTCTGTTCCTCTCTCTCTCTCTCTCTCTGTTCCTCTTTCTCTCTCTCTCTCTCTCTCTCTGTTCCTCTCTCTCTCTCTCTCTCTCTCTCTCTCTGTTCCTCTCTCTCTCTCTCTCTCTCTCTCTCTCTGATCCTCTCTCTCTCTCTCTCTCTCTCTCTCTCTCTCTCTCTCTCTCTCTCTCTCTCTCTCTCTCTCTCTCTCTCTCTCTCTCTCTCTCTCTCTCTCTCTCTCTGTTCCTCTCTCCCTGTTCCTCTCTCCCTCTCTCTCTCTGTTCCTCTCCCTCTCTCTCTGTTCCTCTCTCTCTCCCTCTCTCTGTTCCTCTCTCTCTCCCTCTCTCTCTGTTCCTCTCTCTCTCTCTCTCTCTCTCTCTCTCTCTCTCTCTCTCTCTCTCTCTCTCTCTGATGCTCTTTTTCTCCCTGAATTTTGTCCCCTTTACTCCTCCCGACTTTTCCATCCTCCTACCCTCTCTCATTCCCTCACAACTGTGACATCGTCTGTCTGTCTGTTTACAGACTTGGAAAGGGACATTTTTCTTTAAACGGGTTCGTTTCGTTGTTCTTTTTCACTGCCTCTCGCTTATAGAGTGTCTCAGCCTTTAGGAGATGCGTCTTTGTTTTTAAGTTTATTTTTTCTTCGTCTTCATACCTCTTGTCCTCTCTTCCTTTTTTCGCTGTAATTTTGTCTTCTTTTTCTTTTCTTCGTCTTCTTCTTGTCTCCTCTTCTTCTCTCTTTGCTTCTTCCCTGATTGCCTGTAATTGGTATTGGTACTTTGTCGTTCAGGTTGCCAATTTATATCCGCCGTACAGTCCACGATTCGCATCCATACCCGGACATCCGTGATTAGTGTCGCCCGTAATCGGATTTAGCCTTCACTGTCGTCCTTAACTCGGTTAGTCGTCGGGTGTCAGTTTCAGATCCTTCGACGCTCTGTTTACACGATTTTATGGGCTGGTTCCTCAAATTGGAGTCGAGTGCGCGCGCGCACACACGCATCGCAAAGGACAAAAGTTTGGACGCGCCTTTTGTCGAACCGTATGCGTAGTTAGGAGGCGGGAGAGAAGAAGATGGGTTTGATATTTTCTCTTGTCATTTGTTTATTTGTTTGTCTATGGACTTGTTTGCTCTTATATTTGCTTGTTTATGTACATATTTACTCATTTATCCTTTATCTATTCATTCATTTATCTATTGCTAATTGTTCGTAATTTATCTATGTATTTCTTTTATAGTTATGTATTTGACATTTAATTATTAGTTTATTCCTTTATTATCTATTTGCTTGCTGTGTACTGATTTATATGTTTGTTCATTCACATACTTGTTTTGTTGATTGATTGGTTGATCTATTTATTTTTATTTAAATATTTGCTGTTTATTCTTTTGTTTATTTACTTATTAATAATGAATTTGCCATTCATTTGTAATTTATTAATTTATCTATTATATTCATATATTCATTTAATGATTTATTAATTTCTTTTTCTATATTTATCAGTTAATTATTTATGGAAACATCCTTTGAACTCCAAATTATCTATGGAAACATCCTTTGAACTTCAATTGAAATTTCCATTCGCTTTTGACCAAAAAACTAGAATCTTAGGCCACAGACACAGGAGAAACAGAGAAGAAACTTCAGCCAGCGAGTTTATGTATATGCATACAGTTTGTACACTCAAACATGCACAGAGGTATATGAGTATGCAAGACCTAAACACATAATGTAGACGGACGCACTAACGCACGCAACACCTCTAAAATACACACACACACACACACACACACACACACACACACACACACACACACACACACACACACACACACACACACACACACACACACACACACACACACATTCGTGTCGCAGTGGTAGAGTTCTCAGCTGCCACTACGGCGGTCCGGGTTCGAATCCCGCCCATGGCTGAAATAATTTCAGTATCGCTGCGCTGCGATTCGTTACTCCAACTCTCATGGGCGGGGAGTTGTGTGTGTGTGTGTGTGTGCGTGTAAGGTCACATCATTACCCATAGATCGGTCATATACAAGCTCTGAGCTCTCTTCCGGTAAGGAAATAGCTGTCTATCACGAGTCCAACACGTGATCCAAAACCATGGTGAATCACACACACACACACACACACACACACACACACACACACACACACACACACACACACACACACACACACACACACACACACACACACACACACCTTAGGTCGGTCACACGAGCTCTCTCTCTTCCGGGAAGGAAACAGCTGTGGATCATGAGTCCAACACGTGATCCAAAGACCAAAGTGAATCACACATAGACACACACACACACACACACACGTGGCACAGTGGTAGAGTTCCCGGCTGCCACTACGGCGGTCCAGGTTCGAATCCCACCCACGGCTGAAGTAATTTCAGTATCCCTGCGCTGCGAATCGTTACTCCAACTCTCGTGGGCGGGAGAGTTAAGGGTGTGTGTGCGTGTAAGGTCACATCAATACCCATAGATCGGTCATATACGAACTGTGAGCTCTTTTCCGGGAGGGAAATAGCTGTCGATCACGAGTCCAACACGTGATCCAAGACCATGGTGGTGAATCACACACACACACACACACACACACACACACACACACACACACACACACACACACACACACACACACACACACACACACACACACACACACACACACACACACACACACAAAATCCAACAATCGCCATTAACTGTGGTTCTTGACGTGATGGATCAGAATCCTTGTCCTGTTTCTGGTCGCTTCGAAGAGTGACGGATTCTCCTCTTTTATCAAAGCTTCCTTCCTCATTCTCGGGTATCTGTCTTGTTCTCCGTTTCATTGAGGTTACCGGTGACTGGAAGGGACTTCTGTGTCAGGATAAGGGCGCTATCATACTGAGGTATTTTCACTCGACTTTTGGAGAATATTTGCAGCTCATAGCCCTTGAGAAGGTATATGTTATGCTGGAGCAAAGTAATTTCCCGCCTGCATATCAAGTAACATTCTATGTATGTTTGCTGAGAAAACAAAAGAGTTTGTCATAGTAATTTTACGGTAGAAAAAATATCTGGACGTGGGCGGTACCGCCGATTAATCGGACGTTTGAGGAAAGATAGCCTAATGTGATAGCCTTTTATGAGGGCAGAAAAAAAATGAGAGGTTGATTTTATACATACATACATACATATACCAAGGCTTTTTCCCCCTTACTAGGGAGGTAGCCAAAAAGGAAAAGGCATAAAATCATTCCCACCCATTCCATCCCTGAAAACATTCCACACCCCTCCACCCTCCCTCCCATCTTAGCACCTCCTAGATGACGGGTCATCCCTGCACCTTGTCCACTGCCCTAGGTCAGAAGCAGTGTCGCAAGACACAGCACAAGAACAAGAAAAGGAGGTGAGATAAGGATGGACTTGGGGAGACGAGAAGACAAGACACAAACCTAAAGGACATCCAGGATAGATAGCATTTGTGGACATTTGAATCTTTATTCGTTCCCTCACCTCTCTCAGAAAGGACTTCTGTTAGATGCGCTAAAGGGATATATTTGCTGAAAGATTGAGAAATATGTAAACACATTCTGATCATTTTTATGACAGTCGCATGCAGGATTCGAACCCACTGCTTTCGGCCACCCGTAAGATCACCTTCACAGAGCCTTAAAAATGATCAGTGATGTCGCTGTTACTAGCGAATTTCTCTCATGTAAACACAGAATAGCAATTCCAGAAGCCAGAAAGTTAAATGTTGATAATTGTATTTGAGATTTAGTGCTAACCATAAGGAAGGGAAGCTTTGTATGAAGTTTAAACTATTTCAGTTTACCACAAGAATAGTTCTGAATCATGCACTCGTGTTTAGCTGAAGCAAAGTCATCACAGTGAACACAGTAGATGAACACTCTAAATGACTTAATGCTTGTAAAGAAGCCAAAAGCTATTAGTGTATTGAACAATTTTTCTTCAAAACTGTTGTAAAGGAGATGCGAACTTTGAACACTGGGAATAAACTCAAGGAAGAAAGAATGACTAAGAACAGGTCAAATGTGAACAAGTTGGGGGAAAAATTGGTAAAATAAAGTTTGTACAAAAGAATTGAAGATCCAGAGGGATTAAGGTGAAGTTTACGCGCTTGTGTTTAGAGAAGAGTAGTGGAAATAGACGTATTGCAGGCTGAATTTATAATTGTAAAATAAATACTAATTCTTATATACGCTTACTTTTGTATGTCTGGTTTCATAGTACACACACACACACACACACACACACACACACACACACACACACACACACACACACACACACACACACACACACACACACACACATATATATATATATATATATTATATATATACATATATATATATATATATATAAATATATACATATATATTATATATATATATATATATATATATATATATATATATATATATATGTTGAATAAAAATACTGAGAGGTTTTTGAATGATGGAGAAAGAAGTGAGGAAAAGTAGGAGAATTTATTGCTGACGTTTCGACCTCAGTGTCTTTATCAAAGCTTTGATAAAGACACTGAGGTCGAAACGTCAACAATAAATTCCCCTACTATTTCCTCGTCTTTCCCAACCAGTATTCAAAAAAGGGAATACTTGATATCATATATATATTACAAAGGCGGAGCATGCCGACAGGAGACCTTTTGATCCATATCTAGGTCGGATGGAAAAAAAAAAAAAAAAAAAAAAAAAAAAAAAAAAAAAAAAAACATATATATATATACATACATATACATATATATATATCATATTAATAATAAATAAAAACTATAATAATGTAAATAACAAATAAAATACATAAATACATGCATAGGTATAGTTAACATAATAAACAAACAGGTAAATAGTAAGTAATAATAAATTGACATATAACTAATACATACATATACCAAGGCTTTTTCCCCCTTCCAAGGGAGGTAGCCAAAAAGGGAAAGGCATAAAAACACTCCCACCCATTTCATCCCTAAATACACTCCACACCCCTCCCACCCTTCCTCTCATCTGAGCACCTCCTGGATGACGGGTCATCCCTGCACCCTGCCCACCGCCCTGGGTCAGAAGCAGTGTCGCAAGACACAGTACATCCACAGCGAGGCCGCTTCATTTAATCGGCGACCCCCCCTCTCCGTCCCCCTTTGCATATAAGGCGAGGACGGGGAGAAATCCCTTCGGGCTGCGTCAAGATTTACTCACACATACTACCCCACCCCCCACTTCCCCGCCCATTCCTCCTCATGCAGTCACAACATCATCCATATACAACCATTCTCCACTCACCTCTGTCTTCCGTCCTCTCCCTTCCTTCCTCAACAGACATTCCCCTCTTCCCCAAAGCCCCCTTCACCCCATCCATCCACCTCATCCTAGGACGTCCCCTCATGTTCACTCCCTCCACATCTGCCTTCCATATCTCTTTTACTAGTCTTTCTTCACTCATTCTTTCCATGTGTCCAAACCATCCTAATATTCTTTCATCAACCCTATCTCCCAAATCCTTTTTCACCCCTGTTCTCCTCCTCACCTCCTCATTTCTCACTCTATCTAGCCTAGTATCCCCCACCATACTTCTCAGACACCTCATCTCAAACACATTCAAACTCCTTCTCTCTTCTTCTCTTATGTTCCACGTTTCTGCCCCATACAGTGCTGTTGGCACAATCACTCCTCCATACAGTCTCCTCTTCGCATCCATTCCCAAATGTCTATTCCTCATTACACTCTTTAAACCACCAAGGCATTTACTCGCTTCTCTCAATCTACATTCTACCTCCACCTTCACTCCACCTTTTCCTGCTACACTTGCACCCAAGTATCTAAAACTATCCACTTCCTCCAGTCGCTCTCCCTTAATGTTCACTTCCAGTCTACTGCCACTTTCACCCCTTGTACATCTCATCACCTTACTTTTACCCACATTTATCTTTAGCTTTCTTCTATCACATACTCTCCCAAACATATAACTAATAATAAATTAAAATCAGACAGACAAATTATAACAAAACAAAAACAAATAATATAACATAAATTATAATCATTACAGCATCTTACTTAGGTATTTATCTAAATGATTCTTAAAGCTTTGAACTGAACTACATTGCACTACCTGTGCAGGAAGTTTATTCCATTCATTAACTACACGGTTGGCAAAGTTGTTTCTACCTACTTCCAAATTGAATCTATTTCCGGACAGTTTGAGACCATTGTTTCTTGTCTGATTCTCATTCAATGTGAAAATTTGGTCACTTTTGATGTTGTCAATTCCCTTTAAAATCTTAAAGACCTGTATCAAGTCACCTCTGAGTCTACGCTTTTTTAGGGAAAACAGATTCATGTGCTTAAGTCGATTTCGTATGATTTATTTTTGATATTTGGAATCAGTTTTGTGGCTCGCCGTTGTACTTTTTCCAGTCTGTCAATGTCTTTAATGAGATTCGGTGACCATACACTGCTTGGATGATTTGAGGTCGTTACTGATAATTACGCCGAGATCTTTTTCACTATCCACTTTTGTTATAAATGTATATATATATATATATATATATATATATATATATATATATATATATATATATATATATATATACTGTATATATATATATATTAAATTTAGCAGTGCAACCTACCATTCTATGGTCACTACCTATGTTGACTTTATCACAGTAACATTGCTAACATTTTTGCTCTCATCTCCTAATATGAAGACTATTTCGTTCTTTGCTGTTCCATTTGAACTTCTCCACGTCCATTATCCTCATGTTGTAGTTCTCTGCAAAATTGACTAACATCTCGCCTCTGTCATTTCTTTCACCTGCTCCAAACTTCCCAATGCACGTTTCATCTCCCACTTTAGCATTAAAGTCTCCTATTACCAACGTGTACTTACTTTTTTCTTGATCCATTACTTGATTTGAATCATCATAGAACGACTCAATTTCATCGTCCGAACTCTGTGAAGTTGGTGCATTAACTTGAACTATTTTTAAAGTGTGCCTTTTACACAACCTAATCACAATCCAAGCTACTCTGACAAACTACTGAATTTTACTATGTTACCAGGAACCTCTCGGTTGATCAAGAATTCTACTCCACTGGATCTTTCATTGTCCTTACCTCTATAGTAGAACAGGTGGTGACCATCTTGTAATTGTATCAGCTTTTCTTCTGCTCATCTGACTTTGCTCAATCCTCCGATGTCCCACTTTCTGTTGTCTAGTTTTTCTATTAAACTCTCCAGTCTATGGTCTTCTGAGAGACTTCTTATGTTGTAAGTATAGATCTTCATTTTCTTTATGCTGTTTAATGTCCAAGACTTGGATCTGCTTAGACAGTGCTTACTCACATCCGAGAGAAATAAACTAATCGTAAGAAAAAAATCAGTCTTGCAAAGGTTAAGGATAACAAGAAGAGATTTCAGTCAGAAATTAAAAATAGATTCGAAGCTCTAAAAACTAAGGATGACAGCGTGAAAGATATTACTTTGAATTTAGTGAATATCATTAGGGAATCTGCAGAAAATGTAGGAAGTACAAAAAACATTAGAGAAAACAAATACTCCAAAGCTACAAATGACTTAATTAAAAGAAGAGGGACCATGCAGATTAAAAGTAGGAAAGACGGAATAGAAAGAGTAGAACTAGATAAGCTTATCAACAAAAAACAGAGATCAGAGAAAAGAATGAGAAACATGGATGAAATAGAGGAAGCTATTCGGAGAGGTAAAAGTATTAAAGGGACCGAGCGCAGACATGCTTTAGGAAGACAGCAAATGATATGTTTGAACGATAGAAATGAAAAAAAATCATTAAATGCAGGGACAGAATGGTGAAAAGCGTAGAAGAATTTTACCAAGAGCTTTACTCGTTGAAGACCGTAGTTGAGTCATTAAATTTATGTGTAGACGTTAGTAGTGTACCAGAGATTACAAAGGAAGAAGTAGAATTTCATCTAAAAACTATGAAACGAGGAAAAGCACCTGGGCAAGATGGTATATCTATAGATCTGTTGAAAGACGCAGGTAAAATAGTTCATATTAAATTAGCTGAGTTCTACATCCAGTGCTTACGTCAAAAAAGCGTTCCTGATGCGTGGTGCAATGCTATAGTGATTTTGCTTTATAAAAAAGGAGACCAGAAGGACCTTAGTAACTGTCGACCGATTAGCTTGCTATCAAATGTAAATAAAGTATTCTCCAAGATCCTCACAAATAGACTAAGTCAAGTTTTAGATGGAAACCAACCGAGAGAACAGGCAGGCTTTAGGAGCGGATATTCGACTCTAGACCATTTGCAGGCGATAAACCAACTAATCGAGAAAATGGCAATACAATATACCTCTGTGTTTAGCTTTTGTAGATTACGAGAAGGCCTTTGACTCGGTAGAACTAATAGCAATGCTAAACTCGCTACGCAGACAGGGTACAAACGAACAGATCGTAAGAGTTTTAGAAAGATTTATGCGAAAGGTACCACTATAATTCGACTACATGGAGATACAGAAAAGATCAAGATCGAGAAAGGAGTACGGCAAGGCGATACAATTTCACCAAAACTATTTACAGTTTACTTGGAAGATATTTTCAGAAGATTGAGTTGTGAAAAGAAAGGTTTAAAGATTAATGGCGAATATTTGAAACACCCAAGATTTGCGGATGACATCATTCTTATTTCAGAAAGAGCAGAAGACTTGCAAGATATACTGAGTGATCAAAACAAGAAAAGTCTCAAAGTAGGTTAAAAATGAATAAGAATAAAACAAAAGTAATGTTCAACACGAAAGTTCAAAGTAAAGAGATTGTAATTGATGATGAGAGTCTGGAGGAAGTTGAGGAATATAATTATTTAGGGCAAATGGTGAAAGTGACGAAAGATCATGATAATGAAATAAAAAGACGCATTACACTTGGTTGGAAAGGGTTTGGCAAGTATAATAAAATCCTGAGAGGATCTCTACCTTTATGTTTGAAACGTAAAATTTACAATCAGTGCATTCTGCCAGCTATAATCTACGGATGTGAGACTTGGAAACTAACGAAGACAATGGAAACAAAGCTAAGGACTGCACAGAGGAGAATGGAGAGATCAATGATGGGAATAACACTGAGAGACCGAAAGAGAGCATGCTGGGTGAAAGAGCAGACTAGAGAGAAAGATATTGTGGAGGCAGTAAAAGAGAGGAAGTGGAATTGGGCAAGTAAGTTAGTGTGAATGACTGATGAGCAATGGAGGAAGTGTGTTACTGAATGGACGCCGCGAGATAGGAAGCGTGGAAGAGGGAGACCAGACAGAAGGTGGAGAAACGAGATCGAGAAGTTCACAGGAGTGCCATGGCAGAGGATGGCGCGGTCGTGTAAATCATGGAATGCTATGAAGGAGGCCTTTGTTCAGCAGTGGACTCAGGATGGTTGATTTGATATATATATATATATATATATATATATATATATATATATATATATATATATAAATATATTTATAAATATATATATATATGGATTCAGGAGAGCGGCATTCTAGTTCTGATCTCTTTGCCTCAGCTGCCTCCCTGTTCAATCACTGTTCCAAAGTACTTAGCTTTCTGTGTTTGCTTCAAATGGTGTTTGTTCAAAAGAATTACAAAATCTTCATGTTGCCTTCTAATTACCATTACTTTACTCATATATGTACTATAAAAAATCTGAAGGATCCAACATTGATATTAACAATGGTATTTTTAAATTAAACCATTTTATATAACATTGACAAAATTTTTAATCACATTTCATCTTTTCATAAATAATTTGCTTTATGTACCTTAATGGTTGTTACATTTTCTCAATGTGTATTGCCTGTACCTTTCCCAGTTTATTTTCATACCTCTTGTGTACCTATGTGTAACTTGTTTTCTTTTGTATTCCCCTGAAGGTGTGAAATATCACGAAAGCGCTTGGGAATTATAGTTTATTTTCCAGTTTCCTATGTGGTTATCAGCAATATATATATATATATATATATATATATATATATATATATATATATATATATTATATATATATATATATAACGGTAATAATATTAATTATAATAATAATGATAATGTTGATCATGATAATGATAATAAATAATTAAGTGTATACGTCTCTCCGGCTTCACTTCGGTCACATGAAACAACTTGCCGTTATCCAGAGAAATATATATAAAATATACCACCATGTCGTAAAATATATGAAACAAGTAATTACCTTAAAAATATAAATGCCTCCAATTTCGAAATAGAATGGATATTTCAAGCCATCTTGGTTTATTTGAAGGAATTGTCAAATTGGACGCTTTTCTAAATGTTTGGAGTTGGAATGTCCCCTGGAATAGTCGACATGTCCGATTGGAATCCATTTCAACGGTTTCTCTATCCCAACGTATGGCGTCTTGGTGTCCAACCCGGCGGCAGGGTGGGGAAGAGCGGAGGAGGAGCGGCGCGTCACGGACGGGCAGCATTGATCCGACTCGTGGGAGGGACAATTGCGAATGTTTGGGTCAAACCCGTTGTCATGTTTATCACTTTTAAAAGGAAACAAACGCAAGGTCGGACGTGTGTGTGCCTCCATACACGTAAACGAATATGCAAGGATGGTATGGGCTCCGATCAAAGTGAAGGATATTACAAAAGTTGAGAGAATACAAAGAACATAGACCAAATTAGTTTCTCAGCCTTGCAGATAAGACGTGTGAAGAGATATTAGTAACGCCAAACTTATCATTGAAAGAAAGAATTGTTGATGACATAACCGTAATGTCTAGGACTCTAGGTCGTTAAGGGGAATATATGAAATTGACAATAAAGATATTTTGGTTTGGGGATGAAGCCAAGAGAACAAATTGAGGAAGACTACGTACCTGGAAAATATGTGGCCCCTAGAGTGTCTTAGATAATGATATAGATAAACCTATAACTATATACGAATTAAAAACAAGGTATAATTATTGGAGAGAGACTGGATACCACGAGCATTGTGTGTATTCACCTCGGATCTGCTGCAGTCTCTGTCGAGACAGCCAGACACCACCCTACGGCAGTGAGCTCAGAGCTCATTATTTGTGTGTGTGTGTGTGTGTGTGTGTGTGTGTGTGTGTGTGTGTGTGTGTGTGTGTGTGTGTGTGTGTGTGTGTGTGTGTGTGTGTGTGTGTGTGTGTGTGTGTGTGTGTGTGTGTGTGTGTGTGTGTGTGTGCCTGTGTATCTGTGTGTCTGTGTGTGTGTGTGATGAATATAAAGAGACAAAGAGAGAGATTAGGAGACACAGAAAGAGAGGAGAAGAGATGTGAAACAGGAACCCATTATTTATTAAAAGAGGAAAGAGGACAAGGAACAAGAAACAAGTCAGAATAGGCGCTATCGAGTGGAAAGAGAGAAAAGGAAAAGAAAAAAAACTTTGGACAGAGACTGATTAACGAATTGGGAGTTCTAAGCTTGGAGGAGTTTTCAGACACGTTTTCCGCAACAATAGCCAAGTGTGGGTAGATTCGGACAACTTTTATTTATTTATTTTTTTCTTGTGGAGTATGGATACAGCGCTACGTTCTATTGGGTAACCTTTGCTCTCCTCTCGAAGATATGTATTCTCAATCAGTCGATCAATCTAGCAGTCCAGAGCTGAAGAAAGACCTCTCCCAAACTCTTCCATGAGTCGCACGATTGAAGCAAACAAACGACTGGTCCGTAAGACAAAGGATTACAAAGGCGGAGCATGTCGACAGGAGACCTTTTGATCCACAACTAGGTCGGATGCAAAAAAAAAAAAAAAAAAAAAAAAAGCTTATATAAAATAAATGATACATAAATAAAATAATATATATAACAATAAATGAAATAAATTATAAAGATATAAATAACAATAAATAAAATGAATTATAATAATATAAATAAAAATCAATAAACAGAGGAATCTCCAAAAGAGACAAACTTCGGTGCAGGAGACAAGTAGGAAGGCATGGCAAGGACACGGCGATCGATCCTGCCTAGGGCCAGAGTTGTTAGGGATGGAGAGGGAGTCTGCATGGTGGATTACTAATAAAGATCTCTGGGGTGTGGCGTCGGCTTGTGGATGAAGTTACGTGGCCCCCGCCTTGCGTATGCTCCCAGTTGATGATATATTTGTCGATATACTGAATGCAAATGCAAATGTATATGTACGCACAAACATGCACGAACACACACACACACACACACACACACACACACACACACACACACACACACACACACACACACACACACACACACACACACACCCGCGTGCGCCTCATATACATATATATATACATATATATACATATATGTGTGTATGTGTGTGTGTGTGTGTGTGTGTGTGTGTGTGTGTGTGTGTGTGTGTGTGTGTGTGTGTGTGTGTGTGTGTGTGTGTGTGTGTGTGTGAGATTCACCATGTTCTTGGATCACGTGTTGGACTCGTGATCGACAGCTATTTCCCTCCCGGAAGAGAGCTCAGAGCTCATATATGACCGATCTATGGGTAATGCTGTGACCTTGCACACACACACCCAACTCCCCGCCCACGAGAATTGGAGAAACGACTCGAAGCGAGCAATATTGAAATTATTCCAGCCCTGGGCAGAATTCGAACTCGGACCGCCATAGTGGCGGGCGGGAACTCTACCACTGCGCCATCGAGTCGTGTGTGTGTGTGTGTGTGTGTGTGTGTGTGTGTGTGTGTGTGTGTGTGTGTGTGTGTGTGTGTCATGAGTGTTTGCGCAGGTGTGTATAGATGCATACAATATATCATATTTGCATATATGTATATTTAGTGTACGTGCGTGTTTGTGAATGCATAAACCTATGCATATATGTATGCACAATGAATAAGTTAAGAAAGGGAAAGGGACATGGAAAGAGTCTGAATTTGGAGTCGGAAGAGGAAGAGGATCAGGGGGAAGAGGAGGAGGGAGAGGAAGAGGAGGAGGAGGGGGAGGAAGAGGGGGGGAGGAGATGGAGGAGGGGGGGAGGAGGAGGCTAGGGTGAAGACGGAGGCCGAAAACAAAAACGACGAGAAGGAAAACAAAAGAATTATGGTGTGCGGAAGCTGACAAGAGGAGGAAGGGAGGAGTGGGAAAGGAAGAGGAACGGGAAGAAGGAAAGGAAAAATGATGGTCCCGGCGAGGGCGGAAGGAGAAGCAACATCTCAAGGAGAAGAACTTTGTATTTCCTAATGACAACAGTTTGCGGAGTTAGCGGGAGGGGTGAGAGTCTCCTTGCGCCTCGGCTCCGGTTGCGCCGTCTGCTGTGCAGTAAGAGCCAGCATGTATGGCTGTTCCTAACACAGAGGGTAGGGATGGTGTGGTGGGCGCCGGGGTTGAGAGGATAATGTGCCCGCGGGTTGTAAAATCGGAGAGTGTACTTGCGCCGTGACATTTACGGAGTGTGCTTTAGTATTCAACAGATAATGTATTCAGGAAAAGTTTCTTTTCATGTTTATGTATACAAAAACGTGCAAACATGCACATTCACGC
>NC_134787.1:14609957-14612457 GCF_046742065.1 Oratosquilla oratoria
CTCTCTCTCTCTCTCTCTCTTTTCCTATAGGTCCCCCGACTCCTCATCCGTACCCACCTCTTCCTTTTCCCCATCATGTTACCTCTCTTCTTCTCCTTTTCTTCCCCTCCTTCTTCTCCTCCTCCTCCTCCTCCTCCTCCTCCTCCTCCTCCTCCTCCTCCTCCTCCTCCAATCTTTCTCCTCTTCTTTTCCTTCCCTCTCTTCCTCTTCCAGTTCTACCCAGTCTCCTCCTCCTACTACTATTACTCCTCCCCTCCTCCTACTCCTCCAATCCTCCTTCTCTTCCTCTACCTCTTCTTTTCCTTCCCTCTCTTCCTTCTCCAACTGTACTCATTCTCCTCCTCCTCCTCCTACTACTTCTCCTCCCACTTCTCCTCCCCTCCTCCTACTTCTCTACACCCTCCTTCTCCTCCCCTCCTCCTTTTCTTCCTACTCCTCTTCCTCCTACTCCTCCCCCTCCCCCTCCTCGTCCTCCACCTCTTTCACCTTCGGCTGCTTCATGTTCCTCCTCCTTCTCCTTTTTTTCTTTCTTCTTTCTTAAATTTTCTCTCTATCCTCTTTTCCCTTCCCTCCTTCCTCGTGTTTCTTTCTCTCTTCTTCCTCCTCCTCCTCCTCGCACTTCTCTTTATATATATATATATATATATATATATATATATATATATATATATATAATATATATATATATATATATATATATATATACATATATATTATATCCCCGCTTGTCCGTACATTTGATCTTTTTCTCAATTCCTCAATAAAAAATGTCATCTTTTCCTACTTCGGACACGTTCCCTATTGTTCTTTTTATCTGTTATCTTTATTCTTATATTTACTTTTTTCATTATTATTTATGTTGATTTATTTTTACTTAGTAATTTCTCTATTTCTCTATTTTTATTTATCTATTTTTTTTTTATCTATTTATTAACTTATGTTATCTTTTGATCTATACACCTATTTATTTCTTTATTTACTTATTTATTTATTTATATGTTCATTTAACATTCCTTTTCTTGCGCCTCTCCTTGCGCGTTCTGTCTCCTGCAAATGGTTTTGTTTACTTGTTGGCGCCACCCGGACCCGGGGAGGAAGAAACGGAAAAACTTTAGCTTTGGTGTTGTAACTTGAGGCTGTACATCATGCACTCACATAGGCTGTTACGGTTGCTGACAAAGGAGTTTTATTTATATATCTAATTTACGTACTTATTCATTTATTCATCAATTTGCCCATTTGTCCATTTGTCTATTTGTCCATTGGTTCATTTGTGTATTTATTTATTCGTTTATTTATTTATTCATTTTTTTTATTAATTTATTTTTTATTCATTTATTCACTTATCTACTTGTTCATTCACTTACTTATCTATTCATTCATTTATTTGTTTATCTACTAATTTATTGATTGATCTAATTATCATTTTTATAAAGGTTTTGGATCATACCCTCCTTGTCTTTTCGACACCTCCCCAATTATCCTTTCTTTCTCTTCCTCTTCCTTTTCCTCCCTCCATTTTCCTTATGCCTCTCCCTCTAAGTCTCACTTCCCTCTTCCTTCTACTCTCCCTCTCTTCTCCCTTTCTCTCTCTGTTCCTCCATCCCACTCTCCCACTCTCCTACCTTTCTCTTTCCCTTCCTCCCATCCTCCATCCTTTCCTCCCTCCGTCCATTCCCTCCTTCCCTTCCTCTCTCCCTTCCTCCCTTCCTCTCTCCCTGTCTTCTTCTCTTTCTTCCTTCCTCTCTCTCTCAATTCCCTCCTTCGCTCCATTCATCTATCCCTCCATTCCTCCATCTCTGCTTCACTGCTACTCTCCATCCCTCCATCCATCCATCCACTCAACCCCGTATCCACCCATCCATCAATCCTTCCTTTTCCTTCCCCTTCCTTTACGAGCTGTACACTGTGAGCCTACGAGTTCGCATTTCTTTCTTTTTTTTTGTTCGACTGAGCCAATTGGTCTGAAAGCATCCTTCCTTTCGCCTCCTTCCGTCCTTCCGTCCTTCCTGGTTGGCGATCTCCCATTACGCTGTGTCCATTAGCCGACCCTTCGGTTAACGACCGTCCATTACATGTAATTACAATACCTCTCTCCTCCCTCTTTCTCTCTCTCTCCCTCCCTCTCCACCTCCCTCTCTCTCTCTCTCTCTCTCTCTCTCTCTCTCTCTCTCTCTCTCTCTCTCTCTCTCTCTCTCTCTCTCTCTCTCTCTCTCTCTCTCTCTCTCTCTCTCTCTCTCTCTCCCTCCCTCCCTCCCTCTCTCTCTCTCTCTCTCTCCCTCCCTCCCTCTCTCTCTCTCTCTCTCTCTCTCTCTCTCTCTCTCTCTCTCTCTCTCTCTCTCTCCTCTCTCTCTCTCTCTCTCTCTCTCTCTCTCTCTCTCTCTCTCTCTCTCTCCCTCCCTCCCTCCCTCTCTCTCTCTCTCTCTCTCTCTCTCTCTCTCTCTCTCTCTCTCTCTCTCTCTCTCCCTCTCTCTCTCTCTCTCCCTCCCTTTCTCTCCCT
>NC_134787.1:14617457-14619957 GCF_046742065.1 Oratosquilla oratoria
ACACACACACACACACACACACACACACACACACACACACACACACACACACACACACACACACACACACACACACACACACACACACACACACACACACACACACACACACACACACACACACACACACACCAATTGAACTTAAATTTTCTCTGACAAATAACTATGGTGAATTAGATAGCCGTATTCATTCCTTTAACACTATTTTTTTTTCTTCTTCTTCTTGGGTATCAGGGGTTCCTTTACGTCTCCATTTCTGGGCGCGCGGTTGCAGGGGCGGACATTTGGGTCCGCTGCGGCGATGATGCCGCGGTCACAGTCAGTAAACCAACCGGCGGACTTCTTCGGTCATTCATCGCAGTACCAGGTGTCTGTCTGTCTGTCTGTCTGTCTGTTTGTCCGTCTGTCTGTTTGTCCGTCTGTCTGTTTGTCCGTCTGTCTGTTTGTCCATCTGTCTGTTTGTCCGTCTGTCTGTTTGTCCGTCTGTCTGTTTTTCCGTCTGTCTGTTTGTCCGTCTGTCTGTTTGTCCGTCTGTCTGTTTGTACGTCTGTCTGTTTGTCCGTCTTTCTGTTTGTCCGTCTGTCCGTCTGTCTGTCTGTCTCTCTTTCTTTGTGTGTCTCTGTCTTCCCCCACATCTCCCTCTCTCTTTGGTTCACTTTTCTCGCTTGAGATATTATCTTTTGTCATAGCGAGTGCCGCTTCACTACTCAATGGAACAAGAGAGGAAGACGAGAATGAAGAAAAAGAAGAAGAGGAAGAAGAAGAGGAAGAAGAAGAGGAAGAAGAAGAGGAAGAAGAGGAAGAAGAGGAAGAAGAGGAAGAAGAGGAAGAAGAGGAAGAAGAGGAAGAAGAGGAAGAAGAGGAAGAGGAGAAAGAAGAGGAAGAAGAGAAAGAAGAGAAAGAAGAGAAGGAAGAGAAAGAAGAGAAAGAAGAGGAAGAAGAGGAAGAAGAGGAAGAAGAGGAAGAAATGGAAGAAGAGGAAGAAGAGAAAGAAGAGAAAGAAGAGAAAGAAGAGGAAGAAATGGAAGAAATGGAAGAAGAGGAAAAAGAGGAAGAAGAGGATGAAGAAGAGGAGGAGGAGGAGTTAACTAAGCCACCTCCTGTGAGACATCGGAGGTGAATAAAATTGCCCGTTGCCATGGAGCGAGCATGAGGATGGCCTTGCTGCCTCTCATCATAAGTCTAAATCGAGAAAGTTTTGACCCTTCCCTGGGCAGAGTCTGCGACCCCTAACGTATAAATAAAATCATTGGATAATATGAAAAAAGATGACGCCGGAGCTGGTTCCCCCCAAAATGTGGAAACACAAAAGTATTAGATACAAGGGCCATAAATTGCGGTGAGAATCGTTTTGAAATAATAAACAGCTGAGATGTGGGGGGGGGGGAGGGGGAAGGCCCGGGGGGAGTGGGGGAGAAGAGGAGACGAAGGTTAGGGGAGGAAGAAACTTAGGGAAGGGGAGGGATGGGGAGTGAGACAACGGATGACTTGGAGAATGAGAGGGAGAGGGAGTTGGAGGAGGAGGAGGAGCTGATTTTAGGGGATGGTAGGAGGAGGAAACGAGTAGAGGGTATGGGAATGTATGGGAGAGAAAGGGAGGAGATGAGAAGGGAGTGAAGGGGACTTAGGAAAGGGCCACTGGAGAGGAGAGGAAGTGGTTTGTAGAGAAGGGGGAGGCGGGAAGGAAACGTGGACGGGGGATATGTTTTAGGGTGTTGCAAAGGAAACATGTAAAGGTTTGACAGTGTCAAGGTCGAGGAAAGGGGGAAGGGGAGAGGGAGGGGGAGGGGGAATTGGCGAATGAGGCGGAAACACAGACAGACGGAGAGTCTGAGAAATTCCCGGTGGGTGGAGTGGAAGGAGTGGAAGGACGGGAGGCGAGTGGGTGTCGGGGGTGGGCGCCCCTCCAAGGCTGGGAGGAGGAAGAGGGCCTCTTGAAGAGGAAGAAGGTGTGGCGCCTTCAATGAAGGAAGAAGAACGGGGAGGAAAATAAGGAATAAACTATGAGGAAGAGAGGAAGTGCAAGATAAGAGAACACAAGAAACAAGAAGATAAGGAGAGAAGAAACGAGTATGCAACTGAAAAGATAAAGGAGAGAGGCTGAATAATAGGCTAAATAATAGGAAAATTATAATGATAAAAGATAAATGAAGAGGATTAGCTGTAGAAGAAGAGGTGGAGGAGAATGAACCAGAGAACGACTTACAAGTATATGAAGATCAAATAGTTCCATTTTGTAGGGTCGTCGCGGCGCAGCAAGCCGCTCAAGCAAAGGTTTGAACCCCAGTAGATCTTTTTAGTTCCATATGTCATAATCACACAGACTTGTTGGAAGACTAGCCTGTATATAGAATTTAATGCAATATAGTACATACTGCGCCCGCGCGAGTGCCCTCGGTGGAGCGACTGGGTTGTGATCTAAGTCGTTCCATTTTGTAGGGTCGTCGTAGTGCAACGGTACGTTCTTTGCCGTATGATATGCGAGCTGCTCAGGCAAGGG
>NC_134787.1:14627457-14629957 GCF_046742065.1 Oratosquilla oratoria
AATTGATCTCATTTCATGATACTAGTAAGTCTATAGCAGAGCTATATCAAGAATATACATACATACCAAAGCTTCTCTCCTTTCCGTATAAGAGGGAAGGGTGCTGGCCTAAAGCCCTGTCATCTGCCACTTCGATGGGACGGTTCCAACCACTGCTCAGCGCCTCCTGGCCTCAGTACCATACCTTTTACAGGCGGTGAGAGCTGTTCCCGGGTTTGTAACTTAGTTTTCCCTTCTGATGTCTTGAAAACAATAACAGGGTAGCTAAACGTAGTAGCTGGTAATTCAAGAGTTTTGTTGGTTTATTTTCATTTCCACGGGAGCTTGACCTAAAAAAGGACAAAGTGACGAGGGCAAGGTAAAGAGACAAAACAGAGAGTAGGAAAGAGCGAAAACACACACACACACACACACACACACACACACACACACACACACACACACACACACACACACACACACACACACACACACACACACACACACACTCACAGACAAACAATCAAACAAAAACAAACAAAAACAAAGATAAACAAAAATAAACAAAGATAAGCAAAAACAAACACACACACACACACACACACACACACACACACACACACACACACACACACACACACACACACACACACACACACACACACACACACACACACAGAGGGAAGGAGAGAGTAAGGGAGAGAGAGAGAGAGAGAGAGAGAGAGAGAGAGAGAGAGAGAGAGAGAGAGAGAGAGAGAGAGAGAGAGAGAGAGAGAGAGAGAGGAGAGAGAGGAAGGGAGAGTAGAAAATAAAGGGTGGCGTATCAAGGAAACCTCAAAGGAGCTTCAGGTTCTTTGTAGCGGGATCCTCCTCTGGCCGCCAACCCAGGACGCGGTCTAGGTAACGTCACAATTTGGCAGTTCTTCGTAGGGCGTCATGGTGAAGGAGGAACTATTGAGGTCAGCAGTCTTCCCCCCCATCTCTCTCTCTCTCTCTCTCTCTCTCTCTGTGTGTGTGTGTGTGTGTGTGTGTGTGTGTGTGTGTGTGTGTGTGTGTGTGTGTGTGTGTGTGTGTGTGTGTGTGTGTGTGCATGTGCATGTGTGTATGTGTGTATGTGTATGTGTATGTGTGTGTGTGTGTGTGAGAGAGAGAAAGAGAGAGAGAGTTTAATTGTGTGTATTATTTTTGGGGCTGGGCCCTCTTCTATGTTTATGACATCTGATAGATTGAGCTCATGGCGACATGAAAGACCCTTACCTCAGGTCAATGAAATGTCCTGTGGTTAGCCAGAATAAAACACCTAAATTGGGAGAAAAAAGCCTTGAAGGATCTCCTAGAAGAGCGTCTCATTCATAGAATTTCTAAACAAGTCACCTCTTAGAAACTTTCAAATGCTCCCCATCCTTCTTTCACCTGCTGGCAGTATCCCCCCTCTCCCCTCCCCCCCTCCCCCCCAGCAGCAGTCAATTAGGGTCATAGGTTCAAACTTCATTATGTCCCCCCTCTAATTACTCCACGCGACATGATTTGTGGTTCCAGTAGCGGCACTCAATGTATGTGCACCGCTACAAAGTATATTTTGCATCAACGTAGCCTTTCCATTCTCGGTAACCTCACTTCCTCCTGCCTCACACTCACCCTCGTTTTCCTCTTTTCTCCAAATCTCTTCTTTCCTCTTTCTTCCCTGGCATTCACACATTCCTTTCCTCCTCCCCTCCTCCCCTCCTTCCTCTCTTCTCTTTCCTCCCTTCTCTCTTTCCTCTTATTTCCTATCTTTACTCTTCTTTTTTCTTTCCTCTCCTTCTATCTTCATCCCCCTGAAGCCTTGATTTACTTCCCTCTCTTCCCTTCCCTTTCCTTTCTTTCCCTTTCCTTCCATTCCTCTTCCTTTTCTTCCATTCCTCTTCCTCTTCGTTTTCTTCCCTTTCTCTTCCTTTATCCCCTTCCATTCCGTTTCGTTCCCCTCCCTTCCCTTCCTCTTCCTTTTTTTCCATTCCTCTTCCTTTATCCCCTTCCCTTCCCTCTCCCTCCCTTTCCCTCCCTTCCCTTTCATTTCCTTTCTTTCCCTTACCTTCTCTTCCCTTCCTTTCTTTCACCTCCTTTTCCTTTCTCCCCTTCCCTTCCCTCTCTTTCCTTTCATTTTCTTGTCTTTTCTTTCTTTCCATTCCTTCTTTCTCTTCCTTCCCTTCTCTTCAGGTGCCATTTCTTTTATTTCCCTTCTCTTACCTTCCCTCGCTTCCCTTCTATTCCCTCTCCTTCCTTTCACATATTTCCCTTTTCTTGTCTTCAATTCCCTTCCTTCCTCTTATTTTCCTTTCCCATTTTCCTTTCCTTCCCTTTTTTTCTATCCCTTCCCTTCTTTTGCCTTTCCTCTCATCTTCACTTTCCTGCTCTCATCTCTCTTCCCTTCCTTTTTCCATCCTCTTCTTTATAATTCTCTTTTCTTCCCTTTTTTTCTGTTTTCTGTTAGGCCAGTAATTCCCAAAGTGGGGGTAAATTACCCCCTGGGGGCAATTTACAA
>NC_134787.1:14637457-14642457 GCF_046742065.1 Oratosquilla oratoria
CGGCACTTGTCCTGGTGTAGCATTCTTGTAGAGTCAGGGTTCAGAGATTAAGACCTCACCAATTTTTTGCAAGAGCCTCGCCGGCCAAAAAGGGTTTAGTACACCCTTACGAATAGGTGAATACAAATAGATTTGGTCAGTTTGAGAAATATAAAATGACTTTGAAAAATAAAATTAGGTGGTAAAAGAAAGTTTTGTAACAATAAGCAAAAAAAAATATATATATACAACAACAATGAAATAGAATAAAATAGACAAATAAACAAATAAATCAATTGATTAATAGAATAGAAAAAAAATGGAGGTTTACATGATCAAATGGTTTCTCTATAGATGCATAAAATCGTCAGAGCAAAATCAACAAAATGGACGAAGGTTGAAATGATAAAGCCAGCCCACGAACTTAGATGTGAACTAACGAAACTTAGATTTCCGAACAAGACTTCTGAGTCTGAGGGGATCCAAGTGTAGCACCCTGGGGTCCCACCCTGTGGGCCATTGTCGCGCTGTGGCACAGACAGACAGGCAGACAGACAGAAGTGGCCAAACCCCCTTCGGGATTCAACTCCGCTGGTGGTTGTCGGGAGAAGGGGTGGGGAAGAAGGAGGAGGAAGAGGAAGAGGAGGAAGGAAAAGAAAGAAGAGGAGGAGGCAAAGAGAATGAGGGAGAAGGGGGAAGGGAAGAGGAGGGAGGAGGAGGAGTAGGAGGAGCAGGAGGAGGGGGAGAAGGAGAAGGAGGAAGAGAACAGGAGAGGAGAAGTAAGAGGAGGTGGAGGAGGAGGAGGCGAAGGAAGAGGTGGGAAGTGAGAGAAGGAGGAGGAGGAGGAGGAGGAGAAGGAAAAAGAGGAGGAAGAGGTCATCACCACCTTTACCAGAAGCTCTTCGAAGACGGGAAACCTCCGGCTGGAATTGCCTGAAGGAGGTGGCGAAGGTCTAATCTCCAGCCACTCGCCTCTCATGCTCTCAGCTCTCTCTCTCTCTCTCTCTCTCTCTCTCTCTCTCTCTCTCTAAAAAAAAAATCACTGGACTGAAGATCTTTATGGACAAAGGTTCTATGCCAGATATAACTTGGTTCTTTATGTTGCATTATGCAAAAGGAGAGAGGGTAAGTCATTTGTGTTTTCTTTAAGATCTTCAATCCTGGAAGATGGCGAGTGTGGTTACGGTGGCCCATTGATGGATTAAGGGGAACCTGCTGCTGTCTTGACCAGAGCGCAGCAGCAAATTGATTTTGCCGATTTTCCGCACGTTGCTCCATAAGATATGGAGTATAAAACTTTTGTAAACCGTATACCTGAAAAGGTGGGTTGCTATACGTACATAGGTATCACGCCCCTCCCACACACACACACACACACACACACACACACACACACACACACACACACACACACACACACACACACACACACACACACACACACACACACACAATCACACACACACACACACACAATCACACACAATCACACACAATCACACACAATCACACACACACACAATCACACACACACACACACACACACACACACACACACACACACACACACACACACACACACACACACACACACACACACACACACACACAATCACACAACACACACACACACAATCACACACACACAAACACACACACAATCACACACAAACACACACACAATCACACACACACACACACACACACACACACACACACACACACACACACACACACACACACACACACACACACACACACACACACACACACACACACACACACAATCACACACACACACACAATCACACACACACACACACACACACACACACACACACACACACACACACACACACACACACACACACACACACACACACACACACACACACACACACACAATCACACACACACAATCACACACACACAATCACACACCACACACACACACACACACACACACACACACACACACACACACACACACACACACACACACACACACACACACACACACACACACACACACACTCATGGCGCTGTGGTTAGAGCTCTGGCCTGCCACTACGTAGGTCCGGGTTCGATCCTCGCCCGGGGCTGAAATAATATCAGTATCGCAGCGCTGAGGGGTGTTACTCCAACTCTCGTGGGCGGGGAGTTGAGGGTGTGTGTGTGTGCAAGGTCATAGCATTACCCATAGATCGGACCTACGAGCTCTGAGCTCTCTTCCAGGAGGGAAATAGCTGTCGATCACGGGTCCAATACGTGATCCAAAGACCAAAGACCAAGACCAAGTGAATACACGCACTGCACTCGCAGCGCAGTGGTTAGAATTCCCGGCTGGCACTACGGTGGTACAGGTTCAAATCCCGTCCAGAGCTGAAATAATTTCAGTATCGTTGGCGGGATGTTGGGTGTGCGTGTCCATGTAAGGTCACAGCATTACCCATAGATCGGTCATATATGAGCTCTGAGCTCTCTTCCGGGAGGGAAATAGCTGTCGATCACGAGTCCAACACGTGATCCAAGACCATGGCTAATCACACACACACACACACACACACACACACACACACACACACACACACACACACACACACACACACACACACACACACACACACACACACACACACACATCATATATATATATATATATATATATATATATATATATATATATATATATATAAATATACACATGTGCATGTATATGCAAACATTAATTGAGTTGTTGGCTCTTTTCCTGAGGTGCCATGTACTCTACTATTTAGGTAATTGTAAGTATAATACAACTTCCGGTGGTGGTGGTGCGTGTGCGTAGGCGGAAGGGAGTATGACACCAACCTACTCACTGTATCGATGATATTTTATAAATACACTCAATACTCCGATCCTCATACAAGTCCAACACCTTCCCCGCAAAGGTCTCTCGATGCAGTAAGGGATTAGTTCCGTCCTTCTATTCCAGTAGACAATATTTCCGTTCTCAAAGAGAGAGCGCGCACACACACACACACACACACACACACACACACACACACACACACACACACACACACACACACACACACACACACACACACACACACACACACACACACACACACACACACACACACACACACACACACACACACACACACACACACACACACACACACACACACACACACACACACACACACACACACACACACACACACACACACACACACACACACGCACACACACACACGCAGCTAAGGAACGCACAGAGGAGAATGGAGAGATCAATGACGGGAATAACGCTGAGAGACCGAAAGAGAGCAAATTGGGTGAAATATATTGTGGAGGTGGTAAAAGAGAGGAAATGGAATTGGGGAGGTAAATTAGCGCGAACGACTGATGAGCGATGGAGAAAGTTTGTTACTGAGTGGACGCCACAAGATGTGAAGCGTAGAAGGGGGAGACCAGACAAAATGTAAAAAGACGAGATAGAGAAGTTTGCAGGAGTGATGTGGAAGACATTGGCGCGGTCGTGTGAATCATGGAATGCTATGAAAGATGCCTTTGTTCAGGAGTGGATTCAGGATGGCTGATTGATTGATTGATTGATGTGTCCAATGTAAATAATTGCTCATTTTTGCATATACACAAGCATCCACGTGTTTGCGGGTATATTAATCTACGAAAATCTTCCACATGTGCGTAGTACATGAGCAATAGAAAGCATAAATCGTTAGGTAAATTTAGGAATAAAGAGGCACGTTTTGTGATGGTGGATTGGAAAGTGTTTATACTTGTTCGGAAATGCAAATGAAGTATTTTGAACTCGATTTATGCGCGATTGTTGGGATGAAGTGTCTTGCAGAAGGCGAAGAGCCTTAATAGAAAAATAAAGAACAAGGAAGAAGGCCTTTGGACTCTATCTAGGTGTGAATGTTGAGGCAAAGCGTCTTGAAGAAAACGAAAGGACCTTAAGAGAGATAAAGAAGAAAAAAAGACTTCAGACCCAAACTAGGCGTAAATGTTGGGGCGAAATTTCTTGAAGAAAGGAAGAACCTAAAAAGTAATGATAATAATAATAAAAATAAAGAAGGCCTTCGGATTCGATCTGGGCGCGAATTTTGGGGCGGAACTTCTTGAAGAAGATGTAGGACCTTGAAAAAAAAAAAAAAAAATTGCTGAATCAGACGAAGTAGTGAAAGGATATGGAAAATAAGTTGATATAAACAGAGATGGAAGCAGAGAAGAGCAAACAAAGAAATGAACGATCCAGAGAAAAGATGAAAGAGGAAAAGAAAAACCAGGATAGGAAAAAAAGGTGTCAATTTTTTTATCCTCCTCCTCCTCCTCTGCAGCTGCCGGTTGGTATCCCTGCCGTTCTTGGTAGGCCTGATTTTAATTGTTCTTCTGAATAGCTCAACGACTATTGGCTAAATGTTACATTGTTTACAGTTGTCATATGCCTTGTGCTATCACTTTTATTTCACCGTCTTTCTGAATACTGTCTGACTGTTTACGAGTATGATATCGTGGGTGGCTCCCCGCCCCCCCTCGTGGACAACACTGACACAGTTGGCATCCCTGTTCCGTGTGATTGGAGCCATCTTTGTGATGTTAGGTACGTTTATCGTACTCTGTGTGTATGTGGTCTTTGTTTCTGTAGGCTTTAATTTGTTTATGACCTTGCGAATCTTTATATACTCAGTTGTTTCGTTGTTTGCGCGCGCGCGCGCGTGCGTGTATGTGTGTGTATCTATACAAGTCTTTATTCATCTGTATTTGTGAGTAGACTGGCGTACATGCATGAACACATACACTCCTAGGCTCAAACATATGTATGCATACATTCATGTGGATATGTATGCTTATGTGAGCGCACTATCGTTCCTGCGTATGTATAGACGATGCAACTTTTTTCATTTCTCTGCGTTGATGATTATTTTCGTGTTCAGTACGACTTTTTGACAAAATAAAACTGATAAAAACAAGGACACGATAATCAAAGCCACACAGCAGACTGCTCCCGTTTG
>NC_134787.1:14647457-14650482 GCF_046742065.1 Oratosquilla oratoria
CGTGTTCGTACATATGTGTGTTCATACGTGTGCATGAATGTGGATATAGGTGCATACGTTTATGTGTATGTGCGCGCGTGTCTGTGTATATACAATGGGTCTGTGTGCATGCGTATGTGTGTATGTGTAAGTGTGTATCTGTGTATCTCTATGCTCCTCATCATGACACTCGCTGTCTTGAGAATGTTCCCGGATCCATTTGTGAAACAACAACGAAAAGGTCATTACCCGAAGGAGAGCTCTTGGAGATGTGCTTCTAATGGCAGCGGATCCGTGCGTCTTATTTACCAAAGCCTGAAAGGTGGCGTGGAGAGAGCGGCGCGCCGTGGGATGCCCCTCTCTGGTTCTCCTTCCTCCTTCCCCCTCCACCCTCCTCCTTCCTTACTTACGGTTATAGACCCGGATTTGAGACTCCTCGGCGCCAAGGGTGAGACTGGAACCTTGTAGATGAGACTAAGAACCTCTGGAAGCTTGTGCGGCGTGATTACGTGCATTGTGACCCGAGAAAGCCTCGACGGTTGTACCGATTTCGAGATGTGGAGATGCCTTCTGCGGCACTTGGAGATGATATGGTGTGTACGCATTAGTGACTTGCAAACATACACACGCACACACGCACACACACACACACACACACACACACACACACACACACACACACACACACACACACACACACACACACACACACACACACACACACACACACACACACACACACACACACACACACACACACACACACACACACACACACACACACACACACACACAGATACACACACACACACACACACACACACACATACGTAGTTAGACTATTGGTAATTAATTTTGATATACTGAGTTCTTTAATTGCTGTTGTTGAACCTTTTTGACGGCCGTCCTTCAACTGAATAGAGACATCTGTCGTCAACCGAAACAAGATGCATAAAATGTGCCACGAAGGGGATGGCGTTAATGAATGCTTCAAATCTGTGGACTAGCCGCAGTTTGATCAAATCATCTGATTAATCATATATTATCAAAATGTATCGTTAAAAAAGAAAAGCTTACTGGAACTTATTTAGTACTACTGTGCTCCTGTGTAAATTGGATATATCGGTTTAAATAAAGCAATTGAGACAAGGCCTTAATTGATGTACTATTTCATTATCGGACCTATTCCTGCCAAATAAAAGCCCAGATTTACTATTATGACTCAAACAAGTAAGCCATGAACGAGATATTAAGTGGGAAATACGTTCGGAAAAGTTGAGACCCACAGTACTAATTCGTTCTTGAAGTGGTCTCGGGTAATAGAGTTTGTATTTCCTCTGACCTCCGTGCTCTTCGGTAGTAGAATGATTTTCCAGTATAGTCGTGGTGCAATTTGCAGTTATGTGGTATTGTGAACTGTATAAGGCTAAATAGCAGGGTAACGTTCTCCCTTAACGGCGTACATTGAAACTACGAGTATTAAATAGAGGTAGGAATATATATAGTACAAATGTACTGTGTATAACAAAAGGATAGTGCAGTTGCAGGTATTTGGGTATATATGTAGGACGTGTGATTAGATATGTTGTTTCCGTCTTAGTTGCGTGGTAAATAAGTAATGATGTATATATATATATTTTTTGCTATGATACTGCAGAATGTTTTAGGAGAGGTGATTCCAAGGTTGTGTTGGGACGCTAACTGGTCAGAGAAAGATTTGTTGTTCGCATGCGCGCATTCTCTCCCTCTTTTTCTTTCACACACACACACACACACACACACACACACACACACACACACACACACACACACACACACACACACACACACACACACACACACACACACACACACACACACACACACACACACACACACACACACACACACACACACACACACACTCTCACACACTCACACACTCTCACGCACTCACACACTCACACGCATTCACACGCACTCACACACTCACACGCACTCACACACTCACACGCACTCACACACACACGCGCACTCACACACACACGCGCACTCACACACACACGCGCACTCACACACACGCGCACTCACACACACGCGCACTCACACACACGCGCACTCACACACACTTACACACACACACGCGCGCACTTACACACACGCACACGCACTTACACACAGACACGCACTTACACACACAGACACGCACTTACACACACACACACACACACACACACACACACACACACACACACACACACACACACACACACACACACACACACACACACAATCTTTCACTCTCTCTCACACACACAAACCCACACGCGCGCGCACAATATCCAATGTCTATCATACGTAAACTGTTTATGTAGACGTAAGAGAACACGCACATTGGTATTTAGTGTAAACGCTAGCGGGGCTTGTGGACGGCGATGAGTGAAGTGAATAGAATTATATCGATGCGAGGAACAGGAATAGCTGCAGATAATCACATGATAAAATCCCATTTCAATCCTGCGCTAACTATATGCATATACCTACATATACATAGATATACACCTATACAATTACATATAAATGTACGTATACATATACACATATACATGAGCGTTCTTCAGTAGTGTAGGGGGTGGGGGAGGGCTACGTTTGTGTGCTCCCGCCAGTGCAATAGGGGGGGGGGAGCGGAAGAGGGGGAATAGTTACTTCGGGTCGAGTAGCATGTCATTGGAAAAGTCGCCATTACACTCGCGCACGCGCCCACGCCCACGCACGCGCACACCCACACCCACACCCACGCCCACGCCCACACCCACGCCCACACCCACGCACACGCACACACCCACGCACACACCCACGCACATCCACCCACGCACTCACACCCGCCCACGCACGCGCACACCCACCCACACCCGCACCCAACCACACCCACGCGCACACCCACCCACGCCCAAACCCACCCACCCACACCCGCACCGACCTACACCCGCACCCACACACCCACACCCGCACCCACCCACACCCGTACTCACACACACACGCACTCACTCACACACGCACTCACACA
>NC_134787.1:14660982-14668482 GCF_046742065.1 Oratosquilla oratoria
AAACTCTAATACTTGTTTAATTATAGTTGATAATAGATATTCACAACAGCTCAATCATTTAGTCAATAGGCTTTTGCTTTTCGTGAATTCCAACTTTAGTTTTTCGCGAATTTCATATTTCGCGAATTGCGAATACAAGGGACACGTGTAGATATCGAATCTTGGAATTTTGCTTAAAATCACGATCCCCAAATGTTTACCCAACAGCTATATGTAGAGTGGGCCATAAAAGAACGGTACTCAGTGAGTTGCAACTGTCAAACGAAAACCTGAAGTGTAACGCCAGCTAAGCCCTTTCGATCCAACGACATCATTTGCAGGTTCTCCTCTGGATGACGAATGGCGATTTTATTCATGTAAGGAGGCATTTTTGGAACCAAATTATTTTTCAGTCGTTAGGTTTCAAGTTTCTTTCCTTCAGCTGAATAAAATCGTCTGTTGTTAGCCGGAAAAGGGTATGCAAGGTTGCGTCACTGAAGAGGAAGGAACAAAGGAAGAAGCATGCAAAGTTGAGTCGCCTCTCAGTCTCGACAAACACACGAATGTTTTGTGCAAAAAGCAAACTCCCTTTTTTCCCCATATTTCAACTCTTCCATTTCTCTGTCGATATTATATTTCCCTGATACTGATTCCTATAACAATGAAACCATCAAGTAGTTCTACTATTCACTCCTTCGCCTCGGCGATACCTGCAATCTTTGTGTTGGCTGATGCAAGACATCTCCACTCAGCCGAGAAGGTCAAAGTAGCGGATGGGAGGAAGAGGTATATTACACAAGTAATAGATTAGAAATCCAGAGACGCATATCAATGTTAGACGAGACACAGCCTGGTTCGATAAGGGTCAAGGTAGTTTTAATCCCTTCGTGTTGATCTAGAATAGTTTTGATCCCTTTCGTATATATCCATTGCAAGTCACGTTTCCGGGTTATAGCCAGAACGATAACTTCTTCATGCATAGAGTCGTTTGGTTGTTCGGTGACCGAAGGAATTTACCGTAGACTTGGATTCTCAATAGATGGTGGACAAAGGCACTAAAGAACGCCTCTGTGACGCCTTTTTTTTCTCCTTAAAATTGCGTCATCAGCACGCTCTTGTAATGTCCTTCTTATTTACTCCTTCAAGAGAGAGTGAGTGCAGATTTTCTTTATATCTTGGATGCCGTTGACCTATTTCATTAATCTACACGGCACGCCTTCTGTAGAATGAAAGGGAGGTACCCCATTGCACTAGCTGACGACGGTTCATCCGAAGACTAAGAATCCGGTTCGTAATAAAAATTAGGTTCATTGCAAACCCTAAGAAAGTAGTTAAACAGGAGATCATAAACTTCTAGATTCCCAGTAGATTGCCCACCATTTCCCTCACACCTTGTTAGTTAGATTGGTGAGATAATTAACAACATCGCCACCAGTCCTACTTGGTGAAAATAGGACTTCATAAGATGTTACCAGCTTAGTTTTGTTTTATATTTGAATAGTTAGGAATAGAATAAGAAAGAAAAATAAAGAATGAGGGTAATACTACTAATACATTATGTATATACAAATACATACATATGTGTGTATATACATTGTATATGTATATATGTATATATATATATATATTATATATATATATATATATATATATATATATATATAAGTGTGTGTGTGTTTGCGTGTTCTCAAACTTCCTTGCTTAAGAACAGAAATATCACGTGACTAACTGATCTGAGAACTCTTCACCCTCTGTCCCCTCTTGAATCCCTTTATTACGGCATCATACCATAAAGTAATGGTTCCCATTCGGGGGTTGGGGGATTAGGGGGTAAGGCTTGGGTGTTATGGAGAGTGGGGGAGACAAAAGACACCAAAGGCCGTCATGAGGGGGTCATTATATGTCATGAACAAGTACAGTACATGATTCAGTTAGAATCCACAATTTCCTTTGAATTTCACGGAATTTTCTCTTAATATCACATGAATTTGGATGTCTGGTCTTTATTTACTAGCTTGCCATTATCTAAATGCGTTTATGGAACTGACAGAAACTTTCATTTCGAGAATGGAAGGTAAGCTTCAGGTCACCATACAAACTAGTTTACCCGGATGCAAGAGAGGGGTGACTGGTTCAGTGCCAGAAGTTTGGGAACCGTTACCTTATAGGTTTTGTTCTGGCTTGGCTAAGTGCAAGTGTTCTTAGAACAGTTGAAAGGTGG
The DNA here is from genome assembly GCF_046742065.1 of Oratosquilla oratoria. Classification (NCBI taxonomy): domain Eukaryota; kingdom Metazoa; phylum Arthropoda; class Malacostraca; order Stomatopoda; family Squillidae; genus Oratosquilla; species Oratosquilla oratoria. Next base: position 14,663,183 of record NC_134787.1, read on the forward strand.
CTGGACTCAGGCCTCAAAGTAATTTTGGTCTTTCAAGACCATCAGAAGGTGAGAGTAAGTCTGCCCTTCATCATCATAAGATGTCATGCTCTTAGCAAAAAAAGCCACATACATTCATAAAAATTTATGTACATATATACATAAACACAGACACACACACACACACGCACACACAAACATATAATATATATATATATATATATATGTACACATACATATACACATGTGTGTACATATGTATGTGTGCTTGAGTGAGTGTAGTTGGAGGAGAAATACACGAAAGACCTGTTTATTGTTTTGACGTTGCGACCTACATGGTCCTACTCGGAAAGCTAACCTGAACGAGTGATAACTCATATAAAGTGTGTATAAGGTCAGGTTCGCACTATCTGCATTTGGCTTTCTGAAGAAGACAATGTAAGTCACAATGCTAAAAAACGCAGATCTATATATCTCTATGTGTGTATTCCATCTATACTCTTCTGCCATACAAACATTCACACTTTATGTACAGATATATATATATATATACATATATATATATATATATATATATGTATATATGCACATATATGAATATATAGTGTTACAGCGTTGAAAGGCTAGTATTTGACACATCATTTTCAGTCTTGCGTTTACTGTCCACACTACTTCACTTCCTATTTCCAACAAATCATTTTCCTCCAAAGAACCCATGATCCGAGACGCAACTGACGAAGAATGAAGTCGTTTTCGGAAAAAAAAGTTAACGAAGCCTTGACCCGATGACGTCAGGAAACAGACCAGCATGGCTGCTGCTGCATGCATGGTCATCTCTCGACACAGCGACTGCAACCCCCGCACCCCAACGACTGAATTGCATGTGTTCCTTTGCATGCATGTGTCCAAGGGATCAGTGGGACATGAGGAGGGAAGAGAGGGATGGAAGAGGGAGGGAGAAAGGGAGGGATGGGTCAAGGTTGGAACAGGGTAAGGAAGAGAGGATAAAGAAGATGAATCCATGAATTCAGTTCTCTCTACTTTATGATGCCCTCCACAGATTCTGTTCTGGCTGACGCAAGAGGATTTCATTAACTCAAGGGGTGTCAGGCGTGAAACAAAAAGGCCTCTTCATTCATCGAGAATCCTTTTGTCCTGAGTTTACACTTCGACTGTACAAGAATGATTGGTCTATCAAGGTTACTACCGAGGTTGAATTTGTGTTGACAGAGATAAGAGAACTGAAGGAGGACGCAGATAACTCAAGGCTATATGCTTGACTTCTTGCTGACTATGTCACATGAGTTAGGTTCTGTTGTCGAAAACGCCAGACAACTGAACCAGTCAGCTGAAACTCGAGCCATTTTTCCTGAGTGGAGTCTTGATCAATCGAGACCCCATTTAGACCAGAGTTCGACCGTCAGCTGAACACCATTGTCTGATATTTGTCACAACGAAGTCGATACAGATTCTCACGGTCCTGAAAGAACTGAACAAAGGTTCTGAAGTCTAAACGAGGACACCATGCCGAAGAAATATGACCAAGTACTTCTAAGGGAATTCAAGGCCCAGATCACCAACAGCATTTCATAAGCATACGGCCCATACAGGGAATTTCAATGCTCAAGAGGTGAAAGAACAAGGTAGAAGATTGCACAGCCTCGATACCACAAGGAGTTTAGATCCTCGCCTTACGCTGAAGCCGTGAAGTTGTGGGTTGTGATTAAGTAAACGTCCGTTGCATGGTAGCCTGAGCTTGTTATGATAGAAACGGAGCATGTGGTGGCGGTATTAACCTCAACAAGAAGGCGCACTTTATCGATTTAGGCCAGAAGGCAGCAAGATCCCGAAGAGCAGCAGAGATCCTTATTAACGATGGGTCGTTTAAGGTTCCTTTCATATTCCCAGATCCTGCTAAATTCATAAAGTGCTCCGTCGAGTTGAGGGCATTACATTTAATGATCTATTACGGTTTACTTTTGTGGTGACGGTCAAGCCTGAGAAAATTCGCAGGGTGTGGGGCTAGCTGGGCTTGGCATGCTGGCAGAGCCAAGGCTTCCGTGGCTGCGGCTGGTACATCAAGCCAGCCCGACACTCTTCTTCCTCTATAGCCTTGTTGGCTCTGTCTTAGCTTAATCACGTGTTGCCTTCCAGGACGCTGGATTTGACGTCGACCACAGGGAACGAAAATAAGACATAAGGTTTCGATTTTTTTTTAAGGTTTGTGTCGCAGGCTGGGATGGATAAGTGGATGACAATTTGAAACAGCATGATGATTGTCCATTTTTTGTCCTGTTATACACACAGGAACACACACACACACACACACACACACACACACACACACACACACACACACACACACACACACACACACACACACACACACACTTCTTATGTTCTCGTCTGCCTAGTTTTATCATTTGTCTGCCTAGTCTGCCTTTCCTCATTCGCTTCGTCCTTGTTTGCCAGACTTCGTTGGAGTCTCCCCTTTATGCTTGTTTTATTTTGTTCTGCTTGCATCTGCTGCTGTATGGCCTACAACGGGTTCCTTTTATCCCTCTACGGATTTGCGGCGAAATATTTACTCAGATGCTTTGACAGTTGCCTCGTGTAATGGCGAAGTATACTGAGTTCTTAAGGTACGTAAAAGACTCTTCTATACCACAAGGTCTTCCAGTACTCACGCTCTCCGTGCGGTTTCCATGATGGACCGAATGTAGGTCGATTCATGTTATCGTCTTTTTTTTTCCAGAAACCACCGCGTAAAAGACACGATATAGCTTTTGCCTCAAAGACCGGTTTATCTGTGCTTTTCCTGTTTCTCTTGGGGGGTTTCCTTTGTATTTCCTGCCCCTGACCATCATCTCTGCCCTTCAATTCCTTCCTCCCTTCCTCTCTACTTGCCCTTGACCTAAGGTTATTTTTCTCTCTTTCTCTTTCACTCTCTCCTCGCTCTCTTTCGCTGTCTCAACCTAGGGTCGATTTATTCCCACTATTTCAATTCCTCTCTCCCTCTGGATATTCTAGCTCTAGGGACAACACTCCTCCCTCTTTCCCTCCCTCTTTCATTTCTCCTTCCCCCTTTTCCCTAATCCTTTCGGCCTCTGTTCTTTCTTGCTAAGTCCCAGTTTCAGACTGATGCGTGTCCGACGAGGTAGATCATTGCATCAAGCTTTAACAAGTCACTGCATTGTGCTTTTCACTCCCACGACACCAAAAGCGAATCTGACAGAGTCGACAGCACCCAAGGACGATCTTCCCAACTGAGGCCCAGGACGACGAAGACGACGACGACAACTAATTCAAGATGTCTCCAGGTCGTTGAAAAACGGTTGCTTATCAATGGCGTGGAGATCTGAATGATGTGAAAATTGTTGACGAAGTTGGAGCGCGGCCAAGCACTTCAAGGGATGACGAACTCCAGCCAGCTCGACCTTGATCTCCCCCCCACCCACCAACTCCCCGCCTCCTCCCAGCACCTTCCCCCCCGCCAACCGTCATGCTCCACCGTCCAAGCCGCCGCCACCGCCTTTGCGCCGTCACTCGAGTACAATCGAATCAGGCATTTTTACCAAGTCTTGGACGTGTTGTCGTGAAAGAGAACCTGGATCAAGCTAAGAGGGGACGAAGGGACGCTTGAGAGGAAATCTACATATTCACAAGATGATGTAACTTTACTTTTGTCACTTTTGTCCTCTCCACGCCTCGAGTTTTAAAGAACTTTCGGTTCTTCTCGTTTCAGCATGGGTTGCCCCTCCTCATTAGCAACGTTGTATTTGGTTGCTTAGTAACGCATGTCGTTATGCAACTACCGCTCTGTAACCGAGTTTTGTATAGAAACTGATGGTCTACTTCCAAGTTTCATCAATTAGTTTGGTAATGATAGGAAAAAATCTTCATCTATTGACGAGTCTATAACATGGAGTTCCAATAATTCACCATAATAAAACATATCAATAGGATACCTTTCAGTCCATAACTAGGTCGGATGAAAAAAAAAAAAGTTTTTATCCCAATGAATTTTAAAACTTCAAATTAAGCTCTATTTTCCAGTCTGTATTCGTCTGCACCTGGCTCACTTGTCCCACTGTTTCCTTGTAATTGTTTGACAAATTCCTAATATTGCAAACACCTGGTCAAAATATCTCGTACAATCATCATAACTCCATTCACGACCAGCACCTGTCCGCAGCGTTACGTTCTTGATTAATACCTAACCATATCATCAGCCCAGGGCACCTGGTCACAGGTGGCGCAGGGCAAGCACCAAACACCTGTTCAACTGTAGGAAAAAACACGGCAATGTGACATTTATCAAAGGTGACAACCAGCGTTACCCGTCGGCCGTTATCGATGCCGCGACTTTGTGGTGGCCAAATTTTTGAGGTCCCAGAAAAAAAAAATCGCCCTTAGATTCTCTACACACCTCACACACACCTGGTTTGCATTAAGATCTCCCAGCTGGTGCGGTGGTGAGGTTTTGTTATTCATCTCTTCCTGTAAACATTCCTGATCGTCTCGGTTTTTGTGTTGAAGGGAATTCTTCTCATGCGGTTGAGGCACCTGATCCCTAATGCAGAGCTCGCCCACCTTGAAAACTGAATTCTCCAAGATGCTTCATTCTCAAGCAGGATTCCGATCAACATAGTTTCCAGTCATTAATAGACTCTCTGACATTTGCACGTTTGGTATCTGTACCAGTACGAGTATATCAATAAAGTACACTTAAATGGTATCCTTCTGGTCAGAGGAGTGTTTGCATACATACTCTATTCGTCAACTGTGTATATAGGCACGTTTGTTCTTCTTTATTTTGGTTCCGTGAAGTTTTAGTTTGAAGTGTTGCTGTTGAAGTTCTTACCTTCATTTTGTACAAAGTAATTAATGCATCTAAAGCATACTGGCACACCTGACTCTTAATATGCTCAAAGCACGTAGGCCTTTGCTATATCACAGCATCTTGATGTGCTTTGATCACAACTCAGTCTTTCTATATTGCGCTGTTTTAGCACAGTTATGTGCACAGCACCAAAGCAAAACTTGATATCATCTTAGCTAAGTATATTTATGGTTTACTATGGCCTTGTTCCTGAGCTAAGCGCATAACAGGTATGCGATTCACTGTAAATGAGTTATAGCATTCAAAATAGCTTTGGAGACTTATGGAATGCTGTTGGCAGATCACACGATCGTGCTGACTTGGGACATTCCTGTTCCTGTGTCTCTTCCTCTCTTGTTGACAGGAGCTGCTATCTGGATCTCCTCTCTTTCAAACTGTATTGGAAAACTAAAAGGAGGAGGAAACGACAGAAGGCTGT
>NC_134787.1:14673482-14683482 GCF_046742065.1 Oratosquilla oratoria
GAAGTGCAGTTCTTCACGAGTCAGCAAGATCCACAAGATGGTGACCCTCGAGAGGAAACGCAGCAGGAATGTTAACAACAGCATGAAAAGATCCGACAAAGGCAGAGGCAGCATAAAGAAAAAGGATTCTCGTCCTTCGCTCAAAGAAATCCGCATAATGAGTTCTGGAAGCGTGGGAAGCGAAGGCGATTCTGCGACGAAGAAACACTCCTTCAGGAGCTCCGCCTTCGGTAGTCTGTCGAGGCCTCTCATTTCGATTTCCCCGTCATTCCGGAATCAGGACCGCCTGGCCAGACCTGAGTCAGTCCGCCTCTCGTCTGACCTGCCCACGGCTGCCAGGGTCCTCCTCAAGGCGAGATCCTTCTCTGTCTGTTCCTTCAAAGACGCGCCAGCTCGTCCTATACGATGGCGTAGTCTCACCAGGAAACTTGGGGTGACAAAAAGCTCGAGCGAAAATACCAAAACCAAGCGGTCGGCCTCCATGGACGTTTCTTCAATGTGCTCTCCATCCATTTACACCTCGATCCAGTCTGGAATTCTCCTACCCATGGCTCTTGGGAAGACCCCAGCACCTTTGGTCACGCGATCGTCCTCTCTTTCTTTGAGTACTTTGGTACCTCCCATTACGAGCTCTCACACCCCAGAAACATCTGTCATTCCTTCAGATTCATCCTCTCCAGTTTCTTCGACGTCTTCATCCCCCACTTCATCTCCCAGAATGAAGGCTCGAAGTCTGAATGAAGTAGCCCCTGTGACATCCTGTTATAGGTCTAGCAACTCTTTCAGTTCATCAGTCACATCCCTCCCCGCGCCCGTGCTTTCCCAGCCCTCCTTTGCGGCTCCCGTTTCGGTGATATCCTCAAACTCCTGTCCAGGCTCGCCATTACCAGCAGAGAGAATGTTCCTAGAAAGCACTGCACCTTCTGGTCTACAGCTGTCACCATCCTTGATCGAATCGATGTGCACCTCCACTCAACCTTCCTCGTTGGTCATCCCCGCACCTTGCTCGACTTCGATATCACAAGACGGTCAAGACTTCCACTCACTTCCCCCTTTTCCCATTTCAGTATCGAGGCAAGGACAGCCGCAGGATTTTTCTCCTGTTTCTGTCTCTGTCTCCGTCTTGCCTGTCCCGGTAAGCCCCAGCAAACACCCGCCACTGGATGATGTTCCACAAGAGGCTCTTCCAGCTTGCGAAAGTCCACCGGATAGAGAGTCACCTGATCACTTCGCCGACTCGACCAACCTATCCTCTTCACATCAAAGGAATCCTTTGGTAGATTATTCCTCCGATCATCCAGGAGCATCTCCTTGTACATCGGAGTCTCCTTCTGTAAGTGTGCCAAATACAGCCGAGCAGGAAGCAAAGAGGTTCTCTTTAGTGGAGTCTCTTCTTCATGAGTCTACGCCTTCTTCATCGGCTGCATCCACACCCAACTCTACTCCTCTTTCCTCGGCTGGGCCCAGCAGCCCTGAACCCGAGCTCTCCGAAGACGACGGTCTAACTTCTTCTGGCGAGTATCTGACGCCAAATGAAGACGAACCGATGTCAGAGTTGCCAAATCGTCGCAAAGCAAAGATGAGTCGCTACGTGCTCGAGTCAAACTTAAAGTGGGCACTGGGCAATACTTTTCATACTCAAGCCACTGGAAAGTCTGATTCCGTCGATGGGAGAGACACTGGAAATGATATCGAGGTTCGTCATGGAGTCTTCTCTGTATTCAACTCAAAAAACACACAAACCAACAAACCAATTACTCAAACGAGAGCAAACACGATCGAGAACGCTGACCTGTGCAACAACAACATCATCGAGAGAGACGCTGCCAAAGATATTCGAGACATGGGGATCTTTGACCACACGTCATCTGAACAAACAATAAATCGAACGCCTCTGCCTCCCCCAAGACGTTTGAGTCGCGCCAAATCTTTCTCTGTGGTCCTCCCCAGCTGCGCGCAGGAGGAGCCAGAGGAACACAGAACGGGAGAGTTAGCCAAGCGGACGGCGACTCTATCGCGCCGCTTGCGAAAAGGAAGGTCGCACAACGTCTTTCGCTACTGCAGCGACCTTGGCCTTCAGGACTCAGCATCCCGAGTGAGACCAAAGTCGAACCGGGAGGTCTTTGTGTGAATATGTAACCGTTACAACAGAAAAAAAAAAGTCATTGGACCGAGGAAAAATCCGCCGGTGAGTCTGAAGACCATCAGTGCAACATTGAAAGCAAATTATCTCTCGAATGAGTGAGTTTGTGGACGACGTTTCCATCCATTGCGAGTGCCTTTCACGTGGCTGACTCCCTCTTCATTGTCACGGCGTAGTTCATGGGGCTCTTGTCTCGAGTTACGCCAGACGATTTACATTTAGCTGAATAAGAAGGTAGATCCCGGGGCTTGAATGGGGTTTCATTCGTTTCAGACAGAATCTATTCAGGAATCCCTCCCTTCTATTCACCTGAACTAAATTGCCTGGTGTTACCAAAGACGGTAGATATAGAATACTGAAGAGGTCAGTTCACAGACTGAGAGTAGATGAGGGAACAGAAACACAAGGCCATGTTATATAGAAGGGTATGCTATAAGGGAAGCCCTCAGCCATAGCACAGTCGCGTTGTTTCGCCGCGAATCTATAGAAGACGGAGCTGCCTAGTGTAGGCCTTATGGTCTCTTGCAGTCTCCTTCATTCTTATGTTCTTATGTTCTTAAGACTTTCCGTGGTCCAGTCTGCCTGCTTGTTTGGCTCTTCTGCACTCATCAATCTCGACCTCAGATTGAAACGGAGCAGTGAGAAGGACTAACTTCACCACCAGTCACGAACTTCTGAACCTGTGATTTATAGCCGTAGTGAAGTTAGGGAATAGACGTAGGAACGTCTTTAGTATATACGGAAAAAAGGAAGAAAAAAAAAAAGGATGTCGAGAACATAACATTTGTTGAGATGGTGTTGAACGAGAACGCCAAGAGCACCAAATACTCTGTCAAGTAGTAGAATTAAGAGTAAATGATACAAAGGAAAGACATGCGAGTATTACCATATGTGTGTGTATGTGCTGTGTTAGCGCTCATAAACACTAAGATGATATATATATATATATATATATATATATATATATATATATATATATATATATATATATATGTATGTATGTATGTATGTATATATAAGAACTGAGAAAGATGAGACATCGGTAATGCAAATCAGCCTTGTAGAAAGATTTGACCAGGCGACATTTCTGGTAGTACAGATCACCGATGCATAAGATTTGTTCCGGCGTCCTTTCCCCTGAGTGCTGTGTTTCTTATCCTAATGACCTTATCCATTGTAAAAGGCTTTATTTCCAATAGGGTATACATCCTATTGGTGAGAAAATATGTGTGCATATGCGTCGATTTTCAAATATCGATGTCGTATCATTATATGAAGGAATTCCTTGTGCGATTTCGACTGTGATCTGTGTGTAGTTTGTACCTTTTTTAATTCTTTTCTTGTATATAAATCGTAACACAAAAACATTAACCTTGAGTAAACTCCTTTCGTCTCCAGTCTTATAGTCTGGGACGACTGTTGTCTTGAGTCTTTTAAAAACTGTTTAACTTGTATCATATTTTGCTTCTCTGTGTTTCGTTGATGGTAACTAATGAACACTAGCTTCAAGGAATCATCAGTAAAAGATTTTTTGTAGTTTTCACCAGAAAACACCGACTCATTCCTTGTTCTCCTTCCCGCTACAATGACCTCATCCAAGATAAAGAAATAATTTATCAATCAGAGTGAGGATTTGAGGTCAACTGGCTTCTGTCCTTCTATTAGATCATTCGCCTTATAACAACAAGGCTCCGATAATTTTCATTTTTATCTTGATCCTTTTATCTATTTTTTTTCAAGTACTTTCTTGGTGAGAGCGACACTGACTTTTCTTAGGCAGGCGATGCAATGGTGTGCTTTAGCCAATATCTCGTCGAGTTATGGGATTCTGTTCTTTGACGACAAGCTACAGCCAACCTCCACACCTTTCGTATCCGATCCCACACAGTTGTGATTCCCAAACGGTTCATGTCACGGCCCAAATCCGGTCCAATCCTGTCCATGTTACCCGACAACCACAAATCGACCGGTGACATAATTATTTTTTTCTTTTGTAACCTTCGGAAACACTCTTCCGACCTTCATTTGACTCATGCATAAGGGCTTAGAAACCGATGGTATGCAGCCACCGGAGTTGTTTTCCTTTTGCTGCCCCTGCCATCAGAATCCCGACGATCAATGAGATCCTGCCCGAAGTGTGTCATTTCGACTGGTATCTCCGATCTCTGCACCTTCCTGCCTCACGAGGACCCTAATGTTACCAACTAAGCCGATGACTTGACTCTGGAGCACCTCTCTGATCTAACACTTCTTCATCAGGGACACGACTATGGGACGGTTTGAATGAAGATACAATACTCGTTGGCTTTGTACGGAAATGACCTTGGACTTCTAAGATATTCAACACGCGCACGTTGTCGTTAAGCATTTCAACGGTTGCCATTAGTGTGGCCTCGTGATTTGATCTCAATTTCGCTCTGCATTTGTTGTTCCCACCTTTGTAAAGAAGAAGTGAATCACGTTCGAGTATGCTACACTCGAACACTACCAGGGTGACATGTACATCAGTACAGTGTGATGCCACACAATATGTATATTCCTATGCAACTACGTCACAAATGAAGGAAGATAAATGAATTAAGACTTCGAAAGCCATGGTTTGCATAGTTTTCTCTTTTTTTAATGAACCATTTCTAGGGTGCTCTTTAATCCTCATTCTTAGAAAAAATATATATATACTTTGTATGCACATGGTTTGAAAAATGAGAAAAACCATCAATGATTCTGCTTGTATTACAGGCCCCTATGTATAGATTTAAATAACGCGTTTGAATGGATCCCTCCGTTCAGTGTGAAATGAATTATATGTTGCAGCTTTTATAATCCTCAAAAAAAGAATCATTTATTGTGTGTACATACCTTTAACCACAGGTCAACAGTGTATCTACAGATATACTGGATGTATGAAAGGAACAAATGCGCTGATTCCTTTGCCAGGAACGATAATGGCCGTCCTAGGTTTAAGGCCTCTTTATGTCGTGCTGGATTTGCCACCAGTAATTTTACTCTTTAGCTTATGTGTATGTAAATATGATTACGTGTTAGACTTTTCCCAATAAGCAATATGTACTGAACTTATATATATATCACTAAAAGAGTGAAGGAAGTTCTGGTGTTTGTACATATATATGTATAATCTTCCGACTGCTCGGTAGCCTTATTGGCTATGATTGGACTTGACTGATTGTGTTGGTGGTGATACTCTCACTTGTAATATTCATTATTTCCCTTTCAATAAAACTATACCAGTGATAGTACGTGGGTTTTATATGCCATTTCCTTGCCTAAAACACCTTTGAAGATCAAACGAGAGTTGTAATGAGAATCAAAATATATAACCTTTCACCAACCGCTAAAAATAAATAAATAAAATAAAATGAGTAGCCAGTAAGTTTTATGTTATATGTACAAGTAATTAAAGTACAAAATGAAGCTATCATAAATTTACAGTCTCGTTGTATTTCTTTCTGGATTTACATTTATCTTCAGAATGTCATATGCAAAGTTAAGCTCAAAGCGATGACACTTCAATTAAAAAAAAAAGAGTAGGTTGTCCATATAGTCTTCTTTTGTTTGAATGTAACAAATCAAACGATGTTTGACAATGAGTTGCAGATATCGGAGATTAAACTACCTGTAGTTATTTAGAATTACCTCTTGGTGACTAATTCCTTGTTTACTATGACAACGCAAACATTAAACACAACAAATCAAAATAAAATAAAGCGTATCTAGATCAAACTAATTGAATGATAAGAACGTGATAAGAAACGTGATTTTTTTTAAATAAGCACCTTCCTTGTTAAGATTCCTAACCACCATTTTGAGTGATCTTAATGGCCGCTTCACACTGGACCAATTTTTGCCAACCGTTAAGAATTTGAATATCTAGAAGAAAACTTTAGTTACATAATTCTAGACTTCCCTAAGAACATTTCAACATTGTGTCTAACTTTTGCCATTTAGCCTCTTACTACATGACACAAAGATGATTTGACATTTGGATATTCGAAAAGTAGAAGATTGTAACCAAAGTCGGTTCTATTCCGACGAACTCACAACGATTGGCGAGAATCGACCAAAGATAAAGCGGCCTTTACTTGCACTTTCCACTTCCAATGCCGGACGAAGAAACGGACGACGACGTTCCAATAATCCTTCCATCGTGCATCTTCGTCGGTTTTCGCAGTATGCTAGTCAGCATCAAAGATGAGTAATTTTTATATTTAAAGTAGATACTATGGGTTATCTGTAGAATCTCCACCCCAACTACACTCAATTGTACAATTTACCCACATTGATCAAGTATAAACTCTCCACCCTAACTAATATAGGTTAGGTTAGGTTACTCGTAGGCTAGGTTAGGTTACTCGTGGGCTAGGTTAGGTTAGGTTTGGTTACTCGTAGGTTAGGTTAGGTTATGTATCACAAGCCATAATCAACTGTAGAATGTTAGGTTAGGTTGGGTTACTCGTAGGTTAGGTTAGGTCAGGTTAGGTTATGTATCACGAGCCACAATCAACTGTAGAATGTTAGGTTAGGTTTGGTTACTCGTAGGTTAGGTTAGGTCAGGCTAGATTATGTATCATGAGCCATAATCAACTGTAGAATTTTAGGTTAGGTTAGGTTATGTCAGATCAGGTCAGGTTATGTTAAGTTAGGTTATGTATCACGAGCCATAATCAAATGTAGAATGTCCACACCAGCAACACAATTCTACAATCTCCACCCCAAGGTGGGGTGGGGGAAATCTTACAATTGATGTGATACTATATTTATTGAAACCGTATGTATTTGGGTGACCTTTCTGGTATCTGGTAAGGTTGAGCGTCATCATTGCCAACGGTTACAAAAGTTTACATTTTCTTCAGTAGACTTTTGTTTCGTACGTGTTCATGCGCGTAGTTTAATTGTTATTTTTGTGCTGTGATTCTGTTTTGATGGTTTGTTTAAGCTGGCTTTATCTGATGTTGGGAATGTACTTCTCTAATGGGATAGGGTCTGTGTTCATAGCACACACGTATATAGACACAAATACACAAGCACACACATACATAAACATACAAATATGCACACAAAGTAGAGAACGAGGGGGCCTACGAATTATCTGCAGAATTATGAAAGGAAAAGAACGCCTTGATAGACAGGACTTATAAGTGGGACAGAGAAAAACAAGAGGACATGCAATGAAACTCAAAAAGGACAACTACAGAAGAGACCTGAAAAAGAACAGCTTCCCACACAGAGTGATAGAGACATGGAATAAATTTAAGAACAAACTTGATCTTGTGAGATACAAAAACGGGTCACCACGAGCATAGCTCTCCTTCCCGTATAATACAACTAGGTAAACTAGGTAAATACACAAATACACAAATACACACACACACACACACACACACACACACACACACACACACACACACACACACACACACACACACACACACACACACACACACACACACACACACACACACACACACACACACACACACACACACACACACACACACACACACGCACACACACACACACAAGCACACATGCACAAACAGGCTGTCTCGGTTTATACTGAAATTTACCTGAAACCTTCAACCTCAGGGTTTTCAGTGTAGAGGTGGACAATAAGTAGGGCATAAGGTTGAGGTCCTTCAGGTAGATGATTGAATTGTTCAATCCGGGAAATATAAAGAAGACATATTCCAGTGAATATATTTAATTTTGGCTGTCTGTTAAAACAAATGGTTCACTCGTAGGGTCAGTTGTAGATATTTCCTTCCAACACAGATCAAGTGTAGAGTCTCTGCCCCAGCTACACTCATTTGTAGAATTCCCCCTCCCACCCCACAGTGATCAATTGTAGGATCTCCACCCTACCCAACATAGGCTAGGTTAGGTTAGGTTAGGTTAGGTTTGGTTTGGTTAGGTTTGGTTAGGTTTGGTTTGGTTTGGTTTGGTTAGGTTTGGTTTGGTTAGGTTTGTTTAGGTTTGGTTAGGTTTGTTTAGGTTTGGTTAGGTTAGGTTTGGTTAGGTTAGGTTAGGTTAGGTTAGGTTAGATTTGATTTGGTTACGTGTATCACGAGCCATAATAAACTGTAGAATATTATGTTAGGTCAGGTTAGGTTAGGCTAGGTTAGGTTAGGTTAGGCTAGGCTAGGCTAGGCTAGGCTAGGCCAGGCTAGGCTAGGCTAGGCTAGGCTAGGCTAGGCCAGGATAGGATAGGTTAGGTGAGGTCAGGTTAGATTAGGTTCGATTAGGTTAGGTCAGGTCAGGTTAGATTAGTTCAGGTTATGTTATGTTATGTTATGTTATGTTATGTTATGTTATGTTATGTTATGTATCACAAGCCATAATAGCAACATTCAATTATACAATCTCCACCTCAAACGTGTCGGGGGAAGGGGAATTTTACAATTGATCCTACTTGGGCTTCATTTTATGTAATCAATCATTGCTTCAAAGTAAATTGTATTAAGAAACACGTAAATATTTTCTAAGACTACAGTACAATCAGAATTTACGGGCGATAAATACCTAAGCTCAACTGATGTTATAAAAAAAGTAATGCATTCTGTATTTAATAATAATAATAACTCTATTTGGCAAAGAATCAATATACATGAAGTGCAGATAATGACAAGAAATAGTTCGAAATAACAATTACAATTTAATACAGTGAACCAATATTGATATATGTCACTGGGAAAAATTAGGGATATTTTTTGTCTCATTATTAGACAAAAAATATCCATAATTTTTCCCAGTAACATATATTAATATAATATTGGTTCACTGTATTTAAATATAGATTACATTATTATACTAATAATCTGGAAGCTACCTTTTTTCGTATGCACCGTTTTGAAATGTTTAAGTAAACAAAATATAATTTTTGTTCTTTGCATGAGCTTTATAAAAATCTTATCTATGTACAATTTTTTATTTTTATAGTATAATTGAATGAACTGTTAATTAAACAACACGCACAAATCATATGTAGCTCACGTGTCCAAACAAGTATCTTAAAGCTACCCATGAATTACTATTTTTCTTATTCAAATTTGCAAAGAAAATGAAAAAATAGGGAGTGACTATACTAACAAGTCCGTGCAGTATACAATATACATTATTATGTCGGGTTATGCTAGCTTGAGCCTGAGGAAGTGAACGGACTATGATGAAAAAATATGAAAAAAATTATAAGATAATTGGAATAAAAAATATCATAACATACTCAGGTAAATGTTCAGTTTTGCACATGGGCGCAACATAACAATAAAAAATTAATTATCAATTTTGTAAATTATAATGTATCAACGTAATATGCAATTTTGTGGGCGGAAATAAAAAACAAAAAAGTTGCTAAAACAGATTTCGTAAGTAACGAAGTCGCGCCGGACGATTGATACGCCATGTTTGTTATGATAGATGCCGACGTCGAAGATGGATGATAAATTGAAATTCGTCTAACCTAACCTAACCTAACCTGTGTTTGATAAATCATTACTTGCAATTTATATGTCATCCGGATCGTCCTCGTCGTCGTCGTCGTGAGAGACGTTGGCGGGCTTTTCAACCACTCTCAGATTGCAGGGTATACAAGGTTCTTGCAGCTTGAAGGAATGCATGGATTTCAGCTCCATAGCATTCCTTCACGGAAATGTACCTCTCGAGGTACTGTCGGAAGTACTGAGGCCGTGATGTCCATCTTGTAACTGACGTTTCAAGTAGACCGGGCAGACGACAAACACTTGACAGACGACAAGATGGCGTCCCGATCCTATACTACCGACTTTGTTCGTTAGCAGATTTGCTTGTAGCAAGGTATTTTTTATTTTCATTTCCGCCCAGAAA
>NC_134787.1:14690982-14708482 GCF_046742065.1 Oratosquilla oratoria
TCAATATTACCAGTATAAAGAGAATGATTAAGAGTGAAAGGGCTGTGGAGGTATATGGTAGTACCTGTAGTGTAGGTCAAGTGAGTCCATGTCAAGAGTAGTCGATGTTTAAGGTGGGTAATTAATGATGTATTTCATTTTGGAGGATGAAGGTTATGTCTCAGTGAATGAGGATATGTTTATCTGACTCTCGCTAAGGTTATATTGGTCGGAAGGAAGTAGAGAAGTTTCAATAGATATGCGGAAAGGAGTTCTTATTGGAAATGGGCCATTTTAACCTCCACTGATAGATACATGACGTCCTGCATCTTCAGGGGCGAGAGCTAGAGTGCATGTTTAGTTGCGTCGACGCAGAGTCATGGGATGAGACTTGCGTTTGAAATGAGTTATGTGTGGTCGTGGTAGGTGGGTTGTTGATGGGAAGTGGGATTGGGTCGAGGTTGAGTTTGACATTTCTCAGCTTCTCTCCATGTATGGTCGCGGTTGTGTGATCGGAAGGATCTGTTAGTTGAACAACATTGTTAGGGAGTGAGCTTGTGACTGTGAAGGGACCTAAGAACTTGGGTCTGAGTTTGTTAGTCCTGGTTGAGTCTTTGACCATGACAGTGTCACCAAGCGTTATGTCAAGTGGAATTGAGCGTTTGTGTTGTTTTGTCTTTGTCTTTTCCTGGGCTTCTTTCAAGTTTGTTCTAACTTGTTTGTAAATGGTTTGCATACCTCTTTTGATGCAGTGTGTGAGGTTATCTAGGTTGTATAAGGGTGGGGGTGGTTGGTTGAATATTTGGTAGGGTAGGCGCATTGGTTGGCCGAAAATGATCTCATGTGGGGACATCTTTGTTGCGGAATTGACTGTGCTATTGATACTGGCTTGTACCTGTGGTAGCCAATCTTCCCAACTGTCCATGAGGTCGTTTACCAAAGGTCTGAGAATCTCTAGGACCTTGCGATTTGTTCGCTCAGTCAGACCATTTCCCTGTGGGTGGTATGCAGTGGCAAATGTTTGGTCAATGTTGTACAGGTGTGCTATTTCGCGCATCACCTGGTTTTTAAATTCTGAGCCATTGTCAGATAACATTGTGTGTGGTATGTTGTATCTACAAAAGATATTGTTAACTAGGGCTTTGGCTACAGTCTCTGCTGTTTTGTCTTGGAGTGGTATTAAGATTGTGTATTTAGAGAAACATTCTACTGCTGTGAGTACATAGTTGGAACCTTGATGGCTCGTTGGCATTTTTAGTAGGTCAATGCCAAGTGTTTCCCATGGCTCAGCAGGGAGTGGGATATATTTTATGTTGATTTCCCTCGTGTCAGGGCCTCTGAATTGGTTACAAGTTATACAAGAATCTTTGTGTGTGGTTATATCTCTTTTCATGTTAGGCCAGTAATATGTGTGCCTAGCAGTGTTTAGTGTCTTATCTCTGCCCGAGTGGCCTCCCATTGCACTGTCGTGCAATATGTGTAGGACCTTGGGGACAAGGGCTCTGGGGATAACAGTAACCTCTCTTGTGTTAATGGTTCTCCTTATGACTCCGTCGACCAGTTTGAGTTCCTCAATAGGGACAGGTGGTCGGGAGTGTAAGGGGGTTTGTGAAAGGAGATGCTGTTTTATTGGGGACCATATAGGGTCTCTTTCAGTTTCCTGTGTGAGTTCTTGCATAGGTATGCATGTGGTTTGGGTTATGGGGGTGATGTAGGTTTGTCTGCTGAGGCTTTCTGCCACTACGCTAGCTTTCCCAGTTAAGTATACGATCTTGGGATCGTAATCAAGGAGAGTTGCTTTCCATCTAGCAACTCACCCATGTAAGTCTTTGGAGTTAAAAAGATAGACTAGGGGTTGGTGGTCTGTTAGTATGGTAATCTTGTAGCCTAATATGAGGTATTTGAAATGTTTAAGTGCCCAAACTATAGCTAACCCTTCTTTGTGAGTAGTAGAATAGTTACTCTCAGCCTTATTAAGGACTCTACTTGCGTAGGCTATGGGGTGCTCTTTGCCATTGTCATCTTTCTGTTGTAGGACTGCGCCTATTCCTTTAGAGGAGGCGTCTGTGTAAAGAAAGAATTCTTTCTTCATGTCAGGGAAAGCTAGTACAGGGGCTGTGGTCAGAGATTGTTTCAGTGTGTCGAAACTTTGTTGTTCTGTTTCTGACCATTGAAATGGTTCGCCTTTCCTTGTGAATTTGGTCAGAGGGGAAGCTATGTGTGCAAAATTGTGAATGAAGTGTCTGTAGTATGAGGCTAGCCCTATGAAACTTCGTGTTTCATTTGTGTTTCTGGGGATTGGGAAGCTGTTTATGGCATCTATTTTGTCTGTGTTTGTATGGATCCCCTTTGCATTCACTTTATGGCCTAGGAAGGTGAGTTCCTTCATGAGGAATCTACATTTCTTTAATTGAATCTTTAACCCCGTATGTTTGAGACGTTTGATGACAATCTCTAAAGTGTTAAGGTGGTCTCTTTCTGTGGGACTATATATAATGAGGTCGTCTAAATAGACGAATAATGAGACTCCTATCATGTCACTGAATATGCGGGTCATCAACCGTTGTTGGGTTGAGGGGGCGTTTTTAAGGCCAAAGGGCATACGTGAAAAATGAAAGTGTCCTTTGTCAGTGGAGAATGCAGTTATGGGTTTAGATTCTTCAGATAATTCCACTTGCCAGAAGGCAGACTTAAGGTCGATAGTGGAAAAAATTGTGTTATTGTTCCCTAATGATTGGAGGACGTCCTGCATGGCAGGTAGTGGGTGGGGGTCAGATTGAGTGAGGTGGTTGACTTTTCTAAAGTCCACCACAGGGCGTAAGGTTCCGTCTTTCTTAGGGACCAAAAAGAGGGGACTGTTCCATGGGGAGTCTGAATGGGAAATTACGCCTTGGTGTAACATCTCTTGTACATTGCTATTGACTTGGGATTTCCTACTGTGAGGAATGCGGTAAGCGGGGGTGTATGAAGGGGGAGTGTTAGGGGGGATTTGGATGTGATGTTTGATTATATCACATTTGCCTAGTGGTTCACCTTCTAAGGCGATAGCTGATCTATTCCTCTGTAGGAGAGCTAATAGCTCGTTATGAATTTCTCCGTCAGCTGATGTTATGATTTGGTCTGGATTGATAGGGGTGAGGGGTTGTGTTGGTCTTACTGGGTTGATGTGTTGAGGGAGTGGTTCCTGGATAGGGGAATTATGGAGGTGGACTGCGCAAATGTTAGTATTCTTATTGATTTTACGGTGTTGGTCTGAAAGATTTGTTAACATAGCTAGGGTGTGTTTATTTTCTGATACTATATCCCAGGAGGACTCTAAGGTTATGTTATTTATTCTTGACGTATCTGGGTCAATTATGACATCCTGGAGTTCTATTGCTCCGGGTATGTATAGTGGAACTGTTATTGAATGTCTAGGGGGTATGATGACTGTGTTAGACATCAATGCCTTTGAGGTGACATAAGGGGGTGGTCGGAAGGAATAGTTGTTAGTTGGAATTGGAGTATTTGAGGAAGGGAGACATGAGAGAGGTTGTGTGTCTGAGTCGGGTGTCTCAGTGACAGTTGGCTCATCATTCACATCTGAGAAGGAGATGTTATTTTTGTCTAGGTCTATAATAGTTTTCCATGTCCTCAATGATTTTAATCCTATTATACTTTGTTGATCGAGACTACATTCGTCAGCTATGTGGAAAGGTGTGAAACCTACTTGGTAGTTATTGACTTCTATGTTTAAGTCTATGGTGTCGTGTAGAGAAATGGTGCTCCCTTCTATTAGGAGTCCTTCCATATTGGAAAATTGAATTTGGGGTGGGTCATTTAATGCTTCATAGAGAGCTCTTGGGATGATGTTCAGGTTTGTTCCTGTATCAACCATCATGTCAACTGTGAGTTGATCTAAACTCACTTCTAGGGTGACGTAGTTGTGTTGTGTATGAGATATTCCTATGGTGGTTTGGTGCGTGAGGCTGGTACACGTTCCCCCAATCGGTGTTGGGTTGTGCGTGTTGTGTGGGAGGGAGCTGTTTGTCGAGGGGTGTGTCGAGGGGTGGTGAATGGTTGGTTAGTTCTCTGATGAGGTTGTGGTTGTGATTTCTGTAGGTAACACTCTTCGTTGGAGTGAGTTGTTGTTTTGTGTAGGCTGCAGTATTTGTTTGGATGTGTTGGTGTAGGTAGGAGGGGAGGTTTAAAGGGGGGTGGAACTTGTTTGTTTTGATTCTGAACTTGACACTGAGCATTCGTATGCGAGGTAGTAGCATGCACTGAGCAAGGGATGGGGTGGTGTTGTACCTGCGGGTATTGTTGTTGCTGTGTTCGACACTGGGCATCGGTGTGGGAAATGGTTCCATGAACTGAGCAAGGGATAGGGTGGCGTGGTGCCTGTGTTTGTATTTGTTGTTTTTGTATACAGTCTCTTGTGTTGTGACTGGGTGATGAATGGTAGGAGCACCACTTAGAAGGTTGTCCTTGATTGGTGGGAGGGGGCTGCTGTGAGTGAAGGCTATTTAGTCTGGGGAGATAGTGGGGGGTGTCTAAAGATACATTGCAAGCATTGATGATGTCTAAGATATAGGTATAAGCTAGAGGGTTTCTAGTGTTTAGTTCCCTTTTGGAGGCTTCCTTTAAACACTTTGGAGGGAGTTGGGAGAGATAGAAACCTATCTCAAAGAATGTTAGTAAGTTTCTTGTGGTCATGACATTTTGACCAAATTGGTCAGTGTGGGTCCAAGGAGAGTTATTCTCCAGGTCCTCTCTGACTTCTTTATTTCCGTTTGCTACGAAATCCATAATGGTCGTAACGGAATGTGGTTGGACTCTAGTGTTATTGAGGAAAGTGAGAAGGAAGGAGATGTTAACTTGTTTGTTGTGAAAGACATTAAGAAGGTGGTGTTTATATTCCTGATATGTGATTCCACATGCAACTAAACTGTCTAGCATCCTTGCCTTTGAACGGCAAATGTCAGATGGGTCTATTTTCTGACGGCACAAATTTATTTTATCTGTGTCAGAGTAGTGTTGGTTCTTTGAGAAAAACAGGTCACATGCTGTCAAGAAGTCTGTAATGGATAATCCACTATCTTGGGAAAAGGTTGGGATTTCTGTGAGGGGGGTTATGGTTTGATAGTTGTTAATTATTGTTGGTTGAGGTTGTGGGTAAGGATAATATTGTGGGTTTGGAGGAAGGTTAGGTGGTGGTTGGTGGTATGGTGTGGAGGTGGCTTGACCAGATGGGGTATGGGGGGAAGGAAAGGGGAAGTTTTGGTACTGTGGCTGAATGGGAGGGGGGTTATTGTGTGTTGGGATATGGGGGTTGGACTGATTATGGTTTATAGGAGGTGTAGTTTGCATATTTGGCTGGATGGGAGGAATGGGTGGTTGTAGTTGTGAGGGGTGAAAGGGGTCTATTTGAGGGGGTTGGTTAAAAAAGGCTAAGATATCATTCTCATAAAGAGGGATTGTAGGGGTACCTGCCGTGGGAGCAGCTTTGTCCGAGAGATGTGAGTGTTCATATTCTAACTGTTGGATGGCTATGTCAATTTGATGAGGGTCTGGATTGTCTTTGTCTGTTTTTGAGTTGCTTGATGGGTTTTCCTCTTGAGATTTAGAGAGGATGGTTTCTAGCGCTTTTTTGAATTTGCTTCTTGTCCCAGTGGCCATGTTAGTGGTAACTAGCGAGACATATATTACTTAATAGTTAGGTGAGAAGGGTGGTCTAGTTTAAAATAGTTAAGTTAGAAATAATTTGTATACAGTAACTAAGGGGGGATATGTTGTGCTTAGCTTTGTCAACGGTTATTAGGGATTACATTTTTAAAATCATAAAAATATGTATATACATATAATAATATTTAAATGTGGAAATAATATGATAATATGTTTATAATAGTAAGGAGTTAAATATTTGGTAATGATAATATAATATTAATAACTATATATATATGGTTGGTTAACAGCAGTAATTATGGAATGTAGGTTACATTGATACATACATACATATACCAAGGCTTTTTCCCCCTTCCAAGGGAGGTAGCCAAAAAGGGAAAGGCATAAATACACTCCCACCCATTTCATCTCTAAATACACTCCACACCCCTCCCACCCTTCCTCTCATCTGAGCACCTCCTGGATGACGGGTCATCCCTGCACCCTGCCCACCGCCCTGGGTCAGAAGCAGTGTCGCAAGACACAGTACATCCACAGCGAGGCCGCTTCATTTAATCGGCGACCCCCCCTCTCCGTCCCCCTTTGCATATAAGGCGAGGACGGGGAGAAATCCCTTCGGGCTGCGTCAAAAATTACTCACACATACTACCCCATCCCCCACTTCCCCGCCCATTCCTCCTCATGCAGTCACAACATTGATAAAAATGTTTAAGTAGAAAACAGAATTACTTGACTGAAGGAATGCATATGCATATGATAATAAGTAAAGGTCAGATCTAGTAAAAGTTATTGCATATATATATATATATGAAATGGAATTAGGAATATATGAAATTGCTATTTGATAAGTTGTAGCACTGTGTTAAGTTTAAAATTAGAAATTACAAAATGTTTGTAACATGTTAGATTCTTCTAGCTAAAACAATGTTATGATTGTGTGGTTAGTGATATTGAGTGTTATACAATAGATACAATACAATCAATTTTTATATATATATATAAAAGATATACAATGTAAAAAGGTCATACCCTGAGATACCCTCTGTCCCTGAATTTTCTTGTATTAATGAAGGTTTTACAAATAAAAGATAGATTTTTACAAATAGTTTTATTTAACATCAAATACAAAAATTGTACATCATTATTGCTTCGTTTTCTTTCTTGGAGGGCCATCATCTTTAATATCTGAGTCCTCTTCCGAGTCGTAGACGCTTCCATCACTGTCCTCGAATATTTTTCCGTCATCATCGCTGTCGTCACTCAAAGCCTTCAAAAACTCCTTCATCATCCTCTTCATGTTCTCCTTATTCCTTTTCTTTTCATTTTCAAATTCTTTTTTCTGCTCTTTCATTTCCTCTCTGATACTCTGGATCATTTCAATAAATTCTCCAGAATCACTGTTTTCTTCCCCATAATTGGACTCGGGAGGCATGATCATGTTGATGGCGTCTATTTCGCTGATTTTGTAGGCGGACTTTGGTATTACAGTGATCGATTGATCCGGTTCTTCTGCTATTTCGACTTCTGTTTCGTCGTCGTTAGACGTTTTCTTATATGTCTCCGGAGAAAAGTTCTTCTTTCGCCAGCTCGCGTTTTTCCATTCTTAGACGTAGTCTCTCGTCTTTTCTTTGTTCTTCGAGACGTTTCTTCTCTAATTTTTTACGGTGTTTCTCCTCTTTCAATTGTTGCTCAAGTCTTTTTTTCTCCAACCGTTTAACACGCCTCTCATCCCTTCCCTTTTTAAGTTCCATCAGTTTTTGCTTTCTATCCAGCTTTTCTTGCTTTTTCCGTTCCTCTTCCTCGGCGGCTTTCCGCTTTTCTTCTTCAATCTTTTCTTGGAGCCTCTTTTTTTCAGCCTCTTCTTTGACTTTCTTTATAGCGTACTTGTTCTTCTTCTCTTGACGCTTGTAACTCTTAAAAATTGAGTCGATGTAGTGCATTTGGTAATTTCTGTGATCACCCCTGCCTCCATGTTTTATGAAACTCTTGTAGCCCGCGAAATAGTTCTTGGAAAAACCATCGAATTTACTCTTTTCGACGTCTCCGTTAAACAATTGTAAATCGTCAAACATTTCATCTGAATACGAAAAGTCTTCATTTTCACGTATGGTGACATTAAACTGAAGAACTTTTAAATGGAACTCCTTAAAAGACTCTATCACAGAAAAGCTTTTGGTTTTTCCGTAAAGACCCGGAAAGGTTCTAGCGTGTTCTGCTCGAAGCTGTCCAAGAAGTCTTGGGTCAAATGAAATTTTAAATGATATGTTATAAGAAGTGAAATGCTGAAGATTGTGACGTCATGTCGTCGTTACTTGGAACACTACGTCATGTCTCTTCCTCTGATTAGCTGGGACCCGGAAAGGTTCTGGCTTGAGAAGCGTTACAAAATCACCACGTCAACACAGGGGCGCGAGGCGTTTTGCAAAACCACCCAAAAGTCAGAGAACCCATCCAATTAATTTTTTAGTAGTACTAAGATTATTCTAAATAATAAATTGGGACAGTACAAGATAGAAGTATGCAAAAATTATTTTAACTTAGTTTTGTAACTTAATTAAGTGACTTAGTTTTATAATATGATAATGTTGTTTGAATTATTAAATCACTAAAGACTGAATTATTAATCAAACAAGGGAAAAATTAGATTTTTAGTTATTTTTTAGTTATTGGTGATATATATGTAACTATAGAGTACCTTTATGGTTGTATTCACGATTATTAATAATTATATTGATGTACGTGCCGGTCCGTCAGGTGTGGCTGTGGCGGCCTTACGTATGCTGTGATTGGATGTGTGCAATCATTATTTCGTGGTAAGGCTTCCGGGGGGGGGGGGTGCCTCATTGGTGTTCTCGTAAAAACAAAGGAGAAAGGCAGTATCAGAGGGGGGGGATGGATGGGTTGGTTAATACTGGTATTGATAATATCAAGTATTTTGAAAGGTTGGTGTTTAGTTTACCTTGGTTAGAGGCGGTTAGATGATGTGGAGTCGGTGGCGATAACCTTGGTATTGTGCAAGGTGTGATATTTGCTTGAAGGGGGTTAAGACTTATTATTCTTTGTAGGGAATATCTTGTAGTATTTGGCTGCCACCAGGTGGTGAGAAGTGTAATTTTCACCACCGATACTAGACTGCGGAGTTTGGAGTTGGTGTAGAGGGGCGCGTGTGAGGAGTCCTCGATATTCTTTCTTCTGGTAGGTGTGGCGAATTCAATTGGTTTTCTTCATTGGAGACGTGGGTGCGGCGCCACTAGCTGCCGCCAGATTGTATCCTCAACTGGTGTTGAAAGCATACATTTTACAGAAGTCGGGATGGTTAATCCAAACTCGATACAAGGTTCCTTTCCTTTATTCAAAGGATTCACTTCTTTCACAATACACTGGTATTAACTACATGTCTTTTCTATTTTATACAGTTAATTGTCTATATCACTACCCTTTTTGCACAATACTTGTCATCGCACCAACTGGCGGTCCTGCCCGGTGCGTCTCAGTTTGATTCAGCGGAAACGCTGGATATGCAAAATTTCCAGGTCCCAGCAATTATATTTACACTGTTTTCAATGGGAGTATTTGGTCTCCCACAACCAATATTCTTATACTTAATTATTAATTACATCCCATTTATTTATTATATAATATTTCCAAGGGGGAAAAGCTCGTTGTTATTGTGTTGTTCAACAATGTTGTGAGTTGGTGGTCGACTGCACTTATAAGTGTGCGTTCGTGTGTGTGTGTGTGTTGCCTGGTGGTCGCGTTGCTAGAGATTGATTGGGTCAGCGATTTGTGTGTTGCATTGGACCTTGTGATGCTGAGTCGGCGTTTGATGCTTGTGGTGGACAGTGAGTGAGGAAGTGGGATATATGACTGGGGTTATATTACTCGACTTGTATATGAGGCGTATACATATCTGCCTTAAATTGCCTTGAATGGTCTTAAATTTACAGATATTGCCTTATATAGGCTTATATTACCTTATCTTTCCTTATATTGCCTTGAAGCAAGATAATTTACCTACATGTCCTTACATTGTTTTTCATTGCCTTGAATTGCTTTGTTTCCTTAAATTTCCTTAGATTACCTTGCATTACCTTGTATTACCTCATATTACCTTATATTTCCTTAAATTGCCTTAAATTTCCTTAAACTACACTTATATTACCTTATATTACCTCAGATTGCCTTATATTTCCTTAGATTTCCTTAGATTACCTTGTATTACCTTATATTATCTCAGATTGACTTAAATTACCTTAGACTTCCTTATATTACCTTGTATTACTTTATATTACCTCATACTGCCTTAAATTGCTTTAAACTGCCATAGATTTCCTTAGATTTCCTTAGATTACAATGTATTACCTTATATTACCTCAGATTGCCTTACATTGCCATAAATTGCCTTAGATTTCCTTATATTACCTTGTATTACCTTATATTACCTCAGATTACCTTATATTGCCTCAAATTGCCTTAAATGTTCCTAGACTATATTTGTATTACCTTATATTACCTCAAATTGTCTTATATTGCCTTAAATTGCCTTAGATTTCAATAGATTATCTTATATTACTTTATATTACCTCATACTGCCTTAAATTGCTTTAAATTGCCTTAGATTTCCTTAGATTTCCTTGGATTACCTTGTATTACCTTATATTACCTCAGATTGCCTTTCATTGCCTTAAATTGCCTTACCTTAGATTACCTCGTATTACCTTATATTACCTCAGATTACCTCAAATTGCCTTAAATGTCCTTAGACTACATTTGTATTGCCTTATATTACCTCAGATTGCCTTATATTGCCTTAAATTACCTTGGATTTTCTTAGAATATCATATATTATCTTATACTCGTATTGCCTCAGATTGCCTTATATTGCCTGAGATTACACAAGATTGCCTTAATTTGACTTAAATCGCCTTATATTGCATTATATTTTCTTATGTTGCCTTACACTGCCTTATGCTTTCTAATGTTTCACTATATTTCTATTTCCTTTAATTTCCCTTAATTTTACTTATCATTTTATTTCCTTTAATTTTCATATAAATGCTTATGTTTGTATTTATTTTATTTTTTGATTCCTGTTATTTCCTTATATTTTCTGAGACTTCTTTGTTATTTTTTTCTTTCAATTTCTTTTAATTTCTTTTAGTTTCTTGGGTTTTCCTATTCTTCCATATTTTTCCTTAAATTTCCTTACATTTCTTATCATTTTCCATAGTTTCCTTTTATCTCCGTGTGTTTTCTTTTAGTTCCATTTTCCTTAAGTTTCGTTTCATGTCTTTATTCTAATTTACTTCCATCGCTTTCCTTTCGTTTTCTTTAATTTCCGTTGCTTTTCTTGCAGTTTCCTTTGATTTCCTTAAGTTTCCTTTGATTTCCACTTATTTTCTTTAGTTTCCTATTATTTCCTTTTATTTCCTTATTTTTCCTCGTGTTTCCTCATGTTTCCGTTAGGTTTCCTTAATTCTCGTTGGGCAGTCCATCTCCGTTCGCCGCGTGGTCGTTGTCTTCCTCTGCCAAAAGGTCTTGAGGAACTTCGAGACGGACTTCGTGCGCAACTAAGAAAGGGACATCTCGGATGAAGGCCGGTCTAACCGATATAAACACACACACACACACACGCACACACGCAAACACGCACACACACGCACACACACACACACACACACACACACACACACACACACACACACACACACACACACACACACACACACACACAAATAAGCGAAACGTACTAATAAAGGCCCCGTTCTCACAGGGTGTTTATTTCTATGTATATATGTATGTATGTATGTATGTATGTATGTATGTATGTATGTATGTATGTATGTATATATGTATGTATGTCTATATATACGTATGTATGTATATATACGTATGTATGTATATGTAAGTATACTGAAAGCCTCCAGACCTGTTCAGGCTCCCCATCAAACTGAAAAGGGCCTTTTGGAAAGAGATTCCTCGAGTCGTCAGAATGAGCCTGAGGAGACTCGATAGTCGAGTCCCACAAGCTCCAAAATTCCCGACGGACTCTGACAGAACTGAAAATGACCCCAAAATCATCGCAGATCCAGTAACCTGTGGCAATGGTAAATAAATCAACAGTAGGAGTATGGAAGCACCCGATATATGAAGTATATTAGTTCAGTGCTGTGCGTGTGTGTGTGTGTGTGTGTGTGTGTGTGTGTGTGTGTGTGTGTGTGTGTGTGTGTGTGTGTGTGTGTGTGTGTGTGTGTGTGTGTGTGTGTGTGTGTGTGTGTGTGTGTAACGAACGAATTAGACTAAATGTCTACAAAAAATCCTTCGATTGTGCTAGCAATCTCTAATAGGTTTAAAGTGCATGACACCCGTGAGGACCCTGAAGAACTGTGGGGAACATTTAAACATTAAACTCTGAAAGCTGCCGAGTAGTGCGTTGGAGAGTGCCCAAGGTCGAGGAGTGGTGTAGCGTCGTGGGAGATACGAGAGACCTGGACCAAGTCAAGAGTCAGAAACGACGGACTAGAGTTCTCACGAGTATGGGTAAGAAGAGCTACGTCAGGGGAATTGCTGAGGGTGTCGAGGTTTAGATTGCTTTAAATTGCCTTAGAATTACTTAAATTTTTTATGAATTGACTTGAATTACTTATAATTACTTTAAGGTCCGTCATAGTATCTTGGATTTATTTATATTTCTTTAAATTACTTTGAAATGCCTTGAATTGACTCAAATTGTCTTATATTGCCTTATATTGATTTATTTTGTCTCCTTTTCTTACATTTACTTGCCTAAGTTTGTTTAGATTACCTTAAATTGCCTTAAATTGCCTTGAATTGCATTAAATCATCTTAAATTGTCTTGAATTCAGTTGCCTTGAATTACCTTAAATTGCTTTGAATTGCCTTAAATTGCCTTGAATGGTCTTAAATTTATAGATATTGCCTTATATAGGCTTATATTACCTTATCTTTTCTTATATTGCCTTGAAGCAACATAATTTACCTACATGTCCTTACATTGTTTTTCATTGCCTTGAATTACTTTGTTTCCTTAAATTTCCTTAGATTACCTTGCATTACCTTACATTACCTCATATTACCTTATATTTCCTTAAATTGCCTTAAATATCCTTAAACTACACTTATATTACCTCAGATTGCTTTATATTTCCTTAGATTTCCTTAGATTACCTTGTATTACCTTATATTATCTCAGATTGACTTAAATTGCCTTAGACTTCCTTAAATTACCTTGTATTACTTTATATTACCTCATACTGTCTTAAATTGCTTTAAATTGCCTTAGATTGTCTTAGATTGCCTTAGATTACAATGTATTACCTTATATTACCTCAGATTGCCTTACATTGCCATAAATTGCCTTAGATTTCCTTATATTACCTTGTATTACCTTATATTACCTCATATTTCCTTATATTGCCTCAAATTGCCTTAAATTTTCTTAGACTACATTTGTATTACCTTATATTACCTCAAATTGTCTTATATTGCCTTAAATTGCCTTAGATTTCCTTAGATTATCTTGTATTACTTTATATTACCTCATACTGCCTTAAATTGCTTTAAATTAACTTAGATTTCCTTAGATTTCCTTGGATTACCTTGTATTACCTTATATTACCTCAGATTGCCTTTCATTGCCTTAAATTGCCTTACCTTAGATTACCTCGTATTACCTTATATTACCTCAGATTACCTCAAATTGCCTTAAATTTCCTTAGACTACATTTGTATTGCCTTATATTACCTCAGATTGCCTTATATTGCCTTAAATTGCCTTGGATTTTCTTAGAATATCATGTATTATCTTATACTCGTATTGCCTCAGATTGCCTTATATTGCCTGAGATTACACAAGATTGCCTTAATTTGACTTAAATCGCCTTATATTGCATTATATTTTCTTATGTTGCCTTACACTGCCTTATGCTTTCTAATGTTTCACTATATTTCTATTTCCTTTAATTTCCCTTAATTTTACTTATCATTTTATTTCCTTTAATTTTCATATAAATGCTTATGTTTGTATTTATTTTATTTTTTGATTCCTGTTATTTCCTTATATTTTCTGAGACTTCTTTGTTATTTTTTTCTTTCAATTTCTTTTAATTTCTTTTAGTTTCTTGGGTTTTCCTATTTTTCCATATTTTTCCTTAAATTTCCTTACATTTCTTATCATTTTCCATAGTTTCCTTTTATCTCCGTGTGTTTTCTTTTAGTTCCATTTTCCTTAAGTTTCGTTTCATGTCTTTATTCTAATTTACTTCCATCGCTTTCCTTTCGTTTTCTTTAATTTCCGTTGCTTTTCTTGCAGTTTCCTTTGATTTCCTTAAGTTTCCTTTGATTTCCACTTATTTTCTTTAGTTTCCTATTATTTCCTTTTATTTCCTTATTTTTCCTCGTGTTTCCTCATGTTTCCGTTAGGTTTCCTTAATTCTCGTTGGGCAGTCCATCTCCGTTCGCCGCGTGGTCGTTGTCTTCCTCTGCCAAAAGGTCCTGAGGAACTTCGAGACGGACTTCGTGCGCGACTAAGAAGGGGACATCTCGGATGAAGGCCGGTCTAACCGATATAAACACACACACACGCACACACGCAAACACGCACACACACGCACACACACACACACACACACACACACACACACACACACACACACACACACACACACACACACACACACACACACAAAAATAAGCGAAACGTACTAATAAAGGCCCCGTTCTCACAGGGTGTTTATTTCTATGTATATATGTATGTATGTATGTATGTATGTATGTATGTATGTATGTATGTATGTATGTATGTATGTATATATATACGTATGTATGTATATATACGTATGTATGTATATGTAAGTATACTGAAAGCCTCCAGACCTGTTCAGGCTCCCCATCAAACTGAAAAGGGCCTTTTGGAAAGAGATTCCTCGAGTCGTCAGAATGAGCCTGAGGAGACTCGATAGTCGAGTCCCACAAGCTCCAAAATTCCCGACGGACTCTGACAGAACTGAAAATGACCCGAAAATTATCGCAGATCCAGTAACCTGTGGCAATGTTAAATAAATCAACAGTAGGAGTATGGAAGCACCCGATATATGAAGTATATTAGTTCAGTGCTGTGCGTGTGTGTCTGTGAGTGTGTGTGTGTGTGTGTGTGTGTGTGTGTGTGTGTGTGTGTGTGTGTGTGTGTGTGTGTGTGTGTGTGTGTGTGTGTGTGTGTGTGTGTGTGTGTGTGTGTGTGTGTGTGTAACGAACGAATTAGACTAAATGTCTACAAATAATCCTTCGATTGTGCTAGCAATCTCTAATAGGTTTAAAGTGCATGACACCCGTGAGGACCCTGAAGAACTGTGGGGAACATTTAAACATTAAACTCTGAAAGCTGCCGAGTAGTGCGTTGGAGAGTGCCCAAGGTCGAGGAGTGGTGTAGCGTCGTGGGAGATACGAGAGACTATATACTTGGGCCGTGCTGCCAGAATGACCGGGGACCTGGACCAAGTCAAGAGTCAGAAACGACGGAGTAGAGTTCTCACGAGTATGGGTGAGAAGAGCTACGTCAGGGGAATTGCTGAGGGTGTCGAGGTTTAGATTGCCTTAAATTGCCTTAGAATTACTTAAATTTTTTATGAATTGACTTGAATTACTTATAATTACTTTAAGGTCCGTCATAGTATCTTGGATTTATTTATATTTCTTTAAATTACTTTGAAATGCCTTGAATTGACTCAAATTGTCTTATATTGCCTTATATTGATTTATTTTGTCTCCTTTTCTTACATTTACTTGCCTAAGTTTGTTTAGATTACCTTAAATTGCCTTAAATTGCCTTGAATTGCCTTAGATTATCTTAACTTGTCTTGAATTCAGTTGCCTTGAATTACCTTGAATTGCTTTGAATTACCTTAAATTGCCTTGAATGGTCTTAAATTTATAGATATTGCCTTATATAGGCTTATATTACCTTATCTTTCCTTATATTGCCTTGAAGCAACATAATTTACCTACATGTCCTTACATTGTTTTTCATTGCCTTGAATTGCTTTGTTTCCTTACATTTCCTTAGATTACCTTGCATTACCTTGTATTACCTCATATTACCTTATATTTCCTTAAATTGCCTTAAATTTCCTTAAACTACACTTATATTACCTTATATTACCTCAGATTGCCTTATATTTCCTTAGATTTCCTTAGATTACCTTGTATTACCTTATATTATCTCAGATTGACTTAAATTGCCTTAGACTTCCTCATATTACCTTGTATTACTTTATATTACCTCATACTGCATTAAATTGCTTTAAATTGCCTTAGATTTCCTTAGATTTCCTTAGATTACAATGTATTACCTTATATTACCTCAGATTGCCTTACATTGCCATAAATTGCCTTAGATTTCCTTATATTACCTTGTATTACCTTATATTACCTCAGATTACCTTATATTGCCTCAAATTGCCTTAAATTTTCTTAGACTACATTTGTATTACCTTATATTACCTCAAATTGTCTTATATTGCCTTAAATTGCCTTAGATTTCCTTAGATTACCTTGTATTACTTTATATTACCTCATACTGCCTTAAATTGCTTTAAATTGCCTTAGATTTCCTTAGATTTCCTTGGATTACCTTGTATTACATTATATTACCTCAGATTGCCTTTCATTGCCTTAAATTGCCTTACCTTAGATTACCTCGTATTACCTTATATTACCTCAGATTACCTCAAATTGCCTTAAATTTCCTTAGACTACATTTGTATTACCTTATATTACCTCAGATTGTCTTATATTGCCTTAAATTGCCTTGGATTTTCTTAGAATATCATGTATTATCTTATACTCGTATTGCCTCAGATTGCCTTATATTGCCTGAGATTACACAAGATTGCCTTAATTTGACTTAAATCGGCTTATATTGCATTATATTTTCTTATGTTGCCTTACACTGCCTTATGCTTTCTAATGTTTCATTATATTTTTATTTCATTTAATTTCCCTTAATTTTACTTATAATTTTATTTCCTTTAATTTTCATATAAATGCTTATGTTTGTTCGTATTTGTTTTATTTTTTGATTCCTGTTATTTCCTTATATTTTCTGAAACTTCTTTGTTTGTTTTTTCTTTTATTTCCCTTCAATTTCTTTTAATTTCTTTTAGTTTCTTGGGTTTTCCTATTCTTCCATATTTTTCCTTAAATTTCTTTATATTTCTTTTCATTTCCCATAGTTTCCTTTTATTTCTATGACTTTCCTTAAGTTTCATTTCAAATCTTTATTTTAATTTACTTTCACTCTTTCCTTTCGTTTTCTTTAATTTCCGTTGCATTTCTTAAAGTTTCCTTTGATTTCCTTTACTTTCCTTTGATTTTCTCTAGTTTCCTTTTATTTCCATTCATTTCCTTATATTTCCTCGTGTTTCCTCATGTTTCCGTTAGGTTTCCTTAATTCTCGTTGGGCAGTCCATCTCCGTTCGCCGCGTGGTCGTTGTCTTCCTCTGCCAAAAGGTCTTGAGGAACTTCGAGACGGACTTCGTGCGCGACTAAGAAGGGGACATCTCGGATGAAGGCCGGTCTAACCGATATACACACACACACACACACACACACAACACACACACACACACACACACGCACACACGCAAACACGCACACACGCACACACACATACACATACACATACATACATACATACACATAGCATTACCCATAGATCGGTCATACGAGCTCTGAGCTCTCTTCCGGGAGGGAAATAGCTGTCGATCACGAGTCCAACACGTGATCCAAAGACCAAGGTGAATACGCACACACACACACACACACACACACACACACACAC
>NC_134787.1:14713482-14750982 GCF_046742065.1 Oratosquilla oratoria
CTTTATTTTCCAAAAAAGGGGCGTAGCCCAGGGCGCGCAGCGCCCGCGCCTAAGGCGCAGCGCCGCAGGCCAAGGCCCCCGGCGTAGCTGGGCCGGCGCAGCCGGTGGGCTTGTTTCTTTAAATTACTTTGAAATGCCTTGAATTGACTCAAATTGTCTTATATTGCCTTATATTGATTTATTTTGTCTCCTTTTCTTACATTTACTTGCCTAAGTTTGTTTAGATTACCTTAAATTGCCTTGAATTGCCTTAAATTATCTTAAATTGTCTTGAATTCAGTTGCCTTGAATTACCTTAAATTGCTTTGAACTGCCTTAAATTGCCTTGAATGGTCTTAAATTTATAGATATTGCCTTATATAGGCTTATATTACCTTATCTTTCCTTATATTGCCTTGAAGCAACATAATTTACCTACATGTCCTTACATTGTTTTTCATTGCCTTGAATTGCTTTGTTTCCTTACATTTCCTTAGATTACCTTGCATTACCTTGTATTACCTCATATTACCTTATATTTCCTTAAATTGCCTTAAATTTCCTTAAACTACACTTATATTACCTTATATTACCTCAGATTGCCTTATATTTCCTTAGATTTCCTTAGATTACCTTGTATTACCTTATATTATCTCAGATTGACTTAACCCATTCAACTCCGATGACAAGATGTCTTGTCATTTGGTCAAATAAAACAAAAAATCATAATAAAACAACAAAATGTTTGATGATCAAACAGCACCAGAAAAATATGACGTCATCAGTCCTCCTCGAGGAGTATGGAAGCACCCGATATATGAAGTATATTAGTTCAGTGCTGTGCGTGTGTGTGTCTGTGAGTGTGTGTGTGTGTGTGTGTGTGTGTGTGTGTGTGTGTGTGTGTGTGTGTGTGTGTGTGTGTGTGTGTGTGTGTGTGTGTGTGTGTGTGTGTGTAACGAACGAATTAGACTAAATGTCTACAAATAATCCTTCGATTGTGCTAGCAATCTCTAATAGGTTTAAAGTGCATGACACCCGTGAGGACCCTGAAGAACTGTGGGGAACATTTAAACATTAAACTCTGAAAGCTGCCGAGTAGTGCGTTGGAGAGTGCCCAAGGTCGAGGAGTGGTGTAGCGTCGTGGGAGATACGAGAGACTATATACTTGGGCCGTGCTGCCAGAATGACCGGGGACCTGGACCAAGTCAAGAGTCAGAAACGACGGACTAGAGTTCTCACGAGTATGGGTAAGAAGAGCTACGTCAGGGGAATTGCTGAGGGTGTCGAGGTTTAGATTGCTTTAAATTGCCTTAGAATTACTTAAATTTTTTATGAATTGACTTGAATTACTTATAATTACTTTAAGGTCCGTCATAGTATCTTGGATTTATTTATATTTCTTTAAATTACTTTGAAATGCCTTGAATTGACTCAAATTGTCTTATATTGCCTTATATTGATTTATTTTGTCTCCTTTTCTTACATTTACTTGCCTAAGTTTGTTTAGATTACCTTAAATTGCCTTAAATTGCCTTGAATTGCCTTAGATTATCTTAACTTGTCTTGAATTCAGTTGCCTTGAATTACCTTGAATTGCTTTGAATTGCCTTAAATTGCCTTGAATGGTCTTAAATTTATAGATATTGCCTTATATAGGCTTATATTACCTTATCTTTCCTTATATTGCCTTGAAGCAACATAATTTACCTACATGTCCTTACATTGTTTTTCATTGCCTTGAATTGCTTTGTTTCCTTACATTTCCTTAGATTACCTTGCATTACCTTGTATTACCTCATATTACCTTATATTTCCTTAAATTGCCTTAAATTTCCTGAAACTACACTTATATTACCTTATATTACCTCAGATTGCCTTATATTTCCTTAGATTTCCTTAGATTACATTGTATTACCTTATATCATCTCAGATTGACTTAAATTGCCTTAGACTTCCTCATATTACCTTGTATTACTTTATATTACCTCATACTGCCTTAAATTGCTTTAAATTGCCATAGATTTCCTTAGATTTCCTTAGATTACAATGTATTACCTTATTTTACCTCAGATTGCCTTACATTTCCATAAATTGCCTTAGATTTCCTTATATTACCTTGTATTACCTTATATTACCTCAGATTACCTTATATTGCCTCAAATTGCCTTAAATGTTCTTAGACTACATTTGTATTACCTTATATTACCTCAAATTGTCTTATATTGCCTTAAATTGCCTTAGATTTCCTTAGATTATCTTGTATTACTTTATATTACCTCATACTGCCTTAAATTGCTTTAAATTGCCTTAGATTTCCTTAGATTTCCTTGGATTACCTTGTATTACCTTATATTACCTCAGATTGCCTTTCATTGCCTTAAATTGCCTTACCTTAGATTACCTCGTATTACCTTATATTACCTCAGATTACCTCAAATTGCCTTAAATTTCCTTAGACTACATTTGTATTACCTTATATTACCTCAGATTGTCTTATATTGCCTTAAATTGCCTTGGATTTTCTTAGAATATCTTGTATTACCTTATACTCGTATTGCCTCAGATTGCCTTATATTGCCTGAGATTACACAAGATTGCCTTAATTTGACTTAAATCGGCTTATATTGCATTATATTTTCTTATGTTGCCTTACACTGCCTTATGCTTTCTAATGTTTCATTATATTTTTATTTCATTTAATTTCCCTTAATTTTACTTATCATTTTATTTCCTTTAATTTTCATATAAATGCTTATGTTTGTATTTATTTTATTTTTTTATTCCTGTTATTTCCTTATATTTTCTGAGACTTCTTTGTTATTTTTTTCTTTCAATTTCTTTTAATTTCTTTTAGTTTCTTGGGTTTTCCTATTCTTCCATATTTTTCCTTAAATTTCCTTACATTTCTTATCATTTTCCATAGTTTCCTTTTATCTCCGTGTGTTTTCTTTTAGTTACATTTTCCTTAAGTTTCGTTCCACGTCTTTATTCTAATTTACTTCCATCACTTTCCTTTCGTTTTCTTTAATTTCCGTTGCTTTTCTTACAGTTTCCTTTGATTTCCTTAAGTTTCCTTTTATTTCCACTTATTTTCTTTAGTTTCCTATTATTTCCTTTTATTTCCTTATTTTTCCTCGTGTTTCCTCATGTTTCCGTTAGGTTTCCTTAATTCTCGTTGGGCAGTCCATCTCCGTTCGCCGCGTGGTAGTTGTCTTCCTCTGCCAAAAGGTCTTGAGGAACTTCGAGACGGACGTCGTGCGCGACTAAGAAGGGGACATCTCGGATGAAGGCCGGTCTAACCGATATAAACACACACACACACACACGCAAACACGCAAACACGCACACACACGCACACACACACACACACACACACACACACACACACACA
This sequence comes from Oratosquilla oratoria, assembly GCF_046742065.1. NCBI lineage: Eukaryota > Metazoa > Arthropoda > Malacostraca > Stomatopoda > Squillidae > Oratosquilla > Oratosquilla oratoria. The sequence goes on from NC_134787.1 coordinate 14,716,853, forward strand.
CACACACACACACACACACACACACACACACACACACACACACACACAAATAAGCGAAACGTACTAATAAAGGCCCCGTTCTCACAGGGTGTTTATTTCTATGTATATATGTATGTATGTATGTATGTATGTATGTATGTATGTATGTATGTATGTATGTATGTATGTATGTATGTATGTATGTATGTATGTATATATATACGTATGTATGTATATATACGTATGTATGTATATGTAAGTATACTGAAAGCCTCCAGACCTGTTCAGGCTCCCCATCAAACTGAAAAGGGCCTTTTGGAAAGAGATTCCTCGAGTCGTCAGAATGAGCCTGAGGAGACTCGATAGTCGAGTCCCACAAACTCCAAAATTCCCGACGGACTCTGACAGAACTGAAAATGACCCCAAAATAATCGCAGATCCAGTAACCTGTGGCAATGGTAAATAAATCAACAGTAGGAGTATGGAAGCACCCGATATATGAAGTATATTAGTTCAGTGCTGTGCGTGTGTGTGTGTGTGAGTGTGTGTGTGTGTGTGTGTGTGTGTGTGTGTGTGTGTGTGTGTGTGTGTGTGTGTGTGTGTGTGTGTGTGTGTGTGTATGTGTGTGTATGTGTGTGTGTGTGTGTGTGTGTAACGAACGAATTAGATTAAATGTCTACAAATAATCCTTCGATTGTGATAGCAATCTCTAATAGGTTTAAAGTGCATGACACCCGTGAGGACCCTGAAGAACTGTGGGGAACATTTAAACATTAGACTCTGAAAGCTGCCGAGTAGTGCGTTGGAGAGTGCCCAAGGTCGAGGAGTGGTGTAGCGTCGTGGGAGATACGAGAGACTATATACTTGGGCCGTGCTGCCAGAATGACCGGGGACCTGGACCAAGTCAAGAGTCAGAAACGACGGACTAGAGTTCTCACGAGTATGGGTATGAAGAGCTACGTCAGGGGAATTGCTGAGGGTGTCGAGGTTTAGATTGCCTTAAATTGCCTTAGAATTACTTAAATTTTTTATGAATTGACTTGAATTACTTATAATTACTTTAAGGTCCGTCATAGTATCTTGGATTTATTTATATTTCTTTAAATTACTTTGAAATGCCTTGAATTGACTCAAATTGTCTTATATTGCCTTATATTGATTTATTTTGTCTCCTTTTCTTACATTTACTTGCCTAAGTTTGTTTAGATTACCTTAAATTGCCTTAAATTGCCTTGAATTGCCTTAAATTATCTTAAATTGTCTTGAATTCAGTTGCCTTGAATTACCTTAAATTGCTTTGAATTGTATCCTCAACTGGTGTTGAAAGCATACATTTTACAGAAGTCGGGATGGTTAATCCAAACTCGATACAAGGTTCCTTTCCTTTATTCAAAGGATTTACTTCTTTCACAATACAATGGTATTAACTACATGTCTTTTCTATTTTATACAGTTAATTGTCTATATCACTACCCTTTTTGCACAATACTTGTCATCGCACCAACTGGCGGTCCTGCCCGGTGCGTCTCAGTTTGATTCAGCGGAAACGGTGGATATGCAAAATTTCCAGGTCCCAGCAATTATATTTACACTGTTTTCAATGGGAGTATTTGGTCTCCCACAACCAATATTCTTATACTTAATTATTAATTACATCCCATTTATTTATTATATAATATTTCCAAGGGGGAAAAGCTCGTTGTTATTGGGTTGTTCAACAATGTTGTGAGTTGGTGGTCGACTGCACTTATAAGTGTGCGTTCGTGTGTGTGTGTGTGTTGCCTGGTGGTCGCGCTGCTAGAGATTGATTGGGTCAGCGAGATGTGTGTTGCATTGGACCTCGTGATGCTGAGTCGGCGTTTGATGCTTGTGGTGGACAGTGAGTGAGGAAGTGGGTTATATGACTGGGGTTATATTACTCGTCTTGTATATGAGGCGTATACATATCGCTCTCCCCCTGGGGTTAGGTGGCTCCCGGCACCTAGGTTACATGGTTTACAAAAGTATTCATATGGGTAATACATCGAGAAAAATTTCAGAGACACAAAATCCTGTGGGATTAAATGTGAAGATGGGGGGAGGGGGGTGTTGTTGAAGTGAATCTGAGGTCCCAAGGGGGATCATGAACTGTAATTAAGGGTAGCGATGTTGTGTCTCAGAAGTGTAACGTTGTGTCTCACCAGATTACATGTTATATTAAATATCATATGAAAGGTTTCACTATATATTTGATAACACTGTCAGAATTCATATTTCCCAATGTTCTAGTGTTCATGTGTTATGTCACACATCACTGTAGGGAATCTCATTTTCAAACACTGCTCATTGGTCAGTTGGGTGTGTCACTTAACACTTGTTATATTTCACAGTATGAATGGGTTTTCGTAAGAATTATTGTGTTATTTAAGATATTGGGTGAGACACAAGAATAAACTTAATCTAGGTTTACAGTAAATCGGGAATGGGAGTTGAAAGGTTATGGAAGGTTTTACTTCGTGCAACAGAATTTGGTCAATATTACCAGTATAAAGAGAATGATTAAGAGTGAAAGGGCTGTGGAGGTATATGGTAGTACCTGTAGTGTAGGTCAAGTGAGTCCATGTCAAGAGTAGTCGATGTTTAAGGTGGGTAATTAATGATGTATTTCATTTTGGAGGATGAAGGTTATGTCTCAGTGAATGAGGATATGTTTATCTGACTCTCGCTAAGGTTATATTGGTCGGAAGGAAGTAGAGAAGTTTCAATAGATATGCGGAAAGGAGTTCTTATTGGAAATGGGCCATTTTAACCTCCACTGATAGATACATGACGTCCTGCATCTTCAGGGGCGAGAGCTAGAGTGCATGTTTAGTTGCGTCGACGCAGAGTCATGGGATGAGACTTGCGTTTGAATGAGTTATGTGTGGTCGTGGTAGGTGGGTTGTTGATGGGAAGTGGGATTGGGTCGAGGTTGAGTTTGACCTTTCTCAGCTTCTCTCCATGTATGGTCGCGGTTGTGTGATCGGAAGGATCTGTTAGTTGAAAAACATTGTTAGGGAGTGAGCTTGTGACTGTGAAGGGACCTAAGAACTTGAGTCTGAGTTTGTTAGTCCTGGTTGAGTCTTTGACCATGACAGTGTCACCAAGCGTTATGTCAAGTGGAATTGAGCGTTTGTGTTGTTTTGTCTTTGTCTTTTCCTGGGCTTCTTTCAAGTTTGTTCTAACTTGTTTGTAAATGGTTTGCATACCTCTTTTGATGCAGTGTGTGAGGTTATCTAGGTTGTATAAGGGTGGGGGTGGTTGGTTGAATATTTGGTAGGGTAGGCGCATTGGTTGGCCGAAAATGATCTCATGTGGGGACATCTTTGTTGCGGAATTGACTGTGCTATTGATACTGGCTTGTACCTGTGGTAGCCAATCTTCCCAACTGTCCATGAGGTCGTTGACCAAGGGTCTGAGAATCTCTAGGACCTTGCGATTTGTTCGCTCAGTCAGACCATTTCCCTGTGGGTGGTATGCAGTGGCAAATGTTTGGTCAATGTTGTACAGGTGTGCTATTTCGCGCATCATCTGGTTTTTAAATTCTGAGCCATTGTCAGATAACATTGTGTGTGGTATGTTGTATCTACAAAAGATATTGTTAACTAGGGCTTTGGCTACAGTCTCTGCTGTTTTGTCTTGGAGTGGTATTAAGATTGTGTATTTAGAGAAATATTCTACTGCTGTGAGTACATAGTTGGAACCTTGATGGCTCGTTGGCATTTTCAGTAGGTCAATGCCAAGTGTTTCCCATGGCTCAGCAGGGAGTGGGATATCTTTTATGTTGATTTCCCTCGGGTCAGGGCCTCTGAATTGGTTACAAGTTATACAAGAATCTATGTGTGTGGTTATATCTCTTTTCATGTTAGGCCAGTAATATGTGTGCCTAGCAGTGTTTAGTGTCTTATCTCGGCCCGAGTGGCCTCCCATTGCACTGTCGTGCAATATGTGTAGGACCTTGGGGACTAAGGCTTTGGGGATAACAGTAACCTCTCTTGTGTTAATGGTTCTCCTTATGACTCCGTCGACCAGTTTGAGTTCCTCAATAGGGACAGGTGGTCGGGAGTGTAAGGGGGTTTGTGAAAGGAGATGCTGTTTTATTGGGGACCATATAGGGTCTCTTTCAGTTTCCTGTGTGAGTTCTTGCATAGGTATGCATGTGGTTTGGGTTATGGGGGTGATGTAGGTTTGTCTGCTGAGGCTATCTGCCACTACGTTAGCTTTCCCAGCTAAGTATACGATCTTGGGATCGTAATCAAGGAGAGTTGCTTTCCATCTAGCAACTCTCCCATGTAAGTCTTTAGAGTTAAAAAGATAGACTAGGGGTTGGTGGTCTGTTAGTATGGTAATCTTGTAGCCTAAAATGAGGTATTTGAAATGTTTAAGTGCCCAAACTATAGCTAACCCTTCTTTGTGAGTAGTAGAATAGTTACTCTCAGCCTTATTAAGGACTCTACTTGCGTAGGCTATGGGGTGCTCTTTGCCATTGTCATCTTTCTGTTGTAGGACTGCGCCTATTCCTTTAGAGGAGGCGTCTGTGTAAAGAAAGAATTCTTTCTTCATGTCAGGGAAAGCTAGTACAGGGGCTGTGGTCAGAGATTGTTTCAGTGTGTCGAAACTTTGTTGTTCTGTTTCTGACCATTGAAATGGTTCGCCTTTCCTTGTGAATTTGGTCAGAGGGGAAGCTATATGTGCAAAATTGTGAATGAAGTGTCTGTAGTATGAGGCTAGCCCTATGAAACTTCGTGTTTCATTTGTGTTTCTGGGGATTGGGAAGCTGTTTATGGCATCTATTTTGTCTGTGTTTGTATGGATCACCTTTGCATTCACTTTATGGCCTAGGAAGGTGAGTTCCTTCATGAGGAATCTACATTTCTTTAATTGAATCTTTAACCCCGTATGTTTGAGACGTTTGATGACAATCTCTAAAGTGTTAAGGTGGTCTCTTTCTGTGGGACTATATATAATGAGGTCGTCTAAATAGACGAATAATGAGACTCCTATCATGTCACTGAATATGCGGGTCATCAACCGTTGTTGGGTTGAGGGGGCGTTTTTAAGGCCAAAGGGCATACGTGAAAAATGAAAGTGTCCTTTGTCAGTGGAGAATGCAGTTATGGGTTTAGATTCTTCAGATAATTCCACTTGCCAGAAGGCAGACTTAAGGTCGATAGTGGAAAAAATTGTGTTATTGTTCCCTAATGATTGGAGGACGTCCTGCATGGCAGGTAGTGGGTGGGGGTCAGATTGAGTGAGGTGGTTGACTTTTCTAAAGTCCACCACAGGGCGTAAGGTTCCGTCTTTCTTAGGGACCAAAAAGAGGGGACTGTTCCATGGGGAGTCTGAATGGGAAATTACGCCTTGGTGTAACATCTCTTGTACATTGCTATTGACTTGGGATTTCCTACTGTGAGGAATGCGGTAAGCGGGGGTGTATGAAGGGGGAGTGTTAGGGGGGATTTGGATGTGATGTTTGATTATATCACATTTGCCTAGTGGTTCACCTTCTAAGGCGATAGCTGATCTATTCCTCTGTAGGAGAGCTAATAGCTCGTTATGAATTTCTCCGTCAGCTGATGTTATGATTTGGTCTGGATTGATAGGGGTGAGGGGTTGTGTTGGTCTTACTGGGTTGATGTGTTGAGGGAGTGGTTCCTGGATAGGGGAATTATGGAGGTGGACTGCGCAAATTTTAGTATTCTTATTGATTTTACGGTGTTGGTCTGAAAGATTTGTTAACATAGCTAGGGTGTGTTTATTTTCTGATACTATATCCCAGGAGGACTCTAAGGTTATGTTATTTATTCTTGACGTATCTGGGTCAATTATGATATCCTGGAGTTCTATTGCTCCGGGTATGTATTGTGGAACTGTTATTGAATGTCTAGGGGGTATGATGACTGTGTTAGACATCAATGCCTTTGAGGTGACATAAGGGGGTGGTCGGAAGGAATAGTTGTTAGTTGGAATTGGAGTATTTGAGGAAGGGAGACATGAGAGAGGTTGTGTGTCTGAGTCGGGTGTCTCAGTGACAGTTGGCTCATCATTCACATCTGAGAAGGAGATGTTATTTTTGTCTAGGTCTATAATAGTTTTCCATGTCCTCAATGATTTTAATCCTATTATACCTTGTTGATCGAGACTCCATTCGTCAGCTATGTGGAAAGGTGTGAAACCTACTTGGTAGTTATTGACTTCTATGTTTAAGTCTATGGTGTCGTGTAGAGAAATGGTGCTCCCTTCTATTAGGAGTCCTTCCATATTGGAAAATTGAATTTGGGTTGGGTCATTTAATGCTTCATAGAGAGCTCTTGGGATGATGTTCAGGTTTGTTCCTGTATCAACCATCATGTCAACTGTGAGTTGATCTAAACTCACTTCTAGGGTGACGTAGTTGTGTTGTGTATGAGATATTCCTATGGTGGTTTGGTGCGTGAGGCTGGTACACGTTCCCCCAATCGGTGTTGGGTTGTGCGTGTTGTGTGGGAGGGAGCTGTTTGTCGAGGGGTGTGTCGAGGGGTGGTGAATGGTTGGTTAGTTCTCTGATGAGGTTGTGGTTGTGATTTCTGTAGGTAACACTCTTCGTTGGAGTGAGTTGTTGTTTTGTGTAGGCTGCAGAATTTGTTTGGATGTGTTGGTGTAGGTAGGAGTGGAGGTTTAAAGGGGGGTGGAACTTGTTTGTTTTGATTCTGAACTTGACACTGAGCATTCGTATGCGAGGTAGTAGCATGCACTGAGCAAGGGATGGGGTGGTGTTGTACCTGCGGGTATTGTTGTTGCTGTGTTCGACACTGGGCATCGGTGTGGGAAATGGTTCCATGAACTGAGCAAGGGATAGGGTGGCGTGGTGCCTGTGTTTGTATTTGTTGTTTTTGTATACAGTCTCTTGTGTTGTGACTGGGTGATGAATGGTAGGAGCACCACTTAGAAGGTTGTCCTTGATTGGTGGGAGGGGGCTGCTGTGAGTGAAGGCTATTTAGTCTGGGGAGATAGTGGGGGGTGTCTAAAGATACATTGCAAGCATTGATGATGTCTAAGATATAGGTATAAGCTAGAGGGTTTCTAGTGTTTAGTTCCCTTTTGGAGGCTTCCTTTAAACACTTTGGAGGGAGTTGGGAGAGATAGAAACCTATCTCAAAGAATGTTAGTAAGTTTCTTGTGGTCATGACATTTTGACCAAATTGGTCAGTGTGGGTCCAAGGAGAGTTATTCTCCAGGTCCTCTCTGACTTCTTTAATTCCGTTTGCTACGAAATCCATAATGTTCGTAACGGAATGTGGTTGGACTCTAGTGTTATTGAGGAAAGTGAGAAGGAAGGAGATGTTAACTTGTTTGTTGTGAAAGACATTAAGAAGGTGGTGTTTATATTCCTGATATGTGATTCCACATGCAACTAAACTGTCTAGCATCCTTGCCTTTGAACGGCAAATGTCAGATGGGTCTATTTTCTGACGGCACAAATTTATTTTATCTGTGTCAGAGTAGTGTTGGTTCTTTGAGAAAAACAGGTCACATGCTGTCAAGAAGTCTGTAATGGATAATCCACTATCTTGGGAAAAGGTTGGGATTTCTGTGAGGGGGGTTATGGTTTGATAGTTGTTAATTATTGTTGGTTGAGGTTGTGGGTAAGGATAATATTGTGGGTTTGGAGGAAGGTTAGGTGGTGGTTGGTGGTATGGTGTGGAGGTGGCTTGACCAGATGGGGTATGGGGGGAAGGAAAGGGGAAGTTTTGGTACTGTGGCTGAATGGGAGGGGGGTTATTGTGTGTTGGGATATGGGGGTTGGACTGATTATGGTTTATAGGAGGTGTAGTTTGCATATTTGGCTGGATGGGAGGGGGGTTATTGTGTGTTGGGATATGGGGGTTGGACTGATTATGGTTTATAGGAGGTGTAGTTTGCATATTTGGCTGGATGGGAGGAATGGGTGGTTGTAGTTGTGAGGGGTGAAAGGGGTCTATTTGAGGGGGTTGGTTAAAAAAGGCTAAGATATCATTCTCATAAAGAGGGATTGTAGGGGTACCTGCCGTGGGAGCAGCTTTGTCCGAGAGATGTGAGTGTTCATATTCTAACTGTTGGATGGCTATGTCAATTTGATGAGGGTCTGGATTGTCTTTGTCTGTTTTTGAGTTGCTTGATGGGTTTTCCTCTTGAGATTTAGAGAGGATGGTTTCTAGCGCTTTTTTGAATTTGCTTCTTGTCCCAGTGGCCATGTTAGTGGTAACTAGCGAGACATTTATTACTTAATAGTTAGGTGAGAAGGGTGGTCTAGTTTAAAATAGTTAAGTCAGAAATAATTGGTATACAGTAACTAAGGGGGGATATGTTGTGCTTAGCTTTGTCAACGGTTATTAGGGATTACATATGTAAAATCATAAAAATATGTATATACATATAATAATATTTAAATGTGGAAATGATATGATAATATGTTTATAATAGTAAGGATTTAAATATTTGGTAATGATAATATAATATAACTATATATATATGGTTGGTTAACAGCAGTTATTATGGAATGTAGGTTACATTGATAAAAATGTTTAAGTAGAAAACAGAATTACTTGACTGAAGGAATGCATATGCATATGATAATAAGTAAAGGTCAGATCTAGTATGGTGGGGGTTACTAGGCTAGATAGAGTGAGAAATGAGGAAGTGAGGAGGAGAACAGGGGTGAAAAAGGATTTGGGAGATAGGGTTGATGAAAGAATATTAGGATGGTTTGGACACATGGAAAGAATGAGTGAAGAAAGACTAGTAAAAGAGGTATGGAAGGCAGATGTGGAGGGAGTGAACATGAGGGGACGTCCTAGGATGAGGTGGATGGATGGGGTGAAGGGGGCTTTGGGGAAGAGGGGAATGTCTGTTGAGGAAGGAAGGGAGAGGACGGAAGACAGAGGTGAGTGGAGAATGGTTGTATATGGACGATGTTGTGACTGCATGAGGAGGAAGGGGCGGGGGTGGGGGGGGGGGGGGGGTCGTATGTGTGAGTAATTTTTGACGCAGCCCGAAGGGATTTCTCCCCGTCCTCTCCTTATATGCAAAGGGGGACGGAGAGGGGGGGTCGCCGATTAAATGAAGCGGCCTTGCTGTGGATGTACTGTGTCTTGCGACACTGCTTCTGACCCAGGGCGGTGGACAGGGTGCAGGGATGACCCGTCATCCAGGAGGTGCTCAGATGAGAGGAAGGGTGGGAGGGGTGTGGAGTGTATTTAGGGATGAAATGGGTGGGAGTGTTTTTATGCCTTTCCCTTTTTGGCTACCTCCCTTGGAAGGGGGAAAAAGCCTTGGTATATGTATGTATGCTATTTGATAAGTTGTAGCACTGTGTTAAGTTTAAAATTAGAAATTACAAAATGTTTGTAACATGTTAGATTCTTCTAGCTAAAACAATGTTATGATACAATACAATCAATTTTTTTTATACATATAAAAGATATACAATGTAAAAAGGTCATATAAAATATTGGGAAGAAAAATTATTTGATATTGGCAAAACAATTATGTGATTATATTAGTTATTGAGAATTATTTTTAGAATATACAAGCACCTGGCTTCGCCAGGGATGCTTGGCCTGCGGCGCTGCTCGCTTCGCTCACGGGCGCTTCGCGCCATTGGGGCTACGCCCCCTGAGATACCCTCTGTCCCTGAATTTTCTTGTATTAATGAAGGTTTTACAAATAAAATATAGATTTTTACAAATAGTTTTATTTAACATCAAATACAAATTTTGTACATCATTATTGCTTCATTTTCTTTCTTGGAGGGCCATCATCTTTAATATCTGAGTCCTCTTCCGAGTCGTAGACGCTTCCATCACTGTCCTCGAATATTTTTCCGTCATCATCGCTGTCGTCACTCAAAGCCTTCAAAAACTCCATCATCCTCTTCATGTTCTCCTTATTCCTTTTCTTTTCATTTTCAAATTCTTTTTTCTGCTCTTTCATTTCCTCTCTGATACTCTGGATCATTTCAATAAATTCTCCAGAATCACTGTTTTCTTCCCCATAATTGGACTCGGGAGGCATGATCATGTTGATGGCGTCTATTTCGCTGATTTTGTAGGCAGACTTTGGTATTACAGTGATCGATTGATCCTGTTCTTCTTCTGCTATTTCGACTTCTGTTTCGTCGTCGTTAGACGTTTTCTTATATGTCTCCGGAGAAAAGTTCTTCTTTCGCCAGCTCGCGTTTTTCCATTCTTAGACGTAGTCTCTCGTCTTTTCTTTGTTCTTCGAGACGTTTCTTCTCTAATTTTTTACGGTGTTTCTCCTCTTTCAATTGTTGCTCAAGTCTTTTTTTCTCCAACCGTTTAACACGCCTCTCATCCCTTCCCTTTTTAAGTTCCATCAGTTTTTGCTTTCTATTCAGCTTTTCTTGCTTTTTCCGTTCCTCTTCCTCGGCGGCTTTCCGCTTTTCTTCTTCAATCTTTTCTTGGAGCCTTTTTTTTCAGCCTCTTCTTTGACTTTCTTTATAGCGTACTTGTTCTTCTTCTCTTGACGCTTGTAACTCTTAAAAATTGAGTCGATGTAGTGCATTTGGTAATTTCTGTGATCACCCCTGCCTCCATGTTTTATGAAACTCTTGTAGCCCACGAAATAGTTCTTGGAAAAACCATCGAATTTACTCTTTTCGACGTCTCCGTTAAACAATTGTAAATCGTCAAACATTTCATCTGAATACGAAAAGTCTTCATTTTCACGTATGGTGACATTAAACTGAAGAACTTTTAAATGGAACTCCTTAAAAGACTCTATCACAGAAAAGCTTTTGGTTTTTCCGTAAAGACCCGGAAAGGTTCTAGCGTGTTCTGCTCGAAGCTGTCCAAGAAGTCTTGGGTCAAATGAAATTTTAAATGATATGTTATTATAAGAAGTGAAATGCTGAAGATTGTGACGTCATGTCGTCGTTACTTGGAACACTACGTCATGTCTCTTCCTCTGATTAGCTGGGACCCGGAAAGGTTCTGGCTTGAGAAGCGTTACAAAATCACCACGTCAACACAGGGGCGCGAGGCGTTTTGCAAAACCACCCAAAAGTCAGAGAACCCATCCAATTAATTTTTTAGTAGTACTAAGATTATTCTAAATAATAAATTGGGACAGTACAAGATAGAAGTATGCAAAAATTATTTTAACTTAGTTTTGTAACTTAATTAAGTGACTTAGTTTTATAATATGATAATGTTGTTTGAATTATTAAATCACTAAAGACTGAATTATTAATCAAACAAGGGAAAAATTAGATTTTTAGTTATCTTTTAGTTATTGGTGATATATATGTAACTATAGAGTACCTTTATGGTTGTATTCACGATTATTAATAATTATATTGATGTACGTGCCGGTCCGTCAGGTGTGGCTGTGGCGGCCTTACGTATGATGTGATTGGATGTGTGCGATCATTATTTCGTGGTAAGGCTTCCGGGGGGGGGGGGCCCTCATTGGTGTTCTCGTAAAAACAAAGGAGAAAGGCAGTATCAGAGGGGGGGATGGATGGGTTGGTTAATACTGGTATTGATAATATCAAGTATTTTGAAAGGTTGGTGTTTAGTTTACCTTGGTTAGGGGCGGTTAGATGATGTGGAGTTGGTGGCGATAACCTTGGTATTGTGCAAGGTGTGATATTTGCTTGAAGGGGGTTAAGACTTATTATTCTTTGTAGGGAATATCTTGTAGTATTTGGCTGCCACCAGGTGGTGAGAAGTGTAATTTTCACCACCGATACTAGACTGCGGAGTTTGGAGTTGGTGTAGAGGGGCGCGTGTGAGGAGTCCTCGATATTCTTTCTTCTGGTAGGTGTGGCGAACTCAATTGGTTTTCTTCATTGGAGACGTGGGTGCGGCGCCACTAGCTGCCACCAGATTGTATCCTCAACTGGTGTTGAAAGCATACATTTTACAGAAGTCGGGATGGTTAATCCAAACTCGATACAAGGTTCCTTTCCTTTATTCAAAGGATTTACTTCTTTCACAATACAATGGTATTAACTACATGTCTTTTCTATTTTATACAGTTAATTGTCTATATCACTACCCTTTTTGCACAATACTTGTCATCGCACCAACTGGCGGTCCTGCCCGGTGCGTCTCAGTTTGATTCAGCGGAAACGCTGGATATGCAAAATTTCCAGGTCCCAGCAATTATATTTACACTGTTTTCAATGGGAGTATTTGGTCTCCCACAACCAATATTCTTATACTTAATTATTAATTACATCCCATTTATTTATTATATAATATTTCCAAGGGGGAAAAGCTCGTTGTTATTGGGTTGTTCAACAATGTTGTGAGTTGGTGGTCGACTGCACTTATAAGTGTGCGTTCGTGTGTGTGTGTGTGTGTTGCCTGGTGGTCGCGCTGCTAGAGATTGATTGGGTCAGCGAGATGTGTGTTGCATTGGACCTCGTGATGCTGAGTCGGCGTTTGATGCTTGTGGTGGACAGTGAGTGAGGAAGTGGGTTATATGACTGGGGTTATATTACTCGTCTTGTATATGAGGCGTATACATATCTGCCTTAAATTGCCTTGAATGGTCTTAAATTTACAGATATTGCCTTATATAGGCTTATATTACCTTATCTTTCCTTATGTTGCCTTGAAGCAACATAATTTACCTACATGTCCTTACATTGTTTTTCATTGCCTTGAATTGCTTTGTTTCCTTAAATTTCCTTAGATTACCTTGCATTACCTTGTATTACCTCATATTACCTTATATTTCCTTAAATTGCCTTAAATTTCCTTAAACTACACTTATATTACCTTATATTACCTCAGATTGCCTTATATTTCCTTAGATTTCCTTAGATTACCTTGTATTACCTTATATTATCTCAGATTGACTTAAATTGCCTTAGACTTCCTTATATTACCTTGTATTACTTTATATTACCTCATACTGCCTTAAATTGCTTTAAATTGCCATAGATTTCCTTAGATTTCCTTAGATTACAATGTATTACCTTATATTACCTCAGATTGCCTTACATTGCCATAAATTGCCTTAGATTTCCTTATATTACCTTGTATTACCTCAAATGACCTTATATTGCCTCAAATTGCCTTAAGTTTTCTTAGACTACATTTGTATTACCTTATATTACCTGAAATTTTCTTATATTGCCTTAAATTGCCTTAGATTTCCTTAGATTATCTTGTATTACTTTATATTACCTCATACTGCCTTAAATTGCTTTAAATTAACTTAGATTTCCTTAGATTTCCTTGGATTACCTTGTATTACCTTATATTACCTCAGATTGCCTTTCATTGCCTTAAATTGCCTTACCTTAGATTACCTCGTATTACCTTATATTACCTCAGATTACCTCAAATTGCCTTAAATTTCCTTAGACTACATTTGTATTACCTTATATTACCTCAGATTGCCTTATATTGCCTTAAATTGCCTTGGATTTTCTTAGAATATCATGTATTATCTTATACTCGTATTGCCTCAGATTGCCTTATATTGCCTGAGATTACACAAGATTGCCTTAATTTGACTTAAATCGCCTTATATTGCATTATATTTTCTTATGTTGCCTTACACTGCCTTATGCTTTCTAATGTTTCTCTATATTTCTATTTCCTTTAATTTCCCTTAATTTTACTTATCATTTTATTTCCTTTAATTTTCATATAAATGCTTATGTTTGTATTTATTTTATTTTTTTATTCCTGTTATTTCCTTATATTTTCTGAGACTTCTTTGTTATTTTTTTCTTTCAATTTCTTTTAATTTCTTTTAGTTTCTTGGGTTTTCCTATTTTTCCATATTTTTCCTTAAATTTCCTTACATTTCTTATCAATTTCCATAGTTTCCTTTTATCTCCGTGTGTTTTCTTTTAGTTCCATTTTCCTTAAGTTTCGTTTCATGTCTTTATTCTAATTTACTTCCATCGCTTTCCTTTCGTTTTCTTTAATTTCCGTTGCTTTTCTTGCAGTTTTCTTTGATTTCCTTAAGTTTCCTTTTATTTCCACTTATTTTCTTTAGTTTCCTATTATTTCCTTTTATTTCCTTATTTTTCCTCGTGTTTCCTCATGTTTCCGTTAGGTTTCCTTAATTCTCGTTGGGCAGTCCATCTCCGTTCGCCGCGTGGTCGTTGTCTTCCTCTGCCAAAAGGTCTTGAGGAACTTCGAGACGGACTTCGTGCGCGACTAAGAAGGGGACATCTCGGATGAAGGCCGGTCTAACCGATATAAACACACACACACACACACGCAAACACGCAAACACGCACACACACGCACACACACACACACACACACACACACACACACACACACACACACACACACACACACACACACACACAAATAAGCGAAACGTACTAATAAAGGCCCCGTTCTCACAGGGTGTTTATTTCTATGTATATATGTATGTATGTATGTATGTATGTATGTATGTATGTATGTATGTATGTATATATATACGTATGTAAGTATATATACGTATGTATGTATATGTAAGTATACTGAAAGCCTCCAGACCTGTTCAGGCTCCCCATCAAACTGAAAAGGGCCTTTTGGAAAGAGATTCCTCGAGTCGTCATAATGAGCCTGAGGAGACTCGAAAGTCGAGTCCCACAAGCTCCAAAATTCACGACGGACTCTGACAGAACTGAAAATGACCCCAAAATCATCGCAGATCCAGTAACCTGTGGCAATGGTAAATAAATCAACAGTAGGAGTATGGAAGCACCCGATATATGAAGTATATTAGTTTAGTGCTGTGTGTGTGTGTGTGTGTGTGTGTGTGTGTGTGTGTGTGTGTGTGTGTGTGTGTGTGTGTGTGTGTGTGTGTGTGTGTGTGTGTGTGTGTGTGTGTGTGTGTGTGTGTGTGTGTGTAACGAACGAATTAGACTAAATGTCTACAAAAAATCCTTCGATTGTGCTAGCAATTTCTAATAGGTTTAAAGTGCATGACACCCGTGAGGACCCTGAAGAACTGTGGGGAACATTTAAACATTAAACTCTGAAAGCTGCCGAGTAGTGCGTTGGAGAGTGCCCAAGGTCGAGGAGTGGTGTAGCGTCGTGGGAGATACGAGAGACTATATACTTGGGCCGTGCTGCCAGAATGACCGGGGACCTGGACCAAGTCAAGAGTCAGAAACGACGGACTAGAGTTCTCACGAGTATGGGTGAGAAGAGCTACGTCAGGGGAATTGCTGAGGGTGTCGAGGTTTGTATTGCCTTAAATTGCCTTAGAATTACTTAAAATTTTTATGAATTGACTTGAATTACTTATAATTACTTTAAGGTCCGTCATAGTATCTTGGATTTATTTATATCTAATATAAAAAAAATTAATGGTTGCTTACGCCGTCCGGTGGTAATTCGGTCACACCTTCGCGTTTGGTGGTAAATCGGTTACACCGCCAACTACGGTGAAGAAGAAGAACTCGAAGAAGAAGAAGAACTCGAAGAAATCGAAGAAGAAGAAGAGGAAGAACTCGAAGAAGAAGAAGAAGAAGAAGAAGAAGAAGAAGAAGAAGAAGAAGAAGAAGAAGAGGAAGAAGAAGAACTCGAAGAAGAAGAAGTAGAACTCGAAGAAGAAATCGAAAAACTCGAAGAAGAAGAACTCGAAGAACTCGAAGAACTCGAAAAAGAAGAACTCGAAGAACTCGAAAAAGAAGAACTCGAAGAACTCGAAAAAGAAGAACTCGAAGAACTCGAAAGAGAAGAACTCGAAGAAGAACTCGAAGAAGAACTCGAAGAAGAAGGAGAACTCGAAGAAGAAGAACTCGAAGAAGAACTCGAAGAACTCGAAGAAGAACTCGAAGAAGAACTCGAAGAAGAACTCGAAGAAGAACTCGAAGAACTCGAAGAAGAACTCGAAGAACTCGAAAAAGAACTCGAAGAACTCGAAGAACTCGAAGAACTCGAAGAAGAACTCGAAGAAGAACTCGAAGAAGAACTCTTTATTTTCCAAAAAAGGGGCGTAGCCCAGGGCGCGCAGCGCCCGCGCCTAAGGCGCAGCGCCGCAGGCCAAGGCCCCCGGCGTAGCTGGGCCGGCGCAGCCGGTGGGCTTGTTTCTTTAAATTACCTTGAAATGCCTTGAATTGACTCAAATTGTCTTATATTGCCTTATATTGATTTATTTTGTCTCCTTTTCTTACATTTACTTGCCTAAGTTTGTTTAGATTACCTTTGATTGCCTTGATTGCCTTAAATTATCTTAAATTGTCTTGAATTCAGTTGCCTTGAATTACCTTAAATTGCTTTGAATTGCCTTAAATTGCCTTGAATGGTCTTAAATTTATAGATATTGCCTTATATAGGCTTATATTACCTTATCTTTCCTTATATTGCCTTGAAGCAACATAATTTACCTACATGTCCTTACATTGTTTTTCATTGCCTTGAATTGCTTTGTTTCCTTAAATTTCCTTAGATTACCTTGCATTACCTTGTATTACCTCATATTACCTTATATTTCCTTAAATTGCCTTAAATTTCCTTAAACTACACTTATATTACCTTATATTACCTCAGATTGCCTTATATTTCCTTAGATTTCCTTAGATTACCTTGTATTACCTTATATTATCTCAGATTGACTTAAATTGCCTTAGACTTCCTTATATTACCTTGTATTACTTTATATTACCTCATACTGCCTTAAATTGCTTTAAATTGCCATAGATTTCCTTAGATTTCCTTAGATTACAATGTATTACCTTATATTACCTCAGATTGCCTTACATTGCCATAAATTGCCTTAGATTTCCTTATATTACCTTGTATTACCTTATATTACCTCAGATGACCTTATATTGCCTCAAATTACCTTAAATTTTCTTAGACTACATTTGTATTACCTTATATTACCTCAAATTGTCTTATATTGACTTAAATTGCCTTAGATTTCCTTAGATTATCTTGTATTACTTTATATTACCTCATACTGCCTTAAATTGCTTTAAATTGCCTTAGATTTCCTTAGATTTCCTTGGATTACCTTGTATTACCTTATATTACCTCAGATTGCCTTTCATTGCCTTAAATTGCCTTACCTTAGATTACCTCGTATTACCTTATATTACCTCAGATTACCTCAAATTGCCTTAAATTTCCTTAGACTACATTTGTATTACCTTATATTACCTCAGATTGCCTTATATTGCCTTAAATTGCCTTGGATTTTCTTAGAATATCATGTATTATCTTATACTCGTATTGCCTCAGATTGCCTTATATTGCCTGAGATTACACAAGATTGCCTTAATTTGACTTAAATCGCCTTATATTGCATTATATTTTCTTATGTTGCCTTACACTGCCTTATGCTTTCTAATGTTTCACTATATTTCTATTTCCTTTAATTTCCCTTAATTTTACTTATCATTTTATTTCCTTTAATTTTCATATAAATGCTTATGTTTGTATTTATTTTATTTTTTGATTCCTGTTATTTCCTTATATTTTCTGAGACTTCTTTGTTATTTTTTTCTTTCAATTTCTTTTAATTTCTTTTAGTTTCTTGGGTTTTCCTATTTTTCCATATTTTTCCTTAAATTTCCTTACATTTCTTATCATTTTCCATAGTTTCCTTTTATCTCCGTGTGTTTTCTTTTAGTTCCATTTTCCTTAAGTTTCGTTTCATGTCTTTATTCTAATTTACTTCCATCGCTTTCCTTTCGTTTTCTTTAATTTCCGTTGCTTTTCTTGCAGTTTCCTTTGATTTCCTTAAGTTTCCTTTTATTTCCACTTATTTTCTTTAGTTTCCTATTATTTCCTTTTATTTCCTTATTTTTCCTCGTGTTTCCTCATGTTTCCGTTAGGTTTCCTTAATTCTCGTTGGGCAGTCCATCTCCGTTCGCCGCGTGGTCGTTGTCTTCCTCTGCCAAAAGGTCTTGAGGAACTTCGAGACGGACTTCGTGCGCGACTAAGAAAGGGACATCTCGGATGAAGGCCGGTCTAACCGATATAAACACACACACACACACACGCACACACGCAAACACGCACACACACGCACACACACACACACACACACACACACACACACACACACACACACACACACACACACACACACACACACACACACACACACACACACACACACACACACACACCTCATGGCGCTGTGGTTAGAGCTCTGGCCTGCCACTACGGAGGTCCGGGTTCGACCCTCGCCCGGGGCTGAAATAATATCAGTATCGCAGCGCTGAGGGGTGTTACTCCAACTCTCGTGGGCGGGAGTTGGGTGTGTGTGTGTGTGCAAGGTCATAGCATTACCCATAGATCGGACCTACGAGCTCTGAGCTCTCTTCCAGGAGGGAAATAGCTGTCGATCACGAGTCCAACACGTGATCCAAAGACCAAGTGAATACACACACACACAAATAAGCGAAACGTACTAATAAAGGCCCCGTTCTCACAGGGTGTTTATTTCTATGTATATATGTATGTATGTATGTATGTATGTATGTATGTATGTATGTATGTATGTATGTATGTATGTATGTATGTATGTATATATGTATGTATGTCTATATATACGTATGTATGTATATATACGTATGTATGTATATGTAAGTATACTGAAAGCCTCCAGACCTGTGCAGGCTCCCCATCAAATTGAAAAGGGCCTTTTGGAAAGAGATTCCTCGAGTCGTCAGAATGAGCCTGAGGAGACTCGATAGTCGAGTCCCACAAGCTCCAAAATTCCCGACGGACTCTGACAGAACTGAAAATGACCCCCAAAATCATCGCAGATCCAGTAACCTGTGGCAATGGTAAATAAATCAACAGTAGGAGTATGGAAGCACCCGATATATGAAGTATATTAGTTCAGTGCTGTGCGTGTGTGTGTGTGTGTGTGTGTGTGTGTGTGTGTGTGTGTGTGTGTGTGTGTATTCACTTGGTCTTTGGATCACGTGTTGGACTCGTGATCGACAGCTATTTCCCTCCTGGAAGAGAGCTCAGAGCTCGTAGGTCCGATCTATGGGTAATGCTATGACCTTGCACACACACACACCCCCAACTCCCCGCCCACGAGAGTTGGAGTAACACCCCTCAGCGCTGCGATACTGATATTATTTCAGCCCCGGGCGAGGATCGAACCCGGACCTCCGTAGTGGCAGGCCAGAGCTCTAACCACAACGCCATGAGAGGTGTGTGTGTGTGTTTGTGTGTGTGTGTGTGCGCGCGTGTGCTTGAGTGTGTGCTTGTATGTGTGTGTGTGTGTGTGTGTGTGTGTGTGTGTGTAACGAACGAATTAGTCTAAATGTCTACAAATAATCCTTCGATTGTGCTAGCAATCTCTAATAGGTTTAAAGTGCATGACACCCGTGAGGACCCTGAAGAACTGTGGGGAACATTTAAACATTAAACTCTGAAAGCTGCCGAGTAGTGCGTTGGAGAGTGCCCAAGGTCGAGGAGTGGTGTAGCGTCGTGGGAGATACGAGAGACTATATACTTGGGCCGTGCTGCCAGAATGACCGGGGACCTGGACCAAGTCAAGAGTCAGAAACGACGGACTAGAGTTCTCACGAGTATGGGTAAGAAGAGCTACGTCAGGGGAATTGCTGAGGGTGTCGAGGTTTAGATTGCCTTAAATTGCCTTAGAATTACTTAAAATTTTTTATGAATTGACTTGAATTACTTATAATTCTTTAAGGTCCGTCATAGTATCTTGGATTTATTTATATTTCTTTAAATTACTTTGAAATGCCTTGAATTGACTCAAATTGTCTTATATTGCCTTATATTGATTTATTTTGTCTCCTTTTCTTACATTTACTTGCCTAAGTTTGTTTAGATTACCTTAAATTGCCTTAATTGGCCTTGAATTGCCTTAGATTATCTTAAATTGTCTTGAATTCAGTTGCCTTGAATTACCTTGAATTGCTTTGAATTCCCTTAAATTGCCTTGAATGGTCTTAAATTTATAGATATTGCCTTATATTACCTTATCTTTCCTTATATTGCCTTGAAGCAACATAATTTACCTACATGTCCTTACATTGTTTTTCATTGCCTTGAATTGCTTTGTTTCCTTACATTTCCTTAGATTACCTTGCATTACCTTGTATTACCTCATATTACCTTATATTTCCTTAAATTGCCTTAAATTTCCTTAAACTACACTTATATTACCTTATATTACCTCAGATTGCCTTATATTTCCTTAGATTTCCTTAGATTACCTTGTATTACCTTATATTATCTCAGATTGACTTAAATTGCCTTAGACTTCCTTATATTACCTTGTATTACTTTATATTACCTCATACTGCCTTAAATTGCTTTAAATTGCCATAGATTTCCTTAGATTTCCTTAGATTACAATGTATTACCTTATATTACCTCAGATTGCCTTACATTGCCATAAATTGCCTTAGATTTCCTTATATTACCTTGTATTACCTTATATTACCTCATATTTCCTTATATTGCCTCAAATTGCCTTAAATTTTCTTAGACTACATTTGTATTACCTTATATTACCTCAAATTGTCTTATATTGCCTTAAATTGCCTTAGATTTCCTTAGATTATCTTGTATTACTTTATATTACCTCATACTGCCTTAAATTGCTTTAAATTGCCTTAGATTTCCTTAGATTTCCTTAGATTTCCTTGGATTATCTTGTATTACCTTATATTACCTCAGATTGCCTTTCATTGCCTTAAATTGCCTTACCTTAGATTACCTCGTATTACCTTATATTACCTCAGATTACCTCAAATTGCCTTAAATTTCCTTAGACTACATTTGTATTACCTTATATTACCTCAGATTGCCTTATATTGCCTTAAATTGCCTTGGATTTTCTTAGAATATCATGTATTATCTTATACTCGTATTGCCTCAGATTGCCTTATATTGCCTGAGCTTACACAAGATTGCCTTAATTTGACTTAAATCGCCTTATATTGCATTATATTTTCTTAAGTTGCCTTACACTGCCTTATGTTTTCTAATGTTTCACTATATTTCTATTTCCTTTAATTTCCCTTAATTTTACTTATCATTTTATTTCCTTTAATTTTCATATAAATGCTTATGTTTGTATTTGTTTTATTTTTTTATTCCTGTTATTTCCTTATATTTTCTGAAACTTCTTTGTTTGTTTTTTCTTTTATTTCCCTTCAATTTCTTTTAATTTCTTTTAGTTTCTTGGGTTTTCCTATTCTTCCATATTTTTCCTTAAATTTCTTTATATTTCTTTTCATTTCCCATAGTTTCCTTTTATTTCTATGACTTTCCTTAAGTTTCATTTCAAATCTTTATTTTAATTTACTTTCACTCTTTCCTTTCGTTTTCTTTAATTTCCGTTGCATTTCTTAAAGTTTCCTTTGATTTCCTTTACTTTCCTTTGATTTTCTCTAGTTTCCTTTTATTTCCATTCATTTCCTTATATTTCCTCGTGTTTCCTCATGTTTCCGTTAGGTTTCCTTAATTCTCGTTGGGCAGTCCATCTCCGTTCGCCGCGTGGTCGTTGTCTTCCTCTGCCAAAAGGTCCTGAGGAACTTCGAGACGGACTTCGTGCGCGACTAAGAAGGAGACATCTCGGATGAAGGCCGGTCTAACCGATATAAACACACACACACACACACACACGCACACACGCAAACACGCACACACGCACACACACGCACACACACACGCACACGCACACACACACACACATAGCATTACCCATAGATCGGACATACGAGCTCTGAGCTCTCTTCCGGGAGGGAAATAGCTGTCGATCACGAGTCCAACACGTGATCCAAAGACCAAGGTGAATACACACACAACCACACACACACACACACACACACACACACACACACACACACACACACACACACACACACACACACACACACACACACACACACACACACACACACACACACACAAATAAGCCCCGTTCTCACAGGGTGTTTATTTCTATGTATGTATGTATGTATGTATGTATGTATGTATGTATGTATGTATGTATGTATGTATGTATGTATAGTATGTGTGTATGTATGTATACTGAAAGCCTCCAGACCTGTTCAGGCTCCCCATCAAACTGAAAAGGGCCTTTTGGAAAGAGATTCCTCGAGTCGTCAGAATGAGCCTGAGGAGACTCGATAGTCGAGTCCCACAAGCTCCAAAATTTCCGACGGACTCTGGCAGAACTGAAAATGACCCGAAAGTCATCGCAGATCCAGTAACCTGTGGCAATGGTAAATAAATCAACAGTAGGAGTATGGAAGCACCCGATATATGAAGTATATTACTGTAGTTCAGTGCTGTGTGTGTGTGTGTGTGTGTGTGTGTGTGTGTGTGTGTGTGTGTGTGTGTGTGTGTGTGTGTGTGTGTGTGTGTGTAACGAACGAATTAGACTAAATGCCTACAAAAAATCCTTCGATTGTGCTAGCAATCTCTAATAGGTTTAAAGTGCATAACACCCGTGAGGACCCTGAAGAACTACGGGGAACATTTAAACATTAAACTCTGAAAGCTGCCGAGTAGTGTGTTGGGGAGTGTCCAAGGTCGAGGAGTGGTGTGGCGTCGTGTGAGACACTGGAGACCGGGGACCTGGACCAAGTCAAGAGTCAGAAAGGACGGACTAGAGTTCTCACGAGTATGGGTAAGAAGATCTACGTCAGGGGAATTGCTGAGGGTGTCGAGGTTTAGATTGCCTTAAATTGCCTTAGAATTACTTAAATTTTTTATGAATTGACTTGAATTACTTATAATTACTTTAAGGTCCGTCATAGTATCTTGGATTTATTTATATTTCTTTAAATTGCTTTGAAATGCCTTGAATTGACTCAAATTGTCTTATATTGCCTTATATTGATTTATTTTGTCTCCTTTTCTT
The DNA here is from genome assembly GCF_046742065.1 of Oratosquilla oratoria. Classification (NCBI taxonomy): domain Eukaryota; kingdom Metazoa; phylum Arthropoda; class Malacostraca; order Stomatopoda; family Squillidae; genus Oratosquilla; species Oratosquilla oratoria. The sequence continues at coordinate 14,739,674 of NC_134787.1, forward strand.
AAATTTACTTGCCTAAGTTTATTTAGATTACCTTAAATTGCCTAAATTGCCTTGAATTGCCTTAAATTATCTTAAATTGTCTTGAATTCAGTTGCCTTGAATTACCTTGAATTGCTTTGAATTGCCTTAAATTGCCTTGAATGGTCTTAAATTTATAGATATTGCCTTATATAGGCTTATATTACCTTATCTTTCCTTATATTGCCTTGAAGCAACATAATTTACCTACATGTCCTTACATTGTTTTTCATTGCCTTGAATTGCTTTGTTTCCTTACATTTCCTTAGATTACCTTGCATTACCTTGTATTACCTCATATTACCTTATATTTCCTTAAATTGCCTTAAATTTCCTTAAACTACACTTATATTACCTCAGATTGCCTTATATTTCCTTAGATTTCCTTAGATTACCTTGTATTACCTTATATTATCTCAGATTGACTTAAATTGCCTTAGACTTCCTTAGATTACCTTGTATTACTATATATTACCTCATACTGTCTTAAATTGCTTTAAATTGCCTTAGATTTTCTTAGATTACAATGTATTACCTTATATTACCTCAGATTGCCTTACATTGCCATAAATTGCCTTAGATTTCCTTATATTACCTTGTATTACCTTATATTACCTCATATTTCCTTATATTGCCTCAAATTGCCTTAAATTTTCTTAGACTACATTTGTATTACCTTATATTACCTCAAATTGTCTTATATTGCCTTAAATTGCCTTAGATTTCCTTAGATTATCTTGTATTACTTTATATTACCTCATACTGCCTTAAATTGCTTTAAATTGCCTTAGATTTCCTTAGATTTCCTTGGATTACCTTGTATTACCTTATATTACCTCAGATTGCCTTTCATTGCCTTAAATTGCCTTACCTTAGATTACCTCGTATTACCTTATATTACCTCAGATTACCTCAAATTGCCTTAAATTTCCTTAGACTACATTTGTATTGCCTTATATTACCTCAGATTGCCTTATATTGCCTTAAATTGCCTTGGATTTTCTTAGAATATCATGTATTATCTTATACTCGTATTGCCTCAGATTGCCTTATATTGCCTGAGATTACACAAGATTGCCTTAATTTGACTTAAATCGCCTTATATTGCATTATATTTTCTTATGTTGCCTTACACTGCCTTATGCTTTCTAATGTTTCACTATATTTCTATTTCCTTTAATTTCCCTTAATTTTACTTATCATTTTATTTCCTTTAATTTTCATATAAATGCTTATGTTTGTATTTATTTTATTTTTTGATTCCTGTTATTTCCTTATATTTTCTGAGACTTCTTTGTTATTTTTTTCTTTCAATTTCTTTTAATTTCTTTTAGTTTCTTGGGTTTTCCTATTTTTCCATATTTTTCCTTAAATTTCCTTACATTTCTTATCATTTTCCATAGTTTCCTTTTATCTCCGTGTGTTTTCGTTCCATTTTCCTTAAGTTTCGTTTCATGTCTTTATTCTAATTTACTTCCATCGCTTTCCTTTCGTTTTCTTTAATTTCCGTTGCTTTTCTTGCAGTTTCCTTTGATTTCCTTAAGTTTCCTTTGATTTCCATTTATTTTCTTTAGTTTCCTATTATTTCCTTTTATTTCCTTATTTTTCCTCGTGTTTCCTCATGTTTCCGTTAGGTTTCCTTAATTCTCGTTGGGCAGTCCATCTCCGTTCGCCGCGTGGTCGTTGTCTTCCTCTGCCAAAAGGTCTTGAGGAACTTCGAGACGGACTTCGTGCGCGACTAAGAAAGGGACATCTCGGATGAAGGCCGGTCTAACCGATATAAACACACACACACACACACGCACACACGCAAACACGCACACACACGCACACACACACACACACACACACACACACACACACACACACACACACACACACACACACACACACACACCTCATGGCGCTGTGGTTAGAGCTCTGGCCTGCCACTACGGAGGTCCGGGTTCGACCCTCGCCCGGGGCTGAAATAATATCAGTATCGCAGCGCTGAGGGGTGTTACTCCAACTCTCGTGGGCGGGGAGTTGGGTGTGTGTGTGTGTGCAAGGTCATAGCATTACCCATAGATCGGACCTACGAGCTCTGAGCTCTCTTCCAGGAGGGAAATAGCTGTCGATCACGAGTCCAACACGTGATCCAAAGACCAAGTGAATACACACACACACAAATAAGCGAAACGTACTAATAAAGGCCCCGTTCTCACAGGGTGTTTATTTCTATGTATATATGTATGTATGTATGTATGTATGTATGTATGTATGTATGTATGTATGTATGTATATATGTATGTATGTCTATATATACGTATGTATGTATATATACGTATGTATGTATATGTAAGTATACTGAAAGCCTCCAGACCTGTTCAGGCTCCCCATCAAATTGAAAAGGGCCTTTTGGAAAGAGATTCCTCGAGTCGTCAGAATGAGCCTGAGGAGACTCGATAGTCGAGTCCCACAAGCTCCAAAATTCCCGACGGACTCTGACAGAACTGAAAATGACCCCAAAATCATCGCAGATCCAGTAACCTGTGGCAATGGTAAATAAATCAACAGTAGTAGTATGGAAGCACCCGATATATGAAGTATATTAGTTCAGTGCTGTGCGTGTGTGTGTGTGTGTGTGTGTGTGTGTGTGTGTGTGTGTGTGTGTGTGTGTGTGTGTGTGTGTGTGTGTGTGTGTGTGTGTGTGTGTGTGTGTATATGTGTGTGTATGTGTGTGTGTGTGTGTAACGAACGAATTAGACTAAATGTCTACAAAAAATCCTTCGATTGTGCTAGCAATCTCTAATAGGTTTAAAGTGCATGACACCCGTGAGGACCCTGAAGAACTGTGGGGAACATTTAAACATTAAACTCTGAAAGCTGCCGAGTAGTGCGTTGGAGAGTGCCCAAGGTCGAGGAGTGGTGTAGCGTCGTGGGAGATACGAGAGACTATATACTTGGGCCGTGCTGCCAGAATGACCGGGGACCTGGACCAAGTCAAGAGTCAGAAACGACGGACTAGAGTTCTCACGAGTATGGGTAAGAAGAGCTACGTCAGGGGAATTGCTGAGGGTGTCGAGGTTTAGATTGCCTTAAATTGCCTTAGAATTACTTAAAATTTTTATGAATTGACTTGAATTACTTATAATTACTTTAAGGTCCGTCATAGTATCTTGGATTTATTTATATTTCTTTAAATTACTTTGAAATGCCTTGAATTGACTCAAATTGTCTTATATTGCCTTATATTGATTTATTTTGTCTCCTTTTCTTACATTTACTTGCCTAAGTTTGTTTAGATTACCTTAAATTGCCTTGAATTGCCTTAAATTATCTTAAATTGTCTTGAATTCAGTTGCCTTGAATTACCTTAAATTGCTTTGAATTGCCTTAAATTGCCTTGAATGGTCTTAAATTTATAGATATTGCCTTATATAGGCTTATATTACCTTATCTTTCCTTATATTGCCTTGAAGCAACATAATTTACCTACATGTCCTTACATTGTTTTTCATTGCCTTGAATTGCTTTGTTTCCTTAAATTTCCTTAGATTACCTTGCATTACCTTGTATTACCTCATATTACCTTATATTTCCTTAAATTGCCTTAAATTTCCTTAAACTACACTTATATTACCTTATATTACCTCAGATTGCCTTATATTTCCTTAGATTTCCTTAGATTACCTTGTATTACCTTATATTATCTCAGATTGACTTAAATTGCCTTAGACTTCCTTATATTACCTTGTATTACTTTATATTACCTCATACTGCCTTAAATTGCTTTAAATTGCCATAGATTTCCTTAGATTTCCTTAGATTACAATGTATTACCTTATATTACCTCAGATTGCCTTACATTGCCATAAATTGCCTTAGATTTCCTTATATTACCTTGTATTACCTTATATTACCTCATATTTCCTTATATTGCCTCAAATTGCCTTAAATTTTCTTAGACTACATTTGTATTACCTTATATTACCTCAAATTGTCTTATATTGCCTTAAATTGCCTTAGATTTCCTTAGATTATCTTGTATTACTTTATATTACCTCATACTGCCTTAAATTGCTTTAAATTGCCTTAGATTTCCTTAGATTTCCTTGGATTACCTTGTATTACCTTATATTACCTCAGATTGCCTTTCATTGCCTTAAATTGCCTTACCTTAGATTACCTCGTATTACCTTATATTACCTCAGATTACCTCAAATTGCCTTAAATTTCCTTAGACTACATTTGTATTGCCTTATATTACCTCAGATTGCCTTATATTGCCTTAAATTGCCTTGGATTTTCTTAGAATATCATATATCATCTTATACTCGTATTGCCTCAGATTGCCTTATATTGCCTGAGATTACACAAGATTGCCTTAATTTGACTTAAATCGCCTTATATTGCATTATATTTTCTTATGTTGCCTTACACTGCCTTATGCTTTCTAATGTTTCACTATATTTCTATTTCCTTTAATTTCCCTTAATTTTACTTATCATTTTATTTCCTTTAATTTTCATATAAATGCTTATGTTTGTATTTATTTTATTTTTTGATTCCTGTTATTTCCTTATATTTTCTGAGACTTCTTTGTTATTTTTTTCTTTCAATTTCTTTTAATTTCTTTTAGTTTCTTGGGTTTTCCTATTTTTCCATATTTTTCCTTAAATTTCCTTACATTTCTTATCATTTTCCATAGTTTCCTTTTATCTGTGTTCCATTTTCCTTAAGTTTCGTTTCATGTCTTTATTCTAATTTACTTCCATCACTTTCCTTTCGTTTTCTTTAATTTCCGTTGCTTTTCTTGCAGTTTCCTTTGATTTCCTTAAGTTTCCTTTTATTTCCACTTATTTTCTTTAGTTTCCTATTATTTCCTTATTTTTCCTCGTGTTTCCTCATGTTTCCGTTAGGTTTCCTTAATTCTCGTTGGACAGTCCATCTCCGTTCGCCGCGTGGTCGTTGTCTTCCTCTGCCAAAAGGTCTTGAGGAACTTCGAGACGGACTTCGTGCGCGACTAAGAAGGGGACATCTCGGATGAAGGCCGGTCTAACCGATATAAACACACACGCACACACGCAAACACGCACACACACGCACACACACACACACACACACACACACACACACACACACACACACACACACACACACACACACACACACACACACACACACACACACACACACACAAATAAGCGAAACGTACTAATAAAGGCCCCGTTCTCACAGGGTGTTTATTTCTATGTATATATGTATGTATGTATGTATGTATGTATGTATGTATATATGTATGTATGTATATATATACGTATGTATGTATATATACGTATGTATGTATATGTAAGTATACTGAAAGCCTCTAGACCTGTTCAGGCTCCCCATCAAACTGAAAAGGGCCTTTTGGAAAGAGATTCCTCGAGTCGTCAGAATGAGCCTGAGGAGACTCGATAGTCGAGTCCCACAAGCTCCAAAATTCCCGACGGACTCTGACAGAACTGAAAATGACCCCCAAAATCATCGCAGATCCAGTAACCTGTGGCAATGGTAAATAAATCAACAGTAGGAGTATGGAAGCACCCGATATATGAAGTTCATTAGTTCAGTGCTCTCTCTCTCTCTCTCTCTCTCTCTCTCTCTCTCTCTCTCTCTCTCTCTCTCTCTCTCTCTCTCTGTGTGTGTGTGTGTGTGTGTGTGTGTGTGTGTGTGTGTGTGTGTGTGTGTGTGTGTGTGTGTGTGTGTGTGTGTGTGTGTGTGTGTGTGTGTGTGTAACGAACGAATTAGACTAAATGCCTACAAAAAATCCTTCGATTGTGCTAGCAATCTCTAATAGGTTTAAAGTGCATAACACCCGTGAGGTCCCTGAAGAACTGTGGGGAACATTTAAACATTAAACTCTGAAAGCTGCCGAGTAGTGCGTTGGAGAGTGCCCAAGGTCGAGGAGTGGTGTAGCGTCGTGGGAGACACTGGAGACCGGGGACCTGGACCAAGTCAAGAGTCAGAAACGACGGACTAGAGTTCTCACGAGTATGGGTAAGAAGAGCTACGTCAGGGGAATTGCTGAGGGTGTCGAGGGCCACTTTAATGCAAATGACCTGAGGCCTGTTTACCGATACCCGAAGAAACTCCACTCCAAGTCTGTGACCCAGAGGATTGCAGTCCCAACAGCTGTTGGCGAGCTACTGTCAGGAATGGAAGGATGTAGCCCCCTTGCCGAGTATTTTGAGCAGTTGCTCATATGATGACCCTTGAAGCCAGTGGTTCTCAACGTATGGACCGTGGAACCCTAGAAGGTCACTGGTGTTCACAGGTGGGGCCTCCAAGCGAAAACAGTTAGTGGATGCAAAACAATCAAATTTAGTGTTGAAGTCATCTCCAGGAGGTTAAAGAACAGCAATTCATAAGTACGAGCTACATGCAAAAATGGGTTGAGAATCTCTGCTCTAAGCAGACATCTTCCCTTCGATGGTGTTCGGATGGTAGAAGCTGATCTACTAATAGACGAATCTCTGTCCTCTTTGACAGAGGTCATGGACACTGAGTAAGTTGACATGTGGAAAGGCGGCCGGCATTTGCAACGTCATTGTGGAGTTTCTGAAAGCTGGGAGTGAGGTTGTGATCCGCGGTTTGCATGTACTGCCTGCTGTCTGACAGTCCAGTACCATTCCCCTAGACTGGAGAAAGTGTCTGGGGGTAAGGAGACCAGCAGGACTCCAACAACCACCGCTGCATTACACTTTTTATTTTATTTTATTTCTTTACATTTCCTTAGATTTCGTTACGTTTCCTTGTGTTTCCACATATCTAATTTTAGTTCCTTTATATTTCCTCTTATTTTTATTTATTTGTATATTTTTTGTTATTTTCCCATGTTTGCTTATATTTCCTTATGATTTTTCTGTTTCACATGGAAATATGAGGAAATATAAATAAACGATAAGAATATAACAAAACGAAATAAATAAGAATAGAGACTTAAGTTCTTTTAATTTTCTTTATTTTTTCTTTTAACAGCGGGTTTTTTACATTTTTACATTTTATATTCCAATATTTTTTTTAAATATTTTATTACATTTTTTCCCTTTAAAAACCTTTTCTTTCAGTTCTTTTCATTCACTTGAGTTTCCTTATGCTTCATTGATATTCTTACATTCCTGTTTTCCTTATATTCTCTTATGCTTAACTATGTTTGGCTATGCCTAAATTTACCTAAGTTGATCTAAATTCAGACATTCTGAATTTAGATCAACTTAGGTAAATTTAGGCATAGGGTGAAAGTGGCAGTAGACTGGAAGTGATCATTAAGGGAGAATGTCTGAAAAAGGGAGGTACAGTGATGGTGGATTGGTTGGTGAGGTTATTTAATGTTTGCTGGAGAGAGGGTAGAGTGCCGGAGGACTGGAGGAGTGCCTGTATAGTTCCTCTTTACAAGGGAAAAGGGGACAAGTGTGAATGTAGTAGTTTCAGAGGGATTAGCTTGTTAAGTGTAGTTGGGAAGGCTTATGGGAGGATCTTGATTGAGAGGATTAGGAGAGGAACAGAAGGAGTAATTGGTGAGGAACAGTGTGGATTTAGGACAGGTAGAGGTTGTGTAGATCAGATCTTTGTGGTAAGACAGATATGTGAGAAAGCTATAGGAAAGGGGAAGGATGTTTTTTGGGCTTTTATGGATCTGGAAAAGGCTTATGATAGGGTAAACAGAAAGGCACTGTGGGAAGTTATGCAGATATACGGGATAGGAGGAAAGCTTCTGGGAGCTGTCAAGAGTTTTTATGAGAGTAGTAGAGCTTGTGTCAGGATTGGAAATGGAGAGAGTGAGTGGTTCGAGGTAAAGGTGGGACTTCGTCAAGGATCCGTTATGTCGCCCTGGCTGTTCAACTTATAAATGGATGGGGTGGTGCGAGAGGTAAAGGGTAGTGGGTCAGGGATTGGAGATGGTTAAAGAAAATGGAGAAAAGTGGGATGTGAGCCAGCTGTTGTTTGCGGACGAAACTGCGCTTGTGGCAGGATCGGAGGAGGGATTGAGGAAGTTGGTGACAGAGTTTGGGAGAGTATGTGATAGAAGAAAGTTAAAGATAAATGTGGGTAAAAGTAAGGTCATGAGATGTACAAGGGGTGAAAGTGGCAATAGACTGGAAGTGAGCATTAAGGGAGAGCGACTGGAGGAAGTGGATAGTTTTAGATACTTGGGTACAAATGTAGCAGGAAAAGGTGGAGTGAAAGTGGAGGTAGGATGTAGATTGAGAGAAGCGAGTAAATGCCTTGGTGGATTAAAGAGTGTAATGAGGAATAGACATTTGGGAATGGATGCTAAGAGGAGACTGTATGAAGGAGTGATTGTGCCAACAGCACTGTATGGGGCAGAAACATGGAACATAAGAGAAGAAGAGAGAAGGAGTTTGAATGTGTTTGAGATGAGGTGTCTGAGAAGTATGATGGGGGTTACTAGGCTAGATAGAGTGAGAAATGAGGAGGTGAGCGGGAGAACAGGGGTGGAAAAGGAGTTGGGAGATAGGGTTGATGAAAGAGTATTAGGATGGTTTGGACGCATGGAAAGAATGAGTGAAGAAAGACTAGTAAAAGAGGTATGGAAGGCAGATGTGGAGGGAGTGAACATGAGGGGACGTCCTAGGATGAGGTGGATGGATGGGGTGAAGGGGGCTTTGGGGAAGAGGGGAATGTCTGTTGAGGAAGGACGGGAGAGGACAGAAGACAGGGGTGAATGGAGAATGGTTGTATATGGATGATGTTGTGATTGCATGAGGTGGAATGGGCGGTGGGGTGGGGGGTGAGGTAGTATGTGTGAGCAAAATTTGACGCAGCCCGAAGGGATTTCTCCCCGTCCTCTCCTTTTATGCAATGGAGGGACGGAGAGGGGGGGTCGCCGATTTAATGAAGCGGCCTTGCTGTGGATGTGCTGTGTCTTGCGACACTGCTTCTGACCCAGGGCAGTGGACAAGGTGCAGGGATGACCCGTCATTCAGGAGGTGCTCAGATAAGAGGGAGGGTGGAGGGGTGTGGAGTGTATTCAGAGATGGAATGGGTGGAAATGATTTTATGCCTTTCCCTTTTTGGCTACCTCCCTTGTAAGGGGGAAAAAGCCTTGGTATATGTATGATGATCTAAATTACCTTAGACTCCCTTCAGTTACCTCTAATTACTTTGCATTTCTTTAAATTGCCTTTAATTGCCTAGCATTGCCTTGAATTACCTCCAATTGACTCAAATTATCTTATATTTCCTTATATTGCTTCAAATTGTCTTGTATTACCTAACATTGCCTTACATTGCGCTAGATAATCTTAAATTGCATTAGATTATCTTAAACCTTTTAATGTCCTCTTATATTGCCAAGAACTACTTTAAACCGACTAAAATTTCCTTAAATAGCCTTAATTTACCTTATATTTTTTATATTACATTAGATTACCTTAAATTTACTTAAATTGCCTCATCGTGATTTCTATTACATTGATTTCACTTAAATTACTTTGAATTGTGTTAAATTGCCTTTTATTACAGTATATTACCTCATATCGCCTAATATTAGCTCATGTTTTCTTATGTTACCTTAAATTACTTTAATATTACTTAAAGTGACCTATCTTGGTTTCTCTTGCCTTGACTTGCTTTATGTTACTTTAAATTGCCTTTAATCGCCTTGTATCTATAATATATGATATTGCCTTATATTGCATTACACTGCCTTGAGTTGCCTTAGATTGCCTTAAACTGCCTTAAATTACCTTAAATTTTCGCATGTTTTCTTATATGGCATTATATTACCCTATGTTTTCTTATGTTTCCTTATATTTCCTTTTTATTTTTTTTTACTTTGATTTTCTATTTATTTATATTAATTTCATATTTTGATCCTATTATTCCCTTGTATTCCCTTGGTATTTTTCTTTTATTTCTTGCAATTTCCTTTCCTCGCTTATAGTTTCCTCAGATTTCATACTTCCATATTCTTCGTTACATTTGTTTTTATTTCCCATAATTTCCTATTTATTTCCGTATGTTTCATAGTATTTCCATTGCTTTTCTTCAGTTTCCTTTTCTGTCCTCTTCTTTCATTATTTTTCTTTTATTGCCATTAATTTCCCTCAATTTCCTTTGATTTCATTATTTTTCCTTATACTTCCTCCGCCAACAAACACGTGTGTGCGTGTGTATGTGTATGCGTATGTGTATGTGCATGTGTATGTCCATGTGTGTGTGTGTGTGTGTGTGTGTGTGTGTGTGTGTGTGTGTGTGTGTGTGTGTGTGTGTGTGTGTGTGTGTGTGCGCGTGTGTGTGCGAGTGTGTGCGTGCGTGTGCGCGTGTGTGTGTGTGTGTATGTGTGTGTGTGTGTGTGTGTGTGTGTGTGTGTGTGTGTGTGTGTGTGTGTGTGTGTGTGTGTGTGTGTGTGTGTGTGTGTGTGTGTGTGTGTGTGTTTGTGCGTGTGCATGACGCAGCTAGTCTTTGCTTGATCTCGAACCAGCTCCATGTTTCAAAATTCAATCTTTCTCATTTTGGTTTTTTCTTCCTCGGGGAGTCGAGATAAAAAGTCCATGTATTTCATAATGCAATACTCAACATTTTATCAAAGCTGGAACACTTTCAAGTGTGAAATGACGAAAACAAAAGACATTACATGCAATTCTATACGAAGAGGGAAGCAGAGAGAGAGAGAGAGAGAGAGAGAGAGAGAGAGAGAGAGAGAGAGAGAGAGAGAGAGAGAGAGAGAGAGAGAGAGGGCTCTCTCGTGATGAAAACAGTGTTCCTGCTCTAAATAAAATCAACTGGCGGCAGTTAGAATAAGCGTGTGAATTTTAAAATGCAGTGGAAGGCCAATATGATTTTCATGAGAAAAAATAAAAATAAAAATAAAATGAGATCAGGTCGTCAGCGTCAGACAGCCATGGACGATGTCGAGTCTCAACTAGTTCTCTCTCTCTTTATCTCTTTCTCTCTTCCTCTCTTTCTCTCTCTTTCTCTCTTATGATCATTTATTAGTCTTTGCCTGGGTATCTGTACAGACACAAATTTCATCACCAAATATTCAAATTAGACTCTACTTAAGAAACACGAGATGAACGCCAAACAAACAGCCTCGAGCCAAGAGGAGGTTGGGTTGGGGGTGGAGGTGGGTTGTGGAGGAAGAGTGGAGGAAAGAGAGGAAGAGGATGGAGGAGGGAGAGGGAGGAGGGGAATATCTCCTCCCCTATCTGCATAATACGTATCCACATCTGCCTTCTGCAATCATCATGTTCGGCAGCCATAAAAACGCTTAACGGTCGCAAGTAATTAAGCCTCGCAAT
>NC_134787.1:14760982-14763482 GCF_046742065.1 Oratosquilla oratoria
ACCTAAGAGCTACTACTGATAATAGTAATAGAAATAATAACTCACGGTTTACTGCAAGGAATCCACACAAAATAGCTTTAAGTTCAATTTGCAATTCATGAAGTTCAACGCGGCTTTTATTACAAAAGTATCTGCACAACATCCACGTAGACTCTCTTTGTTTAACTGTCGTCTGCTCCCCAGCAAACACTATGTTTCCTCATTATCCCACACTCTGGAACTCGCCTTCGAACGGAATACGGAACACCGCCTGTGATAAATTACCATTTGTTTTGTGTTATTTGCCCACTTTGTCTCAGTTAACTTTTGGGGTGTGATATGTGAGTACTACAAGAGATCATCATTTTTCCCTTTCTCTAACGTGACATAAGAAATATAAGTGTGAAGGGACAGGATGCACGTCATTCTTGTTTCAAAGAATCTGACAAGCGCTCTTTCTCAATGACCGTTGACTACCTAAGAAAATATGAGGAGCCAATGCCGGAAGGAGCGTACCTGCGGCCGAAGCCGTCACCTTTGCTCTATGCGCATGAACCATTGAGACAGCTAACAGCTCCTGCTGGGAATCGGAAAGGAGTGTGAGATTCGAACACACAAATAAGCAAATACGAGACCAGTATGCTTCCGATCACGCCAACAGCTATCATGGATGAGGGTGAAAAATTACCAAACGATTAGGTCTGTCTTACGGTCGCTTTGATAAGGTCAAATAGCTTTCGTTCAACCAATCCGGCATGATGATGCTGTTTAATTACATAATGTGACACATCATAAAGCGATGCAAATATGAATCAGTACAACATCCCGTCACTCGCTTAAAGATAATGTCCATCACAGACTGAGGCAGAGGAAAAGCGCGAAAGAGCTTATGTTGCTGGAATGAATTGACTTTACGTTGCACCATATGTCTTATTATTATTTTTTTCATTTCATCTATTTTTCGTGATTATTCATTATAGACCAGGCGTTCATACCGTTTCACCTTATTCCTCTCGAATGTAATTTTCTCATTCTATAAATCTCTCTATGTGTGGATATACTCTGTTATTCCTCTTTATAAGCACTAACCATCACAGAATCATTTGAAATCATAAAAATAATAAATAAAAAATACTCTTATTTGACCACCAAATATATGAAAACATACAATTTTTTTTTATTAATTGTGAGATAATCTCTAATATATATCCTTGGCCCTACAACCAGCTGATATCTGTTTCTCTGTATATTATACAGATATCTCCTCTTATGTGATTGCTCTGTATATGCAAAAGGCTTACACTGCATAAAAATACAATGTACGTTATATATATATATGTATATGTATATATATATATATATATATATATATTATATATATATATATATAAAACGACAATCATGTGAAGCCCCGTGCTGTTAACAAAGGCTTTGTCATCACGTGGCGTTTCTTCTATCAAGCACCTCTTGATTTCTTCTCCTTTGCTTTCCTTCTGTGTGAACTTCTTTGCAACTCTCATTGTCTCAATCAACGTCTTCAGGGTCTACTGGGACAAAGAACACATTTTTAATCATTTTAGAGACGGACGCTGGCCTCAGCTGTTGTGTCCTTCCTCAATTAGGAAATATTCCTCAACAGAACCAAGAACATTTGTCTCCACATTATAGAATATAACAACCTCTTATGTACAGCTCTAGATATACCTTCCATCCAATGTGTCCATATTCCTTGACTGGAATCCCGCCGATGCCATGGCCGTGGTAAGGCTGGAGGATCGAGCACCTTCAAGCTCTACCTCTGGCGTTGGTCGAATCTGACAGTCCAGCACACAACTAAACTAACGTATGTCCAATTACCCAGCTCTACCCCCCCACCACTGGTCCCAGTGAACTCCCGGACCCGGGGGGGAGGGGGGTTATGGAGGGGGGAAGGGGGGTTATGGAGCGGGGAGGGGGGTTATGGAGGGGGGAAGGGGGTTAGAGAGGGGAGGAAGGGAGGGAAAGGGGATGAGTGTACGGGAGTGAAATTTGGATTATGGAAGCTCGCTTAACGAACACGTCCTGTATTATCTTTCCAATGCAATCTAGTTTTCCAATACATTTTCTAGTTTCCCTCCCCCCTATTTTCCGATACCCACACCAAACGCTTTCGTTCTCATCTTTGCTAATAATTCCTTCATCTGAACATTCTCATTATGCACATGGACATTGAATCTTCCTGTTTTGAAGTCCTGTTCTGACCTGAGAGTATTACGAATGGAGAGCCTCAGTCAACGCGATCCTTAACTTAATAAGCAACAACCTTGCAACATGACAGAAATTTTTTATTGACTACAAAGGATTACAATGGAAGAGCATACCAACAGGAGACCTTTTGGTCCATAGCTAGGTCGGATGGTGGAAAAAATTATGAATAAGTAAATGAATGAGTAAATAATTAAAAATAGATTAATAGATAGTGATAGATAAGAAACAAGCCTAAAAACAACAATAATTTGTTATGAATAACAAAAAATAAAAA
>NC_134787.1:14775982-14778482 GCF_046742065.1 Oratosquilla oratoria
TAAACAAATGTATATATATATATACAAATATATATATTTATACATACAAATATATGTATATATATATATATATATATATATATATACATATATACATATATCTACATATATATATACATATATATATATGCAAATGTATATATATGTATATATAAATATATATATATATATGTATATATATATATATATATACATATATATGTGTGTGCGTATATATATGTATATGCGCATATATATATATGCGCATATACATATATATACACATGTATATATATATATATATATGCATATATATATATATATTTATATATATATATTTATATATATATATATATATATATATATATATATATATATTCCTAAATATATTTTCATTATGCTTTACTATGGCTTTATTCTCCTCTAAAAGAAGGTGTATGACTTCACTATAGCTAATAATTTTTGCTGAATCGCAAATTCGGGTACAATATCAATCTTCAGCAGCTTGGAACATTCTCTATTGTTGAGGTTATTATGTTTCCGGTGAATTTTGTGATGATATTTCATTTCATATATTTGTGATCATACTTTGGTTTCACTGGTGGAGGTTAAAAGAGTAACTGGGTGATATCACAGGGAAACCGGGGGCGATTACCGGGTAACTGGTAGAGATTACTGGGTAACTCGGTGAGTAATGAATTGTCGCGTCCTTTGGGAGAGGCTCCGTTTCGGGTTGTGACGTAATGTCGCATGTTTGGGTTTGTGGCATTTTGTCCGATACTTGAGTTTGTGGCATTTTGTCCGATACTTGGGTTTGTGGCATTTTGTCGTATTCTTGGAAAGGACTCGAGTTCCTCTGATTGTATTTGTAGGTTTGGGCTAAACTGATATACAATACCTCCAAGATTCATTCTACTTCCACCCATTTTCATTCCAATCCACCATCCTTGTTTCCCTCTCATCTTAGCTCATCTCATACCCACTAACCGGTTCGGAAGCAGTGCAGCAAGACACAGTGCATCCAAAGAGAGGCCGCTTCACTTAATCGGCGACCCCCCTTCTCCGTACACCCATGTAGAAAATAAAGGGGAGTGGTAGAAATTCATTAGGGTTGCATCAAAGAATCACCCATAAACAGATATTCTCCACCGACCCTTACCCTCTGACTTCTCCCTTCCTTGTTCAGCAGCCATTCCCCTCTTGCTCAAACCTCCTTTCACCCCATTCAGCCATCTCAGATTCGGTCGACCTCTCAAGTTCACTATGTATATATATATGTATATATATATATATATATGTATATATGTATGTATGTATATGTATATATATATACAGTGCTCGACAAGGATGTACGAACGGTTAGCGGGAATGAATGATGAGGAGTGTTGAGGACTGTTTTTGTTGAAATGCATAATTTTATATAAAGATTAGCATATGGTTGCATTATTTGACCTATTTTCTTTAAAATCTGTGATTTCCATGTAATTTGATCAAAGAGAAGTTACGTTTTTATCTTCTACAAATTTACCAACCACATACCGTCCGACTCACTAATTGCCGACCTCAACCAAAAAATGACGGTTTTTGCTCAAATGCACAATTTTATATAATAGATTAGCATATGGTTGCATTATTTGACCTATTTTCTTTAAAATGTGTGATTTCCATGTAATTTCATCAAAGAAAAGTTACGCTTTTATCCTCTGCAAAAATACCGACCACAGCTACGATTCGTCTAGCCCGCCATCTATGATCACTGGTGGTATGGATCAAACTACACTCTATTAAGTTTCTTACTATTGTGTTATTAGTGTAATAGATTGCATATAGAAAAATTATTTCTACTATTTTCTTTAAAATGTGTGAATTTCATGTAATTTGACCAATCGTGCATTTCAGCAAAAACCGTCGGACGGTATTCATAGCTGTGGTCGGCAATTTTGCAGAGGATAAAAACGTAACTTTTCTTTGATCAAATTACATGGAAATCACACATTTTAAATAAATTAGGTCACATAATGCAACCATATGCTATTTTTTTTAAATACAATCGTGTATTTCAGCAAAAACCGTTCTTGTTCGAGTTTGGTCGGCTATTAATGAGTCGGACGGTATTCGTAGCTGCGGTCGGTAAGTTTGCAGAGGATAAAAACGTAACTTCTTTTTCTATCAAGTTACATGAAAATCACTCATTTTAAAGAAAATAGGTCAAATAATGTAATCATATGCTATTTCTTTTATATAAAATCGTGCATTTCAGCAAAAACCGTCCTTCTTCGAGTTTGGTCGGTTATGAGTGAGTCGGACGGTATTCATAGCTGTTGTCGGTAATTTTGCAGAGGATAGAAACGTAACTTTTCTTTCATCAAATTGTATGGAAATCACACATTTCAAAGAAAATAGGTCAAATAATGCAACCATATGCTAATTTTTAATATAAAATTGTGTATTTCAGCAAAAACAGTTCTTGTTCGAGTTTGGTCGACTATGAGCGAGTCGGTCGGCAATTTTGCAGAGGATA
>NC_134787.1:14785982-14788482 GCF_046742065.1 Oratosquilla oratoria
CTCCATATCATTCTCTTTTTCTCTTTCATTCGTTTTTTCTGGTCCTCTTTTCCATTTTTATCTTGTCCGCTCTTTCTACCGCATGTGCGCGCATGCACGCGCATACACACATGCACACAAATGAACACACACAGACGCATGCACACACGCGCGCGCGCACACACACACACACGCAAACGCATACACACACGCACACACACGCACACACATGCACACACACACACACACACACACACACACACACACACACACACACACACACACACACACACACACACACACACACACACACACACACACACACACACTGGTCTAGGTATGTTAGAAAATTAGAAAATGAGAGACGGGACCCAACGAACGTTGCTCCTTTCTTGTTTAATAATAATTAGTTAGATATAATTAGGTAAATACCCACATGCACACACACACACACACACACACACACACACACACACACACACACACACACACACACACACACACACACACACACACACACACACACACACACACACATACACACACACACACACACACAAGCGTATTCAGTATTCACAGCAAAAAATGCAAAGTATTGGAAATTGAAGAAGGTGCAAAAAGACTATGAATGAATTACTTAGTGGCAAATAAAATATTTTCCAAAGCATGAAAGGAAAAGGATCTGGTGCTGTTGATTTTGGATAACATTTGCCTGAGAAACATGAGATAGATTGTGGAAGAAAATGTTGTAGAAAAAACACATGTCTATGAAACAGTTTTCTGTACAAATACTCATACTCCTGAAATACCCGAGGTGGTTATGCAACCCAAGCTGGAATCATAAACGAATTTAAAGTTAGGAATGGTAGATGCAGATAAAAAAAACAAAAAAAAAAACGGGCCCCACGAGTATATATTTTTTCTTGTGGCAGCTTAGGTTATGACATATTGGAGCTGTTAATTTTAATCTTTACTTGAACGTGCCTTGTTTACAAATTTAGGCAATATAAAATAATTATTTGTAGAAATTAATTTTCTATTATCACTTTTGCTGCAAATTACTCGTAGTTAATATATCATAATTTGCAATAATATTGTCGGATAAATGTGAGCCAGAAAATCATTATCGTTTTTGTTGTAAATTAGTTAATACGTTGTTATCATTTGCAATAATATTGTTACATAAATATGAGCAAGAAAATTTAGAAATATGCATTAAATCGAAAAGAAATTATTGGAAAAATACTACAAATGTATTACAATCATATCTGATAAAAAAAAAAAACATATTTCATCTTTATATTTTAGCAGTTTCTCGAAAAAGCAGCTCGAAAACATAAACATCCAAACGATCAAAAGTCGTCGTCGTCTCCGCGTGTTTTCGTCACACATTTCATGATGTATTGTGCATGATATTGCACCATTTCTTGCACCTCGTAGTTGATTCTTTGATGTGTTGTGAATTCAATAGTGCCTCGGAACGTTAATAGCCTAGTGGAGCAACAAGAATATAGTTGCAGGCCTGGATTTGCCGAGGAAAAATATCAGGTACGCGAGCAGACTAATCGTAGATACATGTCTGCATCACAATAGATTGTGTTCAGCTGAAAACGATTCTGGTGTACAGAGGCGACGAAATATATATAAAATGAACAATGAATAAAAAAACAAGAAGTGAAATCGTGAACTGACAAGACTTATATTAATAACATTGTGAACGACACATAGAAACTGAAATTAGGAGTAGGAATAAAAGTAAACAGTTAAATACAAATATACAGAAAGAAATACTTAGAACTTTGTTGGGGGCTGAAAATGAACACGAAGATTAAAATGAAATAATCTTATTGCGTCTTGAATTACTCAAGATTATTTTATTTCAGTTATTCCATTTAGTGCTTGGACCTTCCCTCACCTGAATAAAATCGTCTGAACGTGTAAAGTTACGTGTTATTATTGGATAAAGCTCTGGGTTTTCTATAAGATTCTTGAAAGAGAAGACTGTAATTTGTTAGAAGTGCATACCTACGCGATATAGAATTATAAAATTGAATATTGGTTTTGCAAATTATAATACATCAACGTAATATTCGTTTTTCTCGGCGGAAATTAATCAAAGAAAACGTTGCTAAAAGCGACACACGAAGTCGCGTCGACTCCTAGAGACGCCATCTTTGTTTTGATAGATTCGGAGGTCGAAAACGACGACGATGACCCTGATGACCTCTAGAATTACAGGTAAGCTAGGTTAGGTTGGTAGGTTAGGTTAGTTTAGTTAGGTAGGTTAGGTAGGTAGGTAGGTTAGGTTAGAATAGACGAATTTGTTACACTTTAATTTCTTCGACCTCCGCATCTACCAAAACAAAGATGGCGTCTCAAGCGGTTGAAGCGGCTACGTTTGTTTGTGTATCGCTTTTAGCAACTTTTTCCTGTTATTGATTTCCGCCAAAGAAAAATGTATATTACGTTAATGTACTATAATTTAGAAAATAATATCTAATTTTCTATTGCTATATCGCGT
>NC_134787.1:14790982-14825982 GCF_046742065.1 Oratosquilla oratoria
CAACAGCACCAAATCCTTTTCCTTTCATGCTTTGGAAAATATTTTATTATTCATGTTTGTCGGGCCTCCTTCTATTATAGTTATATTCTCTTTTACTCGGCAGTTTATATAAACGTCTATACTTTCTGAGCCACAATTCGATTAATGTGAAGGATTGTTATTTATTCAAAGACAGTTATGGTATAAAAGCTCCATTCAAGCCGCTGACACGCTATGCAGACATGTCTGAATAAGACATGATATTGTTACTCTAATGAGACGGTGTTCCTATATTGATAGGCCTTTGTACCCATTGGCATAAGGATTTGTTTTGCTTGCATTACAAACATGGAGATCAAAATTGAATTTTATATCAGATGCGGTGTCTGAATACGAGAACATTCAGTGACAATATTTAAGATTTCTTGTCCAATGTTCATAAAGTTATATTCAAAGTAGTTTAACCCCATGTCACGGATACTACATCTCAAAATCTGATAGAGACATTATTTTAATATTCGGGCAATCTGCAAAAGAAATGTGATGATGAATTTTTTTTTAACTGAACGAGTGTCGCATTTGGCGCGCGATCTCGTATGTACTTGAGTGTCTGTGATCTTCTTAAAAAAGAAAAAAATCGTTTAAACAAAATACATGAAGAGCAGAAGTCACCTAATATTTTACGCATTACTTTAGTAATTTCCCCATATATTTTTCGTACTGTAAACATAGCGATTTGAAAATATCTTAAATTTTGTCACTTAGTTTGTATAGATGAAATAGTATCATTTATGTGGTGAATAAAAATGTATATTGACTTTGTGTTCCTATGCAAAAAAATAGTTACGAACTTAAGTTATTTTACTAGTATGGATTCTTTGATGAAACTGTAATACAAACCAAGCGTTCCTTGCTTTTAAGAATGATGTAATAGATATGATCTAGTACTGGTCAGTACCCATTTATATAGTTGCATAGTTCCGCTACATTGCATGCAATAGGTCCTACCAACGTATGTATTAAAAATGCCTCTGAAGTCATTGTGTACCAAAAAGTTATAGAAATAGACGGCTAGATGAAAGATATAGAGACAGGAAGAGACATAGATATAAAGATGAATATATATATATATATATATATATATATATATATATATATATATATATATATACAACACTGAATGGATCCCAGTGACTAGAGATACATTTTTTGTCAACCATAGTGCATTTTAATTCTAAGCCATCAACATTGGAAATACCGTGGAGGCGCATGCAGAAATTGAAACGTGGTATGCCCGAGGACTCGAACCAAGGCTAGCACGTGACAAGTGCTAGTAGTGACTTGACCATTCTACACCATCAAGAGAGATATAAGATGAGCGCAACTTTTCTTACATATTTGTACACACACACACACACACACATATATATATATATATATATATATATATATATATATATATATATAGAGAGAGAGAGAGAGAGAGAGAGAGAGAGAGAGAGAGAGAGAGAGAGAGCACTAATAGTTGACATTCAAAAGATGGTAATCTAAGACATGTTCTGGTGTTAGGGACGTGTCCAATTACAGTCATTACCGTTAATTACGGGGAGGTTGTACGTTATTATAGTGTGATTGCAAGTTTGATCTAATCTTGTCGCGTACAAATGGCGTATTATTCTCGATGACCTGCGGAATAGCGAAGAGCTAAACCTAAATGTGAGTCTTACTATCGTTGAGCTTTACAACTTAAGTCGTTCGTTCTATTTACCGTTAGCCGATTTTATTCAGTTGAGAGGAAACTGATCCACAGAAAAGGAGCAAGAAATTATCTTGAACGTATCTTGATGAACCTCGTCGTTGCGGTTAAGTTTTTAGTCAATTAGCGGTTTCCAAGCGATTTTATTCAGCCAAGATGAAAGAATAAAACAAGGTGAAAGTGCAGTATGACCCGAAAGGTATATGATGCCCTCTTGGACTCAATTTATTAAGTAAAACTTTAATCTGAGGTCGTGATTCTTGTTGACTTGCACAATAATACTCAGGAAAGGAAGAGATCGACAGGCATCGTGGCCTCTGTTCATCCGGCAATATGAACAAAATCCCAAAACACACACCACATGTTCTTAACACGGAACCTGTAAGATTAGTACAAGTAGCAGGACTGTAAGAACTGTTATGATGAGTGAGGGGCCACGTTGTATAGGTTTTGTTGCTGTAAACGGAAGACTTTTGTTTAGGTGTGATGGGACACCGGCCTGATCAGGTATTAAGAGGCTGAGACCCCAATATAGTCAAATCCAGGCTTAGGTGTAAGTGCAAAGCGTACCATAGGGTTCTTGCATCAAATTGCTCATGCCACAGTCGGGCATGATGCACGAAGTATCAGAATAAGCTCCTGAATGGAATGAATTCGATGATAACGGCATAGGATGACAATACACCATTCTTAAAGAGGATGGCATGAACAGGTGCAGGGGGTGATGGAGGAGGGGACGGGGGAGCAGTAGGAGGAGGGGTGGGAGTCGCGCTCACTGACAACAACATGGAGACTGCTGGCACTTCAGCGGGCACTCGGCAACGCAACAACAAGCCGCAGTTGTCCAGATGCTGGGATGACAAGACATCAGCACAGAGACAAAGGGGGTGGGGGTGACGTGGGAGGTGGCTCGGTGTTCCTCGGTACTCTGTCGATCACCTCAAGGTACATTGATACGAGTCACAAACTTATGGAAGATCTAAGAAAGCGCTCTCAGAGCCGGGTCACATCCGGTTTGTCTCCTGCAGGCTTCACACACCGTGTTGAAAACGTGTGTAAACATGCTTTAAACCCAACAACAAAGAGACGTGGTCGAGGATATTTGGTTGGAATAAGAACAAACAACCTCGCGCAGCTACAGGGAAGAACTTGAGGACCGAATTGAGTCATAATAGATCAAGGCCCTCTTTCGGGTTGACGGTCGTCCCCCTCAATACGCACAGAGCTTTCTGTTCTGGAATGGGCGGGAGTGGTTTCTATGCCTTTTTCTTTTTGGCTACCCCCCGTGTAAGGGGGAAAAAGCCTTTGGTATATGTATGTATGTATGTACCAAGAGCAAAGGTTACATTGAGGAAACATATCGATAGGTAGAATGGATAAAGGAAAAGAAACTTAAATGACAAGAATTATGTCTTAGGGGTTGTGGTGGAGACCATCTGGGATGTTGACAGACAAGGGTATTGTGTGGACGAGCCACAATAACGAAAAGTTCTTGATTGGACCAAAATAGGGACTTTTTATTTCTTTGAGATAAAGTTTGAATTGTGGAGTGAGGTTAAGATAAAAACCCTGAAAATGAATATAGGAGAGGAGTAAATATGTGTTTAATCGATTAATGAAGACTCAATTGGACAAATGAGGATTTCCACATGAGTTCCCAAGATCCTCTGCAATGGACAGACTTGGCCATGGTGTTTCGGGAGAGCCAGAAAGAGATTAACCTCTTCAGAAAAATAAGATATTTCTTTGATTTTATTTGCTCTGAAAGATAATTTTATTCAGAAGATTGCTACCACCCTGAAAGAAATCTCGATTAATCAAGACACAATCCAATTGAATTAAATTACATGATGACAGTGCAAGCAAAGTTGTGAAACTTACCCATTCATCAATGTATTAGTTTCTCTTGTCTTTGAAGAGGATGAAAATGAGACAAACGATAAAGGGAAGGTGACAGGGAAATGATATTTATTTTCTAGCAATTTGGGTACAAGGCTTCGTTACCATAATACTAAAGTAAATAGACTAAAGTGATAAAACAGCAACAACGTGCAGCAGTCAACACGGGCACCGTTTTCCGAGGCAAATGACGTCATAGATTGAACCCTCTCCTCCCCTCCCCTCTCCTCACCCCCAGACGTTCTTGTTCTGTCAACAGAGGCTCAAACCTTTCACTGCAGAAAGAGACTGTATTTTGATCTGATCCTTCTCAGACGATTTTATTAAGCTAAGGGAATTTTTTCTTTAATTCTCACTGTGGTTAAGTAACTCACATGTCTGATACTTGCTCTCGCCTGGCGATTTTATTTAGTCGAGGCAAACTACACGTTTAAAGAGTTAAGGCTACATAAAGCTATGAGACTGCAACAACAAAACGATTCATAGCGGATTCCAGACATCTCAACTTCCTGCCGCCTTTCCTGCCCTTGAGTCTGCGTCCTAAGTTGTCTTCATATCCTCGTTACTCCTTGTTTTGATGTATTGTCTACTTACACGAGAAAAATTTGGATAAATGAGCACCGACGAGCATGAGCACATCTCCTGGGGAGATTTTGTGTGCACGCGAGCTTACGTAAGTAGAAAAAAAAATACTAAACACAGAGAAAAAATACTAAACACAGAGAAAAAATACAAGTACAGCAATTAATGGGACAACGCCCATGGAACTAATAAAAACAGATATCCAAATAAAGTAAGGGATTATCTACATAAAGAAAGTGATCATTCATGTAAAGAAAATGGCCACCCGCATAAATTAAGTTCTCATCCGCATAAACAAACATAACTGGACAACCACATAAACTTAAATTGCCAACGTAACATAAACAGATGGTAATAATATGCGCACATTCACATAACCATTCACGATGCAGGCCCTCACATAAAAACGCATGTAGTGCAGTCATACGTGCATAATCTCCTAATCTGCAGACACCCACATAAACAACATACGTACATTTATTTGCGTTAATCTGTCGACGCTCACTATCCCGGCAAAGATTATGTTCCGACTAACGCTGCAACTGGTCACGTATCAAACGAAATCCCCAGCTATGGTTTAGTCTAATATATATTATATAAAATATTATATAAAAAATAGTTCTAACATTCCGTCCGGTGCCATCTGGCAACTATAGGTGCCCGTAGTCAACAGTAACTCATAAGCTCGGTGGTACAATCCGCGGCTCTCGGTCGAGCTAGATTGGACTTGCTAGGCTGCTGAGGGTGGCATGGGATTTTTTGGTCTCGATGAACTTTTAGTTAAACTTGTTACGCATAATTGATATTATGGAAACCGTTTGTATTATTCAGATTATGTGTATCTATGTGCATGTGTGTGTGTGTGTGTGTGTGTGTGTGTGTGTGTGTGTGTGTGTGTGTGTGTGTGTGTGTGTGTGTGTGTGTGTGTGTGCTTGTGTGTCTGTGTGTAAACAAATAAACAAACAAGCAGTTAATAAATAAACAAATGAATAAATAGACCAATAGATAAAGTAATGAACGATAACAGATGGAAACATTCGATAATCAAATGCACAAGAGAAATATCTGAGAAATGTAAGTCTCGACTAATTGTTGATTCGTTCAGCCCTACACATTTAAAGAAATTCCTAATTATCCCTCATACCTTGCACCTTTCCTCCAATCCCCCAGGCAATTACCCACCCTCCCCTTCCTTCTAGGGGGAAGAATAAGGCATTGAGAGTAGAAATAAGCCTCGCAAGAACAACAAATCTATAGATGAAGGGAAAGAAAACATGAAACAAATATTGCTAAGCACTTAGCGAGTGAACGTTTTACAACAACGGTTACAATGTGTATACGATTGTATAATCGAGTAAAGAAGTTCCTTGAAATTTCCTGGTGTGTACTCTTGGTATCAAGTAACAAAGATACAGATAGTTGTCGTATTTCAATTCGGTATGAATGATCATACGGAGTCCCTTGATGCCAGGAATATCAATATCAGACGTTATGCTATTTAAAAGTGATTTAGAATAACGCTGAGTAAATGGATTTCTCAACTCTACATTTTTATGAACGTGTGTGTGAATCACCTTGATCTTGAATCACGTGTTAGCCTCGTGTTGGTAGCTACTACCCTCCCGGATAACAGCTTAAGGCTCGTATATTGCATGTGTGTGTGTGTGTGTGTGTGTGTGTGCGTGTGTGTGTGTGTGTGTGTGTGTGTGTGTGTGTGTGTGTGTGTGTGTGCACGTGTGCATGTGTATTTGCTTAGCTGTATTTTACGGGAAGGGGAGCTATGCTCGTGGTGACCCGTTTTTGTATCTCGCAAGATCAAGTTTGTTCTTAAATTCTTGTATTGTGTTTGCACACACTATCTTTTGGTCCAATTTGTTCCATATATCTATCACTCTGTGTGGGAAGCTGTTCTTTTTCAGGTCTCTTCTGTAGCTGTCCTTTTTGAGTTTCATTGCATGTCCTCTTGTTTTTCCTCTGTCCCACTTTAATAAGTGTGTGTGTATGTGTTTGTGTGTGCGTGTGCGTGTGCGCTCGTGATAAATGAGTCATTTGCGAGGGCCATTACGAATCTGTTTTGAAGACTGGAACGGCGTGCCGCCTTCCAGGAGGCAGAGCTGGAAGATCGAACAAACCCTTATATGTTGAAACGTTCTCAACACCTAAGAGACAGTTGACGTTTCACAACCATAGATAAATACCTTCCTTATCAAACATATAACAAAATTGTTCATAAGCTATGTTCGCAATTTAGATATTATTTCATGTCTAACAAAATAAAATAATCGAGACTGATGAGGTGGCTTGGCCACATTCTCAGATACGGACAAGACAGTTTCACTTTTCGTGTTTTCACCGAGAATATAGTGGGCAGGAGACCTCGAGGACGTCTCCGTACTAGATGGAAGAATGTGGTGGAGAACGACATCCGAGCTCTGGACGTCGCCCCCGACGATATAGAGATGTTAGCAGCAGATCGGAGAGTCTGGAGGCATCTTGTTGTAGAGGCCAGGGTCCTCTAGCGCTAGAGGAGTGAGTGAGTGAGTAACAAAGTAATAATCTACTCGACAATATCAACACCAATATCAATATACTGACAAACATTAGGCACTGGCATCTAAGACGAGAATCTAGAGGACATGATAGGGTACTAGGTTTAGTTTAGCGCATTACTAGAATAGACATTGAGAAAAGACATCGAGGAGGAAAAGGGAGGTGAGATCACATCGAATTTCGTGGAAAGCGGTTAGATACGAGGGTATGGGCACGTGAAAAGAATGGATGCTGACAGGCCTCCTAGGAAGTATCATGCGCGAAGACTTCCTGGAAGAAGACCCTCTGGAAGGCTGAAGATCAGATGGAACGATAGGATCAGAAGTGGAACTGAGAAGAGAGGTTCAATACTGGAGATGGTGAGTGGGAGTCGGTCGTTGTGTAGACAAAGAGAAAGAGTCTTGTGAGGCAGACTTACTGGCACATTGTCAAACTCAACCAGCGTTTGGTGAGGAGAGAAAATTAAATAAAATCGGATGGAGGCAGAAAGAAAAATTATATGAATATAATCGCCGTTGTATACGAGTTCATCAAAATGGGTTTTAACCCTGAAAGCTTGGATAAAATCGTTTGGAAGAATACAGAAAGTTCTATAAAGACAAAAGTCTATGTGTGTGGATTGACAGGTTGAAACATTTTACAGATTTTCTTCATCTAAGGCCGAGACCCAAATTGAAGGATGTTTTTTATTAGCTCCTTCAGCCTACTGGTAAATATATTCCGGCTAAGAGAGGAAAATAAATAAATAAATAGATTGGTGATGAGTACCCTTATGGCAAATGAGATATTTCTCTTGAACTCGTTATCTTTATAATACCCGTTCTATCTAACGAAAGATGATTATTTTAATCAGGTGAGGCTTAGGGACAGATTAAAAAATTCTCCAATAGCCAATAGCTCCCTCAATCAAACCAAACAGATAAATAATCGAAGAGAAAGGTTTCAAAACATGAAGTGTAGGAGGCACAAGCAAACGCATGAGCGGACAGAGAATGATGTGGAGGCAAAGCATAGAGTGGGTGAGAGCGTGGAAGAAAGGGACCCAAGCACAACCAACCAGATTGCTTCCTGGGACGTGCACCTCCCGTGACCAAAGGGAAGCAGCCACGTGATATTTTGATGTTTTTAATTTTCCAATAATTACCTATCACTCTCTAAATGCGCATATGGTCCCGTTGAAAACTTTAATTTTGAGGCTAGGGGAGTTAGTAGGGCGGGGTGTCATGTGCAAGAGGCTGACCGCAAGGGGAGGCCGCTCAGTGCCAAAAGGTTTAGGAATCGTTGCGCGAGTCAAAGATTGGGTCCGAAGGTTGATGATGAATCTGAGGTCGAGGAGAGCAGACCACCTGGATACCATATGTTTGGAGTACGGAGAAGAATAAGGAAATGGTGAAGGAGAAGAAAGAAAGAAAGGGGGAAAAGGAAGAAGAGAAAAAGGCAAGGGGTGAGTGTGAAGGGTGAAGAGAGGCAGGAGGAGGGAAGAGTCCAGAGAGAATAAGGAAAAGGGAGAGGGGAAATGAGGGAAAGGAAGAGGGAGGAGGGGAAGGGAGAAGGACAGAACCCTGGGGAGTAGAGAGGGCAATGGAGGTATAACCTTCGAATGGCGAGACGAGCTGTGGAGATTTTGCTGCAGCAAATGCCGGGTGACTCTCTTTCATGCGGATCAAATGTCAACAAGCCGTGGCTTCAATAAGAGAGCCTTATTCGGTCGAGACCCCGCGCAGAGTTTGGTTACATCACTCTTAAGTGTATAGATAAATGTTCTTCCACAACAACATACACAATTTATGAAAAAAAATTGAAGGAACTCATGGTATGGTTTTATCTAATCCATCATCTGGTAATGATATTAACCTTCGTTTGTTCTCTAGGGACATAACTAAAGCATTTTCTTTGTGGCTTCAGCAAGTCAGTTATCTTTTGATGAGGAGTAGACTTTGATGTGACGAAGATTAAAACCATCTCACTGAATCAATCAACATATATTTTGAAGATCTTAATGCTGTTCCTGTATTAATGGCACTATTTTCACGATAACCAAACATTTAATTAATTTAAGTGTCTGCCGAAAACTAAAGGGAGAGGGTCATAATCAGTCATAACCCGGCTACTAGATTAAGCTTTATATATCCATTCTCGAGGCTTACGTATGCAAAGCCTTCAATCTTGTCACACCACATTATGAAGTGCTGTTGCCAACATCCTGATGAATGTCCCATTTTATCATTATATCCATTTATTGTGAAACTCCATGGTGGTGATATATTGCGGCAGTTTTATCCTGAATGACGCTGATGGAGCCTAGATTTTAAGGTCCAATAGTGTGACGGAGGCTAGAAAATTCTAGCTTGAGGTCCAAAAATGAGGCAGAGGCTAGACTCTTTCTTCAGTAGAAAGGAAACTCTCTTTCTCTGTTCAGTTTGCGCATGCGCGGTTCCAAGACTTGGGCCTCTATCGTCGTCACGGTCTGGTCTACAAGGCGAAGTTGTACGGGAAGGGGAAAGCATTTGTATTTGCAGCCCTTATTCTTGAATACATACAGATGTTGGAAATGGCGCCACGCATAAAGAACGTCAAGGAAATGCAGATCTGAGAGTTGCTTCAGGAACGGCCCAGGTTTTCGGAGGGTGTCTTGGATAAATCACTCGAAGAAGACGACGGCTCCCGCTTTCTATCTTCCTCCTCCTCCTCCTCCTCCTCCTCCTCCTCCTCCTCCTCCTCCTCCTCTTCCTCCTCTTCCTCCTCCTCCTCCTCTTCCTCCTCTTCCTCCTGTTCCTCCTCCTGCTCCTCCTTCTGCTCCTGCTCCTCCTCCTCCTCCCCTCCTTGTCCACCTCCTTCTCCTCCTCCTCTTCCTCTTCCTCCTACTCCTCCTTCTGCTCCTGCTCCTCCTCCCCCTCCCCCTCCCCCTCCTTGTCCTCCTCCTTCTCCTCCTTCTCCTCCTCGTCCTCCTCTTTCTCCACATTTTTCTCCTCCTTCTCCTCCTTCTCCTCCTCGTCCTCCTCTTTCTCCACCTTTTTCTCCTCCTTCTCCTTTTCATCTTCCATCTCCTCCTCCTTCTCTTTCTCCCCGTCCAACTCCTTCCCCATTTCTCCCTGCTGTTACCTATCTCCATCACCTACTCCTCTTCCTTTTCCTCCTTCTCCTCCCCCTCCTCCTCATTCTCTTTCTTCTTCTACTACTTCTTTTCATCCTCCTCTTTCTCCTCTTCTCTCCATCGTCCCCATCTTTCTCGTTCTCCTCCTTTTTCTTCTTCTATTCCTCCGCATTCGCTCTCTCCTTTTCTTTCTCTGTTTCTTGTTTCTCCTTCTACTTCTCTTCGGGTTCCACCATGAGTGAAGTAAGACGGACAAAGGTTCCTGATGATGGTTGTTTTCAGTGCAGAAGGACGGGGATGGGTCGGATTAACCCCCTTGCAGTGCCGAATGGCATTCCATCCTTTTATCCCCCTTTCTTCTTCTTCTTCTTCTTTTTTCTCGGCTACAAGTGACCTCTTTCAGAAGCGAGGGATTTAGAAAAGTAGAAGGAATGTCGTGACACTTTTTTTTAAGTCCATGAAGTTATGGTCCTCCTGAATTTCGTCACCCTTGATGAACTATGATCAAGGGGATACACACACACACACACACACACACACACACACACACACACACACACACACACACACACACACACAAACATATATATATATATATATATATATATATATATCTATATGTGTGTGTGTGTGTGTGTGTATATGTATATGTATGTTAAATCAAATCAAATCAGCCATCCTGAGTCCACTGCCGAACAAAGGCCTCTTTCATAGCAATCCGCGATTCACACGACCGTGCCAACCTCTGCCACGTCACTTCTGCAAACTTCTCGATCTCGTCTCTCCACCTTCTGTCTGGTTTCCCTCTTCCACGCTTCCCATCCCGCGGTGTACATTCAGTAACACACTTGTTCCATCGCTCATCAGTCATTCGCGATAACATACCTGCCCAATTCCATTTCCTCTATTTTACTGCCTCCACAATATCTTTCACTCTAGCCTGCTCTCTCACCCAACATGCTCTCTTTCGGTCTCTAAACGTTATTCCCCATAATTGGTCTCTCCATTCTCCTCTTTGCATTCCTTAGCCTTGTCTCCATCGTGTTCGTCAGTTTCCAAATCTCACACTCGTAGATTTTTGGGGGCAGAATGCATTGATTGCGAATTTTACGTTTCAAATATAAAGAAAGAGAGCCTCTCAGGATTTTATTATACTTACCAACCAATTGCAATATGCATTTTTATTTCATTATCATGATCTTTGGTCATTTTCACCATCTGGTCTAAATAATCATACTCTTCAACTTCTTCAAGACTCTCACCATCGATTATAATCTCTTTACTTTGAACTTTCGTGTTGAACATTACTTTGTTTTAATTTAATTCATTTGAAACTTACTTTGAGACTTTCTTTGTTCAGGTCATTCAGCATATCTTGCAAGTCTTCTGCTCTTTCTGAAATAAGAATAATGTCATCCGCAAATCTTAGGTGGTTAAAAAAATCGTCATTAATCTTCAAACTTTTCTCTTCTCATTCAACCTGCTGAAAATCTCTTCCAAGCAAGTTGTAAATAATTTGGGTAAAATTGTATCGCCTTACCGTATTCCTTTTTCGATCTTGATCTTTTCTGTATCTTTGTGTAGTCGAATTATAGCGGTACCTTTCGTATAAATATTTTCTAGCATCCTTACGATCTGTTAGTTTGTACCCTGCTTGCGTATCGAGTCTAGTATTGCTATTAGTTCTACCAAGTCAAAGGCCTTCTCGTAATCTACTAAAGCTGAAGAGGTATATGAGGTATATCGTATTCTGTTGTTTTCTCGATTAGTTGGTTTATTGCCTTCAAATTGTCTCGAATATCCGCTTCTAAAGCCTGCCTATTCTCTTGATTAGTTTCCATCTAAAACTATACTTAGTCTCTTTGTAAGGACCTTTGAGAAAATTTTATATACATTTGATATCAAGCTAATAGATTAGTAGTTACTAAGGTCATTCTAGTCTCCTTTTTTATGAATCAGAATCACTATAGCATTGTACCATGATTCAGGAACGCTTTCTCGACATAAGCCCTAGGTGTACAACTGAGTTAGCCTATATGAGCTTCTTTCCCTGCGTTTTTCAAAAGATCTATTGATATATCATCTTCCCCAGGTGCTTTCCTCGTTTCTCATTTCTTAGAGCAAATTCTACTGCTTCCTTTGTAATTTCTGGTACACTACTAACGTCTATAGATGAATTTACTGACTCAACTACGTTTTTCGACGAATAAAGGTCTTGGTAAAATTATTTTACTCCTTTTGCCATTCTGATCTCTCCATCACTATCTTCCAAACATATAATCTGCTGTCTTCCTGAAGCATGTCTGCGCTCGGCCCCTTTAATACTTTTACCTTTCCAAATAGTTTCCTCTATTTTATCCATGTTTCTCTTTCTTTTCTCTGATATCTGCCTTTTGTTGATAAGCTTGTTTAGTCCTACTCTCTCTATTTCTTCTCTCCTGCTTTTAATCCGCATAATCCTTCTTCTTTTAATTAGGTCATTTGTAGCTTCCTAGTATTTGTTTTCTCTAATACTTTTTGTACTTCCTACTTTCTCTGCCTATTCGCTAATGATATTCGCTAAATTCAAATTCATACCTTCGACGTTGTCCTTCGTAATTCATAGAGCTTCGAATCTATTTTTAATTTCTAACTGGAATTTCATTTTTGTTATCATTAACCTTCGCAAGACTCATTCCCTTTTTTTTTTTTTTTAACTAGTTTATTTCTCTCGACTCTGAAATTGAATTTAGCTGTGCAACTTACCATTCTATGGTCACCACTGGTGTTTACTTTGTTTATGACTGTAACATTGCTAACGCTATTGCCCTCGTCTCCTAATATGAAGTCTACATCGTTCTATATCGTTCCATTTGAATTTCTCCAGGTCCATTTACGACCTGCACGCTTTTGAAAGAAAGTTTTCTTTATTCTTATGCTGTAGTTTTCTGCAAAATTTACTAACATCCCGCCCCTGTCATTTATCTCACCTACTCCAAACTTCCCAATGCACGACTCATCTCCCATCTTCTTCCCCACTTTAACATTAAAGCCGCCTATTACCAACGTGTACTTACTTTTTTCTTGACCCATTACTTGAATTAAAGCATCATAGAAGGACTCAATTTCATGATCTAAACTCTGTGAAGTTGGTGTATAATCCTAAAATATTTTTAGAGTGTACCTTTTACACAGACTAATCATAATCCAAGCTACCCTATCTGATAAACTACTGAACTTCACTACATTACTAGCAATATCTCGGTTTACCAAAAATCTTACTCCATTAGATATTTCTTTTTATCTTACCTTTATAGTAGAACAGGTGGTAACTATCTTGCAACTGTATCAGTTTTCCTTCTGCTTTTTGGACTTCGCTCAGTCCTACGATGTCCCACTTGATGTTGTCTAGTTCTTCCATCAAACTCTCCAGCCTGTGGTCTTCTGGCAGGGTTCTTACGTTGTAAGTATAAATCTGCATTTTCTTCATGCTAATTTATGTCTAAGACTTGGATCTGCTTGGAGAGTGCTTACTCACATTCGGTGGTACACTGCCCGTAAGCACTCAAGGCAATACGGTTGGACCATTAGGAAACGATGATCTAACAGGAACACCCGGTTTTGTTTTGAGTGTGCAATTCATGGTGGCTATGAAGGTATTTTGGCAGTAATCTTACCTTCCTGCCAACTGGTTTCTGTTGAGATATTTCTTTGGTGTCACTTTATTCAGCATAAACGGTGGAGTCCTGTACGAGTATATCTATAGAGTACCCAATGGTCCACGCCATCATTATGACGGTACCCCATATATCTATGAGGAATCTCCCTGTTCGCCATAAAGGACGTGCCAATTAGCAGTGGGTCCTGCGACTGTATGTGCGAGCTGTTTTTTTGTCTCACCTTTCTTACAATACCTGTTCGATATGGGTGACCCTGCAGAGATTTCCTCTCTACCGACATAGCTTTTGTAGTCATTAAGATTCTCAAGCCTATCCACCACGTCAAGGCGTCAACTCTCAGATAGGGTATATGTATATGTGTATATATATAAATGTATATATATATATATATATATATATATATATATATATATATATATATATATATATATATACAAGATGACATTACTTCCAGACAGGTGAATCGCCCAATATTTATAGTGAGGCTGTATATATAAAAGGAGATTCAGAAATTGCAGACATCTCTTGGGCAAGAACAGGACACGGCAGCAGGGGAGGACGGGTTGCATAGCAGAATATTTTTGGCGACAACAATCGGCAGTGTAGTTAAATATACTAGACCTGATTACTAAGAACTAAGAACGATTCAACTCGAAAGTCAAAGTGAAAAAAATCAGATTTACCTACAAAAAATAATCACGTCTGTGTAAGAAAAGAACGAATTGATAGTAACGTTTTATGTCTATTGGAAAAAGATAAGACTTGAAAAAATGTCTAAGCACAGTGAAGAGGTGAGATTGATAATTTCATGTCTTAGTTCAAGAAAGAATTGAGACTAATATTTCATTTCTTATTACTGGGCAAAAATAAGACTTGATAATACCATGTCTAAGCACAGGGAAGAGCTAAGACTGATAATTTCATTATTCAATCCTCGCAACCTCATAAGTCGCTCAATCAAGTGAACGGCCTCATTATTTATGTCAAGTTCAGATCGAACTTGGGCCCAAGAGACGAAGAGAGCCAAGATCCGGAGAGTTCTGAGGCTTCGGGGCTTCAAGAAGAATAGCGAGTGCTCCAGAGGCAGATCGAACTTGGAGCCAAGAGACGAAGAGAGCCAAGATCCGGAGAGTTCTGAGACTTCGGGGCTTCAAGAAGAAGAACGAGTGCTCCAGAGGCAGATCAAACTTGGGGCCAAGAGACGAAGAGA
The DNA here is from genome assembly GCF_046742065.1 of Oratosquilla oratoria. NCBI lineage: Eukaryota > Metazoa > Arthropoda > Malacostraca > Stomatopoda > Squillidae > Oratosquilla > Oratosquilla oratoria. The sequence continues at coordinate 14,805,712 of NC_134787.1, forward strand.
TCAAAGATCCGGAGAGTTCTGAGGCTTTGGGGCTTCAAGAAGAATAACGAGTGCTCCAGAGGCAAATCGAACTTGGGGCCAAGAGACGAAGAGAGCCAAGATCCGGAGAGCTCTGAGACTTCGGTGCTTCAAGAAGAAGAACGAGTGCTCCGGAGGCAAATCGAACTTGGGCCCAAGAGACGAAGAGAGCCAAGATCCGGAGAGTTCTGAGACTTCGGAGCTTCAAGAAGAATAACGAGTGCTCCAGAGGCAGATCGAACTTGGGGCCAAGAGACGAAGAGAGCCAAGATCCGTAAAGCTCTGAGACTTCGGTGCTTCAAGAAGAAGAATAACGAGTGCTCCAGAGGCAGATCGAACTTGGGGCCAAGAGACGAAGAGAGCCAAGATCCGGAGAGTTCTGAGGCTTCGGGGCTTCAAGAAGAAGAACGAGTGCTCCAGAGGTTCGGTGGTTTGGGGAAGACCACAGAGGAAGAAAGACCGGACAGACAGGCGGACGGACAGACAGACAGAAAGACGGACAGACAAACATGCAGGCAGCCACAGATAACCAGACAGATACAGATAACCAGCCAGACAAAGGTAGATAGACAGGGACAGATAACCTAACAGACAGATAACCAGACAGACATATAACCAGACAGACAGATAACCAAACAGACAAGTAACGAGACAGACCGACATAGATGACCAGATACAGATAACCTGACACACAGGTAACTAGACAGCCAGCCAGACATGCACAGATATACAGACAAACAAATAGACAGATATACAAACAAACAAGCAGACAGACATTACAAGACGTATTAAATATGGCGCACTTTACAGAGTTTGTTCTATCCAACGCGCCAGGAGATTTCATTCAACTGTTAGCATGTCTCGTACTAAAGAAGTTAATCATATAACCCGTTTTCTATGACGATGCCTTTTAGAGATTGCGTTCCTAAAATACATTTTGTTCTAACTTCAAACGACTTTCCTGCTGGAATGGGGTCGCGATCAGAGGAGATCCCTTTCAGGCTGAGGTCCGTTCACCTCTTATTTGATTAAAATCACCTAACGCCACCTAGAGAGAGACACGGAAGGAGTTGAGAATTTATCCGGTGCGAGGAAGTCTGCATTGAGGTAACACAAGACCGTCCGCTCGCGTCCCGTGGCGAGGACGGCTGGGGCGCTATGAAAGGCGAATAGGGAGTGAAGGAGTAAATGGTGGCCAGATGGGACCCTTGGGCGAGGGCTGGTGGCCGGAGGTGGGACGGGAGGGCCGGGAACTGATGTGGGTGGAGGCGGGTTTGGCGAGAGAAGAAAGGAAGAGAGAAGAGGACTTCCGGAGTCTGGGGGGAACGGAGGCCGGGGTCACACACAATCATTTCGTTTCTTGGGTTGTAAGAGAGAATTTCGTGAGTATTGGTTGTAGAAGGGAACCCCCTATCCCCACCCCCGGCCCCTGAATTGAACAGTCTCGATTAATCGAGATCTCTGGGAAATCTGCTCTTTTGGTAGACAGAATTACGTTCTTTTTCTCGTAAATTATGCGTAGGTCTTGAAGGTATCTATCTACCTCTTCTCTATATATAATAAGAAAAAAAATAGGGCATACAACTGGGTTCTCTGTATTAGTTTAGATAATTCTTCCTCGTCTGGGAGCTCATCTTGGATGAATGGATATATATGACGTTAGTAAGATATACGCGTCCCTGGGGCGAGCTGGTAAAAGAATGATAAAAGAGGGCTGGAGATTAAGAAAATGAGGAGGTGGAGGAAAGAAAGGAAGTATGTTTGGAAGATGTGGGAAGGATGAGACGGAGATTATTGAGGTAGTTTTGGGTCACGGAAGAGGACATTGTGTGGGCGACAAGAAAGTATACTAGCACACCAAGATTAGCAGTGTACGACAACTAAGATGTTCATACACTGCTAAGCCGAGGCTCAACATCCAACTTCATGTCTACATGGCACTTCAACCAACCACATACGCGATTGTTCATACATGTGAGATATCCCTCATTCCAGCATACTCAAACACCTCATGTGCACATGCACATACCCACATACACACACACACACACACACACACACACACACACACACACACACACACACACACACACACACACACACACACACTCAAGCACATGGACACCCGTACGTACATACACATACGCACACACGCATATACACATATGCACGCACACATATACAATCCATACACACTCTTACACACGCGCGCGCGCGCTCGAGTGCACGCGATCTGCCTCACACAAAAAAAAAGTCTCGATACTGATTTATGGCTTATTCTTATGCCTTTATATTTGTCTTGTAATCTATTTTTGTCTTCACAAAGATAAAGATAATGGTTCGTTTGATGATGGAAAATGAGATTATCGGTTATCGTTATTCAAGAAGCAAAGTCGTTCACAGGATACAGCCCATTATTAATATCGATGAAGCGCTCGTTACGAGAGCGGTCCTCTCACCGGGAGGTAATGAATACTTGAAAGTTTCAAATGAAGGGTAAAGGGAAGAGGCATTATAGATCACAGAGAGATATTGGCGCCTCGCCAGAGTTGGTGGGAGAAGGCGCCGATGTCGTCGTAGTTCAATGTTTACAAATGGAAAGATTTGGTTCGGAGGAACTCCTGAAGTAATGGAGTGTTTTATGCTGGTCGACGTCTTCGGCGAGATTCAAGAGTTCTTGGAGTTCGACCACGAGGTCACCCTCTTTCCTTCTCCTTCACGAAAATTCAATTCGTTGCTGACAATAAGACCCTCGTGGATCTGGTTAGCCCTGAGGACTCACAGCAGAAGCTTCTGCCTATCCTCTAAGAGTTGAGACAGACTCTGGAAGACCATCGCGGATCTTGTCAACCCTGAGGATTCACTGCAGAAGCTTCTGCCTAACCTCTAAGAGTCGAGACAGACTCTGGAAGACCCTCACGGATCTGATCAGCCCTAAGAACTCACTGTAGAAGTTTCTGCCTAACCTCTAAGAGTCGAGACAAACTCTGGAAGACACTCACGGATCTGGTCAGAGCCCTGAGGACTCATTGCAGAAGCTTCTGCCTAGCCTCTTAGAGTCGAGACAGACTCTGGAAGCCCTCGCGGATCTGGTCAGCCTTATGGACTCACTGCAGAAGCTTCTGTCTAACCTCTAAGAATCGAGACAGACTCTGGAAGACCCTCGCGGATCTGGTCAGCCCTGAGGACTCACTGCAGAAGCTTCTGTCTAACTTCTAAGAATCGAGACAAACTCTGGAAGACCCTCGCGGATCTCGTCAGCCCTAAGGACTCACTGCAGAAGCTTCTGCCTAACCTCTAAGAGTCGATACAGACTCTGGAAGACCATCGCTGATCTGGTCAGCCCTAAGGACTCACTGCAGTAGCTTCTGCCTAACTTCTAAGAGTCGAGACAGACTCTGGAAGGTCCTGGGGTCTGAGGTCTTGATTTGTTTTCTGGAAAAGTGTTTTGTATACAAGAACCTTTTTAATTTCAAAACTTTCCCTTGTAATTCAAATCTCACACAATGTGTTACGCTGGAAAAAAATACATTCTGGCTGATGATCTTTCGGTTCATAATAATTCTGGGTCAACGAAAATGAAAATAGAAGGAAGAAGGTAATATGATATCGCTATGGCTATTATTTGGTTCTTGAAACTTCATATTTTTTTTCTTAATCAGGCAACAGAGTTAATCTTGGCTAACCTTTGCTCTCAAAGCCTTAGTTAACAGTCTAAACCTATTACTTCTCGTTTGGTTTATATACAATAGAAAGAATGCTTTCAACGTTGATTTGTATCAATTTTTTTTATCAAATCTAGTCAATTTGTGTTACTTTCTCGTTCCCTGTTCCCTCCCTCTTCCCCAGCCTCTCGATCAATGTAAAGCCAATTATGGACCAGGGGTCCAATTTTATTGAAATAAAGTTCTTTGATGTTAACCAAAACAAAATCTATAAAGGTTACAACAGAAGATGGCGAACAATTTTATTCGTTGAATGGTAGTCTTCATGGGGTCGCGGTATATTAATATCCCGTTCAACTTAGGGTTTCTCTCTCTCTCTCTCTCTCTCTCTCTCTCTCTCTCTCTCTCTCTCTCTCTCTCTCTCTCTCTCTCTCTCTCTCTCTCTCTCTCTCTCTCTCACTCACTCTCATTCTTACTCTCCTTTTCCCTCCTCCCTCACTTGCCTCCCTATCTCGTTCTTCTCTTTTCCCTCATTTCCCTCAAGTTATGTCTGGCCATACGCCTTGCCTTCGGCTTTCTCTTTCCTTCCTTTTCTATTTTCCATTTCCATCCATTCATGTCCTCTTTACTACTCTTGCCTTCCCTTCCCTTCTCTTCCTTATCCTTCACTTACCCTTCCCTTCCCCTTCCTTCTTTTTATTTCCCTTCCTTTCCTTTTCTTACCCTTTCCTTCCCTTCCCCTCCCCTCCCCTCTCCTCCCTTCCCTTCTCTTCCCTTCCCCTCACTTCCCCTCATTTTCCTTCCCTTCCCATCCCTTATTTTCACTTTCCTTCTCTTCCCTTCCCTTCCCTCCCCTCCCCTTCCCTTCCCTTCCCTTCCCTCCCCTTCCCTTTCCTTCCCTTCCCTTCCCTTCCCTTCCCTTCCCTTCCCTTCCCTTCGGTCCCGAGGGATCCATTTGGCCGTGAGGCAGTGGCACCAGTCCCCCGTCGAGTGCCGGGCACGCTGTCCCGCGCCGCGCCCCGCCACGCCCCGTCCCGCCACGTTACGTCGCCGCTGGTATCGTTGCCGCTGTCCGCTGCTGGCAGGACGCCAACCCTCCCTCCCTCCCTCCCTCCCTCCCTCCCTCCCACTCACTCCTCCTTGCCCTTCATCCCTCCCCTGGGCCCCTCTCATCTGTCTTCCCCTTAGCCTAAAGTCGCCGTATCCTGTATGTCTCCCCTTCCTTCTCCTCCTTCTCATTCTTCCCACCTCTTCCTCTTCCTCTCTACGTCCTCCTCCTTTAGTCCCTCTCCCTCTCGCCCTCCCTTTCGCCCTACTTACCCTCTCTCTCTCTCCCTCCCTCCCTCAGGCTTCTCTAGGGTGCCTCCGTACTCCACCTTTCCATGAGATACGGCCTTTCTCCCTCCTGCGTTTCTGAATACAGCTCTGCTTTGTTCCACGTTCCAGGAGGAACACTTGGTTCTTGGACCCACCTCACGGCTCCTCCACGTTTCTACTCTCCTCCTCCTCCTCCTCCTCTTCCTCCACGTTTTCCTCTTTCTATTTTGCCCTCCTCCTTTTTCTCGTCGTCCTCTCTCACTCCCTTTCCCTCTTCTTCTCCCTCTCCTCTCTTCCCAACTCTTTTTTTTTTCTCTTTTTCTTCCCCTTCCATTTGCTCCTCCTCTTTTTTATCTTCGTACTACTGTTCTTTTTTTTTCCTTTTTTATTCTCCTCTTCCTCCTTTTCTTCCTCTTCTTCCTCCCTCCTCCATTTACTCCTCCTCTTCTTTATCCTCGTACTACTGTTCTTCTTTTCCCCTTTTTTATTCTCCTCTACCTCTTTTTCCTCCTCTTCTTCCTCCCTCCTCTTCCTCCACTTACTCTGGTAGTCCTCCTCCCTCAGGCCAAGCAACCTCTATAATACTTGAGACGACTTTAGGAAGGCCACATATTTCATGTATTTCGTCCCATCATAGCCGCCCGAGGATTCTATCGAGCTGAGGGTTCGTCCCCGGATGGAAAGGACTAAAAACCCTTTGGGTCAATGCGTGACGTACTTTAAGGTCCAACTATCACCAGATGATATTGCTCAACCGCAGAGAAATCCCTGGACAGAGGAAGTTGAAGACCTATAAAGGGTTATGATGTGGCATTTTCTTTTTTTGTATTGTCTATGATTCATCATCCTCTTTTTTTGCTTTCTTCTTCTTCTTCTTCTTCTTCTTCTTCTTCTTCTTCTTCTTCTTCTTCTTCTTCTTCTTCTTCTTCTTCTTCTTCTTCTTCTTCTTCTTCTTCTTCTCTCCTCCCCTTCCCTTTCCTCCACCTCCACCTCCTCTCCCTTCCACTACCACCACCTTCTCTTTTCTCATTTCTCTTTTATCTTCCCTTTCTCTAATATTCTCTTTCCTGCTTCTCTTCCCTCTCTTCTGTTCCTATATCCTCTTCAATTACCTTCTCTACCATACTTATCCTCTCACTTCCTTTTGTCTACCCTTCTATCCTTTCTCCTGTCCTCCCTTTCCTTGCCCTCCATTCTCCCTTCTCTCCCCTCCCTTTACCTACCCTACCCTCCCTCGTTGATGCAACGTTGTGGGGTCAGACTGGCCCTTCATCTCAGAGGTGTTGAGATGGGAGGGGGTGGGGGTGGGGGGGGAGTGGTGCTTTTAGTGTGGTTGTACGCTTTGACTCGACCACTTCCTTTGTAAGACTAATTGCAGCTTTGATGCGTACATGCATACCCCGCCTTTCCTTCCACCCCTCACTCCTTCTCTCTTCCCCACTTTGCTCTTACCTTTCCTTTACCCGCTTTGTTCTGTTCTCTTTACCCATTTCCTCCTCTCCCCTTTCTCCTACCCTTCCTTCCTTAGCTTCCCTTCTTCCCCCTTTCTCGTCCTCTCTTTTTCTCTTTACTTCTCTTCACTCTCCACTCCTGCCCTCCCTCATCTTTCCTCTGGTCATTCCCTTGTAATTAGTTTGTCCCGAACGGGGAAACTTTGTTGATTTTATTTTGGTTTACTTCGGATGATTTTATTCATCTGAAAGGAACCATGGCTTCATGAGTATTAAAAATAATTAAATAACCTTGGTTAGACAAGTATTTTTATTTTGTTCCAGTCAAAGCCAGGTGATTCTACTATACCCGTAATGAACTCCATAGCATAATGAAGTCAATCCTTTTTCGTTTTGCCTCATTATCGAATTCAGTTAACACAGACTCAAAAACCCTATACCATATGCTAAGGACGTTTCTGACAGAATGCAACGCTGTACACCATTATAAACAACATATTACAAATACTAGAGGGTGCTTTCCCCTCTAATAAGGGGTAGCCATTAGCAACAAAAAAGGCGTTTACATGTACCTTCGCTGAAGAGCAAAATAAAAACGCCGGACACTACGCTCACGAACCTCACCACCACTACCAACAACAACAACAACAGTGACCATACTAAGACACCGGAGGCTTTCAGCATCTTGGAAACAAACATTCCATTTCGCATGGAACAGACTAAGAGCCCCGTGGAGCACTACATTAATATCAGCTAAAGACAATTGAACCGACGGACTTTAGCATCCTTGATGGACTGTACATCTACGCTTGCTACAAGAGAATATGCACACAAATCATCAAGAAAAAAATTAAACGCTCACGCGTCCAAACAGCGTATCAGGTATGTATCTCAGACATGTGAGCACACAGAATTCACAGCTCTCAGAAACACAATCAGCTTTGGACAAGTGCATTGTGGAATACATTGCAATAATTTTGGAAACACGAGAAAACAACGCAATATATAAACCATGGCAACTCGTTGACAAATCCATCATTATACACACCAATGACATGACATCCAAGGTAATGGTGACTTGTCTTAGATATTACCAACAGACATATACTACTCTCGAACACGGTCTACGATCTCTATACCCACCGCTCTATACCATCACTCACTAACATCACACAACGCATAATGATTGGACAGTTAAGGCAAATGGTAACTATCGCTAGCCAGCGTAAAAGCGTACCTGAATCATCTTAGTTTCATGATAACGTCGTAGACCCAAGCACCAAAGCGAGACTTTCGTGTAATTCGTATCCTTACCGAGTTAAGAATTAAACAAATAAATTAAATCATATGATAAAAAAAATTACCTCGAGAGGGGAAGAAAGTACGGGTTGCTGTTTTCATGAACAGTCGCCAAGATCTTCGTGTTATGCACCAAGCCATAAGATGTGGCTTAAACTTTAATGGTGCCTGTGCACTCACGTAACGGTGCATATATATGCAAATCTTGCTGAAAATGATCAGAGTAATGTTCTTTCCACACTCATTGTACACGCAAGCATACACACGCGCTGTTGACATATCCGTGTCACCGAAACAGGTGCTCCACGAGGAAATCTTGCTATTTGTACAATATAGTGATATACCCTGGGAACCTTGTTATATAATCTATCAGTTCACAAGTCATAGAATAATTCCTTCGTCATTCTCTACATAGTTTATTCAACTAAATGTTGATTGAAAGGAGGGTTTTGTTGGGGGGAGGAGAATGGGGAGTAGATCAATTAAAGTTAAAATGAAAAGAGAACAGAGAAAGCGTGAGAGAGGGAAGTAGATTTTTTTTGTAAGGGGGGGAAGGAGAAAGGGGAATTGATCCATTGAAATTAAACTGAAAAGAGAATGGAGAAAGGGGAATAGAGTCTCCCGCCATATTCTTCCTCTATTCTTGGGTGAGGTAGTATGCTAGAATAAAGAGATTGAGATAATCGTATCATCTCCCATGTAGAAAAATTTTGTCTTTTTTGTTTCTAAAAAAAAGAGTTTCCTAAGTTGGGTGATGTTCTTACTCGGGAGGAGGAGGAGGAGGAGGAGGAGGAGGCGAAGGAGGAGGAGGAGAAGAACCCATCGTACAGATGATCTGTTCCTTCTTCGTTTCTGTTCGTAGATGGTCTGCCCCACTTGAAGATCCTCATTGTTCTGCCTCTTTCCTCACAAAGAGTCTTAGAAAGTCAACTTTCTCCTCCGGCAAAGCAATTTTTTTTTTCTTTTTTTTTTTTTACTTTGGAGATTCTGCTCAGTACTTCCTCCTCGTCTGGCTTCCTGTGTTTTCGAAATTCATTTGAAAAAAGGTTTGTTTGTTTGTTACGTACTTTGTATGAAGTTTATCTTTTTTTTTTTTACAGGTAGTTCTTGCTTCCTTTTTATTATTTTTTCTTCTTATTTTTCTCCTTGCAATTGCTTCCCTCTCTACGCTCCTGCTCTCTAAATTTAACTTGAGCTCTTTCTTTCTCTCCTCCACTTCCGTCCACATAATATTTCATTTCCTTTTCTTCGGTACAGGATATATCATGATGCTGCATCGCTACCGTCAAGTACCCGAACCTAAGAACATTAATAACTAAAATTCTCTTTCATCTCGAACTCGCATTTTCCTTTCTTTTGCGTCTTCTACTCCGTCGCCCCCCCCACTCTTCTCCCTCCTCCCGAAGACACACCTCCCACAATTCTCCCTCCTCCCGAAGACACAATCCCAAACACCCGATCTGCCTCCCACCCTCCGCTTCTGTTTTCCATCTCCTCTTCACTTCGATAAAAGCTGCGGCGTCCTCTTCTTTACTTCGACAGACATTGAGGCTCACTCGCAGCCTCCGAGGGGCAGAAGCTTCTTCTTCTCGGTGCCTCGATAACAATAACCGGGACGACCCTCGCCGTCAGAGCGTTATCGCTCCGACGATATCATCGTCCCCGAGGAAGGCGAGGCAGGATCATCCTCAGATCCAGAGCAGCCCTCAAGGTTCCCCTCCTCCTCCTCCTCCTCCTCCACCTCCTCAACCTCCTCAGTTTTATCCTTCTTAACAATCTTCCCCTGTTTCTCCTCTTCCTTCTCTTTCCTCTCATCCTCCTCCTCTTCCTCCTTCTCAACCTCCTCAGTTTTATCCTTCTTAACAATCTTCCCCTCTTTCTCCTCTTCCCTCTCATCCTCCTCCTCTTCCTCCTTCTCCTCCTCCTCTTCCTCCACCTCCTTAACCTCCTCAGTTTTATCCTTCTTAACAATCTTCCCCTCTTTCTCCTCTTCCTTCTCTTTCCTCTCCTCCTCCTCCTCTTCCTCCTTCTCCTCCTCCTCCTCCACCTCCTCAACCTCCTCAGTTTTATAGTTCTTAACAACATTCCCTCTCTTTCTCCTCTTCCTTCTCTTCCATCTCTTCCTTCTCATCCTCCTCCTCTTCCTCCTTCTCCTCCTCCTCCCCCACCTCCTCAACCTACTCAGTTTTGTCGTTTTTAACAACATCCCCCCTCTTTCTTCTCTTCCTTCTCTTCCTTCTCATCCTCATCCTCCTCGTCCTCCTTCTCCTCCTCCTCCTCCTCGTCCTCCTTCTTCTCCTCCTACTCCTACTCCTACTCCTCCTCCTTCTCCTTCTTGTCCTTCTCTTTGTTCCCCTTCTCGTCCTCCACCTAGTCAACCTCCTAGTTTCATCCTTCTTAACAACCTACCCCTCTTTCTCCTTTTCTTTCTCTTCCTTCTCCTCCTCCTCTTCCTTCTTATCCTCCTCCTCCTCCTTCTCGCCCTTCTCTTCCTCCTCCTTCCTCCTCCTCTTCATCCAGTTCTTCAACCTCCTAGTTTCATCCTTCTTAAAAACCTCCCCCTCTTTCTCCTTTTCTTTCTCTTCCTTCTTCTCCTCCTCTTCCTTCTCATCCTCTTCCTCCTCCTTCTCCTCCTCCTCCTCCTCTTCCTCCTCCTTCTCCTCCTCCTTCTTCTCTTTGTCCCTCTATTTCTCTTCCTCCTCCTCCTCCTCTTCCTCCTACTCTTCCTCCTCTTCCTCCTCCTCCTACTCTTCTTCCTCGTCCTCAACTTCTTTAGCTTCACCCTTCTTAACAACTACCTCCTCCTCCTCAGCCCCATCAACTTCATTCTTATCACCAAACTCCTTCTCTCTCTCCTTGTCCTTCTCCTTCTCCTTCTACATCTCTTTCTCTTCCTTCTTCTCTTTCTATTTATCTTTCTCTCTCTTTTTCTCCTTTTCTTTCTATTTCTCTTTCTCTCTCTTTTTCTCCTTCTTCTTCTTCTCCTTCTCCTTCTCCTCCTTCTCTTTCTCCTTCTCCTCCTCATTCTCATTCTTTTTCTTCTCCTCCCTCTCCTTCTTCTTCTCATCCTTCTCCTTCTCCTCCTCTTTCTCCTTCTCTTCCTCCTTCTCCTTCTCGTCTTCTCCCTCCTCCTTCTCCTCTTCCTTCAATTCGAATTACCCCCCTTCATTTACTATGCATGATAGATTATCTTAGCTTTTGCAAGAGTGTCTATAACAGCGATTCTCAAACTTTCTACCACAGCGCCTCTCCTTAAGAGTTAGACCTTGCATCCACAACACACTTCCTCTTCACCAACCAACCCCACCCTGCAAAAAATAGATAGATGAAAAATAGATATGTTAATGAATAAATAAATAGATAAATAAATAAATGAATAAATAAACAAATAGATAAATAAATAAATGAATAAATAAACAAATAGATAAAGAAACAGATCAATAGAAAAATTAATAGATAGAAGTGAATAAATATGCAAATAAATAAATTAATAAATGATTAGATAAACAAACAAATTAACTAATTAATTGATTAATTGATAAGTAGATGTATAAATAAATGAATAAATAGACAAATAGATAAATAAGTAGATATATCAATCAGTCATTCAATCAATCAAATCAATCAATCAGAGGATAAATAAATTTTAAAAAATTAAATATAAATAAAGAGAAGACAAATATCTAGATGAAATACAAACAAATATACCAGGAATCTAGAGAGCAAATTAGAAAAAACAAAAACAAAAATTAAATGAGTGGTAAGTATCAAGATATTAAACAAATTGCCAAGATAAGCAGATAAATAGAAAAACAAGTACACAAGACTAAAATGATTAAAGACTTGATATATTCATACAAAAATAACAAGCAGATGAAAACGAATAGGCAAGTACATACATGAAATAGTAGACGAAAAATAGTCCAATAGTTAGCGCGTTCATTCCTTTTCTCTTTGTTGTTCAGATTTATACATATTCAGAGAAATTTCTTTTCAATCTGGGCTCACGTCTCGATGGTAATTATTCATACAACTCAAAGGGGGCGGGGGGACCTTGCTCCCCCTCCCAACATCAAGAGTCAGCGATCTATAAAATGCAGCACAATATAGAAAATAATTCTTTTACTCCTATGTAATGCCTTAGAGTTTTTATTGTAGTTAGAAAAATAATAATTCTGTGGTTTTCAAGAAAGACCCCCAGATACTCCTTCTCACCACACAGGGTGGGGGAGGGAGTAGGGGGGGGAGTTATGCTTATTTATGGGAATGAAGGGATTATATGAAAAGAATGGCGGGTGGAAGCCATTGAAATTCACACCATCTTAATTGCTGGGTGTTTAATAATTTCGTCATAATTTCCATGTTATTTATCTTCAGGCCATATGCATTTTAAGTGCCAACTTTGGAATATATTCCCTTTCAGAACGGGTCTGAGGGGACCAGAGGTGAGATATAGGTCACACGAAACTGTAACATAAAGAAACGAATAAATAGACAAATAGATGAGTAAATGAATGATTAAATGTATGAATAGATAGATAGGTAAAGAAGGAAAGAGAAAGAAGGAAGGAAAGAAAGACAGAAAGAAAGGAAAGTTGTGAGCATCGCCTTTAAGGAATTAAATCGTCAGGAACAAATTACAAATATCATTAGTCACAATGCAATTTGTACAGTAAAGCTGGAACTTTGCAAATAGGCCTAATATGATTAATATTATTGTGTGAACCATAGACAGAGAGAGAGAGAGAGAGAGAGAGAGAGAGAGAGAGAGAGAGAGAGAGAGAGAGAGAGAGGGAGAGAGACAAGGATAGAGAGAGAGAGAGATAGAAAGAGAGAGAAGGGGAAAACAGTAATGAATTAAATGATAAAACATGAAAAAAGAAAACGACAAATTATCAACAAATCAAAATAAACGGGGCAATAAAGATAAGCTATAGCTATGCAACAAGGAGTCATAAACAGATGAAGAAATACATCATAATGCATTCATGCAAAGAGAAAACATTAATTTCATCCTTTCATTTTCTTAGATTAGAGTGCTTTACATACATCAAGCGACAAATATTTCCGGACTCAAACTGTTTTTTAATAAAACAAAATATGACATTTTGTTGTCCACAGGAAATACGAAGATTATCATTTCAAAGAATCACAAAGGCGGAGCATGCCGACAGGAGACCTTTTGGTCTATATCAAGGTCGGATACGAAAAAAATAATGAATAAATACATAGATAGAAAATAAATTAAATAATGATAAATGATATATAAACAGATGAATTATAATAAATGAATAATAATGATAAATGAATAGATAAATTAAAATTTAATATATGGAAGGCTTTACAACATACTGCTTAGATGTTTATCTAAATGAATCTTAATAGTTCGAACTGTACTACATTGCACTGCCTCTGCAAGAAGTTTAATCCATTCATTTACTACACGGTTGGCGAAGTTATTTCTACCCTTTTCCAAATCAAATCTACTTCCTTACAGTTTGAGACCATTATTTCTTCTCTGATTTGCACTCAGTGTGAAAATTAATTTTCTTTTGGTGTTGTCAATTCCTTTTATAATCCTAAATACCTGTATCAAATCACCCCTGAGTCTACGCTTTTTTTAGGGAAAATAGATTAATATATTTTATTCGATTTTCGTATGATTTATTTCTATTTGAAAATAACTTATGTAGCTCGCCGTTGTACTTCTTCCAATCTGTCAATATATTGAACGAGATTCGGTGACCAAACGGATATACCATATTTCAAATGTGGACGAACTAACGATTAATATAGCTTCTTAATGAGAGATGGACGTTTAAAATCAAAAGATGGCGCAGTCAGTCCTAGAATCTTATTCACTTTTTCTGAGGCGGAAATACACTGTTTAGAACTTTAGATCAAAATATAAATATAACCAGTAAACACCTGGATCGCTCTCAAGCAAGCAAAGAGAATCTGAAAAGTCTCCTCAAAATATAAGAGGCATTAGAACGGATCTTACATAGCATATGAAATGTATTGAGAGTACGATAGTTTTCAAAATCCTACATAGCTTATAACCCCCCCAACCCCCCAAAAAAAATATAAATAAAAGACAAAATAACATAATAAAATAAAAGAAAAGAAAAGAAAAATAATACCTGTTGTTTGGTCTAAGAAGAACACATACAGGAATAGAAATCCATAAAGAGGAGTGGTTATCTTTAAAAACTTCATTCTAGTTAACGCCAAGTGATTTTATTCAATTTTGAAAGTAACTTTTCATGTCGAAAGGTTAAGCAGTTTAGGTACTATTTCGAATAGTGCTCCAGGGAGTAAATCCCTCTTTAAACACTTTATTCTGGTCAACGACAAAATATCTCATAGCCTCGATGTGTCAATTAAACATAACCTCGATTAACACTTGAACGAGTTTAGTTTCAATATTTAAATCTAGTTAACGCCAGAGGGTTTAATTCAGCTTGATAAACACCTTCCCCTTTGCGTTCACTAGAATAACATTTTTTAAGTGATCATATAAGGCGCTCAGAAACAGAGGGGCATGCCCGCCACTTTTTACTGATTTCGAATTAAGCACAGGTATATACAGAGAAGGCTTGCGCCTTTCACGATCCTTGCTGAACTCGAAACCAGTAAAAGTGGCGAGGATGCCCCTCTGTTTCTGAACACCTCATATTAGGTCCTTTGTGTAACGAAGGCTTAAAGAGGCCTGACTCAATTCACTCAAGTCTATCCATCTTTAATCGGCATAGAGGCCGAGATAGATTCTGACCCATTTGCTGAAGAAGAGGCGTATGTGTGTGTTTGGGGGGGGAGGTGAAATAGACATCTTAAGTCTTATTTACTCTTACTAAGTCTTACTCTGTTGGTTGTCAGGCCGGACGGCTCTTCACCGTTTTCACTATGCCTCTCCAGATGTATCCTCTGCCAATTCCTTCCAGTCCTCTCCTGGTGCCACCCTCTCCACGTCCTTTCTTACTCCATCCATCCATCTGTACCTGGGTCTCACTAATGGTCGTCTGCCCTCTACTCCTCCTTTCATCACCTTCTTCCTTCTTCATTCATCTTAAGTCATAAGGGGATTAAACTCTTAGATTAAGTGAGACTTAGGGTCCGTCTTCCTTTCTTGTAGATCAATGGTTCCCAAACTTTTTCAGTTTGTTACCCAATTTAACATGCCATATTAAACATGTTACCCCTTTTACAAAATGTCGTCAACGTTGATATATGTGGCTAAATTGAAACACTAGAGATAATTTTGTAAATTTATTGTATTTGAACAATGTGCATCTCTAATGACTACTGCAAAAAGATGTAGAGAACATCAGTGAGATGGAGTTGCATGCTTGAAGCTAGTTGAGGAATTCTTGCCTTCTTGATTTTCAGAATTTTTTTTTTCACCCCTCCATTACCCCCCGAAAATTTGTTAAATTAGCCCCAGGTAGTGATTTTCCCTCGGTTCGGGAACAACTGTTGTAGATGATTTCGATCAGTTTAGACCTGATAAGGAATGAGGTCTTCTCGGAAGCTGAATACTCGTAAAGTCATTTGCTTTCTCATAAGAGAATCTAGAAGACTGTCGCTGCACTTAAGTGTCTAGTATCGTTTTAAGACTAGATTCTCTAATAACCTGTTAGGTGGCCTACTCTCTCTCCTCTTACCTCCAAACGCATAACAAACGACTGTTAATCTCCTTCCAGACAGAGATCTTTAACAAAAGCCTTCCACCTCCCCACGCCATCCTCCATAATTCGACAACCTTCGATACAAAAATAACCTCTCTCTCTCTCTCGTAAGGCCAAAGCTCTGTTGAATTTTGTTTCCCTCTTATGCCCTGCTTGCCCGCAGCTAGACCTTGCTTGCAAACACACTCGCTTTAGGATACAACCGCTTTTTGGAACTTGCCTTTCCTCCTCTTCGAAAACTACAATTGCCTTTGGATCTCAAAGACCTTTCAAAATTTGCCTTCCAGGAAGCTCTGCTCTTTTAGATTGGCTTGATTTCTTTCACCTCGGCAGAAGCATTGATAAACGATCAAGTTGTGTCTTTTGAGGTTTGGTGAGGCTCAGGACCTAAGATGGAGGTAAAGGCCTGCCTGGAAACCATGGTCCTCCTCCTTAATAAATAAATAAATGAATAAATAAATAAATAAGTAAATAAATTAAAGATGAATAATAAATGAATAGATAAATAAATAAATATAAAATAATAAATAGATAAATAAGTAAAATAAATGATTATATAAATAAATAAGAAATAACACTAAACAAAATCAAAATAAACAAAAAATAAAAAGCGCTTGCCATAAATAAATATCTTAAGGTTAAGCCCCCCCTTCCTCCAGGTCAAAGCTCAGCTTTGCTGTAGTTTATTTATTTGTTTATTTATTTTCAAACTTTACCTCTTCCCCCACCACTCTCCACCGTCTAATCTCGTTTGGATTCCTAAGACATCCTGCTCAAGTTCTGTAAGAAATTTCTGTATTCTCTACCACCCACGGCTGTGCCATCAAACTTTGAAGACTAAAGGAAAAAAATACCCCCCCCCCTCCACAACCACCCCGTAAAAAGATGGCTCTCTTTTGGTGGTATTGAGAAGTAAAGAGAGTAAATATTATAGAATAATCAAAGAAACTAACAGAAACGATGTTTTACATACTATATACCGTGAGACAAATGAGAAACAAATCACCGGAAGCGAGGCTGTCAAAGAAAATGGGACTCGCGATCTTTCTCATATCACCCATGCTTATGAACTGCTGTTGTTTATCCTCACAAAGAACCCATTCAGCACTGAATAAAATCATCAGCCATCTAGTATCTCGTACTAGTTCTCATATTCTAGTTTGAGTTGGGCCCTGTTACTCTATAGGAATCCACTGATCCTAGAATGAAAACCACTAGTTTAGATGTTTGTCTAGATTATTCTTTAAGCCACTAGGTATGTTGAGTTTGAATTCATCTAGCAGTCTGTGTGGATCCTTTCATCTACTACGACGTACACATTTCTAGAAACCCTTTAGCCTCATATTTGTTTCTAGTCTGATTTGTATTAGATCTGAGTATGTTTACTTTGAAATTATTTTTTACCACTTCTATGAATTCATCTCTTAGATGAAACGCCCTCAAGGATAGAAATGTAGTCAGTTCTGTTCAGATCCTCGGCCTTTGCTCATCATGTGCTGACAACATAAATTAAATAGATAATTAAGTAAATAAATAAACAAGTAAATAATGATATGAATAATTATATAGATATATAAATAAACAAATGAACAAAAATATGAATAAATAGATAAATAAATAAGTAGATAAATCAATAGAATAGTAGATTAATAGACTAATAGATTAATAGATGAAGAGATGAATAGATGAAGAGATGAATAAATAAATAGATAAATGGATGAATAGATGAATAGATAAATAAATAGATAAGTAAATAAATAAATAAATGAATGAAGAAATTGGCTTCAGGGGTCAATAAAGGTAATATAGAAATATATATGTATATTTTTCACTCTAACCTTTTAGCTAGTCCATTTTTCTATATATATATTTTTTTTAAAGGGTAGGAGTCCATAACTTTCGTCAAGTTCTCAATAGGGTCTATAATTCACAATGAATAGTTGAATAAATAGATGACTAAATAGATAAATAGATACTTACTGAAGATAAAGAAATAAACAAGTAGATAGACAATTACATAAAGAAATAATAGAAAATAGATAGATAGATAAATAGAACAATAGATAAACAGATAAACAGGTAAATTAATAAAGAGATAGATTAATGAACTAAGTGAATAAATGAATAAATGAATAAATAGATAAATAATTCAATAAAAATACATTAATCCAATATCATGTGATACAAATCAACGTCTTGAAAGAAAAATGACTTTTGTATCTTTACGTTAGCATCGTCCTTTCGCCCTTCATTAATTCTTCTCAAATGACACTCGTTACGCGATTGCCCAAGCGTTCGATCCAACGCGCCTTCTTCCGCCGAGGACACTAATCAGTGTCTCTCTAAATTTCCTTTTCCTTTAGCGTGATTTCACTCCTTCCTAGACGTGTTTCGCGTTCCTCAACCAGGATTCCCCGGAACCCTAAGGTTCCGCAAAAGATCCCTAAGGGTTCCGCGAAGACAAGTGAGATAAGCTAATGCACTTTTGATTTTTTTATCTAATTTCATATACGTAATATAATCAAACACGCACGACATATTCTTGGTTATTGTGATAATTTAATATAGATCATCATCCTATCTGACCTATTGTTATGATGAAAATAAAATGAGAAAGATATGGTATATGTTTATTTTATTTTATTTTATTTTTTTGTGGAGGGGTTCCTTGAGACATGCAATTTATTTTAAAGGTTACGCAAGGGTAAAAAGGTTGAGAAACGCTGACGTTAGTGTACTGACCTTCATGGTTCCCTTTTGTTTCCACTGGGGGAGTACTCGCTTCGAATCTATTCTCATTGTGATTTGTCCCTGCATTGGCATACGCTCCAAAGACTCCTGGAGCAAATAGCAATTACTGGTGGGCATTGGAGAGGAATGTGGGACTCGAACCCACGTCTAACAAGATGCGTGACCCGCACGCTACCAATTAGCCCGCCAGCACACAAATCTGATGTGAGACAATGTCCGAATTGTATTGTGATCAAGGAACGGGTCTTGTTCTGAACGCAGTCGGCGTCGGTCGAGACCCCTTGTAAGCCAAAAATTGGTCCGTTCTGAGATAAGAGGTATCATTTGATATTTGTCACAAAGAAGAAAAATGATGATAAAAAGGGAACAAACAATTTAAATGATATAAACTAAATCGTCTTCAGTAAGCAAGAAATAGATAAATAAATTCATAAATAAATAGAAGTCCATAAATCATGACACAGTGTCCTATTGCCTTGATTCCGTTTTCTCTTCGTTTTCTTTTCGCTTTCTTGTTTCCCTCTTCCTGCTATTTCTCGTCTTTCTTTTTTGTCTCTTCCTATTCTTTCTTCCTCCGTTCCATTCATCTATCTTGACCTGCTTCTCTTTCCATAACCTTGGAAAAACATTTGTCTTAATTTTATATATATCCTCTTTGATTCCCAAACCTTAAAGAATTTTTGTCGTTGTCTTATATATATATATTTTTCATCCCTTCGTCTCATATTTCTGTACTCCTTTTTCTTTCCTTTTCATCCCTTTCATTTATCTCCTGTCTCTCTCTCTCTCTCTCTCTCTCTCTCTCTCTCTCTCTCTCTCTCTCTCCCTCTCTTTCTCATTCCTTTTGCCCTGTTTATATCTTTATTTTCCTACATCTATTCCCTTTCTGCTTTCTCTTCCTTTCTTCTCTTCCTCCTTTCTCATCTTATCCTCCCTATCCTCCCTCATTCTTGTTTATAACCTTCATCTTCCTTCTTACGAGTCTCCAGACACCCTTGATTCTCTCTCCGTTTCTCTTCTTCTTGCGTTTCTCCCTCTCCTCCTCCTCCTCCTCCTCCTCCTCTTCCTCTTCTCTTTTAACGTTTCCTTCTCTCTTTTCCTCCAGGTCTTTACCTTTCTCTTTAATTCTCTCGTTACGTGATTAAGATAACTCGATGACAAGTAGAATATACAAATAGAATTAAGCAATGAAAAATTCCTGATATTTGTCGATATAAACTCAGACAAGTTCTCAAAGCTCATTTCATATATACCCCAAACACATATTGATGATGATATATGACTCCTTATTACTGATTCTGAGGCCAAATTATCACAGCACATCATTAATTTGTTTGACTTAAAACTCGACATTTGAAAATATACATAAGTAAGAAATAAACTAAAACAAAATAAGATAAAATAGAATAAAATGAAATGAAATTAAGATAAATTGAATTAGATTAAATAAGAAATAAAAGAATAACATAAAATGAAAAAAACAAAATAAAATAAAATAGAATTTATTGAAATAAAATAAAATAAAATAAAATAAATTAAATCAGAGACAGCTCCAAAAGCTTTGGCAGGAAGAGGCCTAATCCCACATTCACTGGCCTTCCATCTCCCCTTCTCTCCCCAGTTTTTCCGTCCACCCCTTCTCTTACATGTTCCCTTCACTCATTCACTTCCCCTCTGTCCCCTCCTTTCCCCTTCTTCCTCTTCCCGTGACTTCTCTTCTTCTTCTGGTTCCCCTTCATGGCCTTCCTACTTGACTCTTTCTCTTTTATTTTCCCCTTCCTGTTCCTTGTACTCTCCTCCTCTTCCTCCTCCTCTTCCTTCTCCTCTTTCTTCTCCTCCTCCTCCTCCTCCTCTTTCTTTTTCTAGTTACTCCTAGTTCCCTACCCCTTTCAGTCCCAAGATCTTACCTGTGTAATTGGCAAGACTTTCTCGTGGTCCACCTACTTATATACTACAGCTTATATAACAATACTTCTTGTACGGTGACAGAACCGGGTAGGCATAGATTGGTACATGATTCATATAATCTACATAAGATTTATATTTACACACTTATCAAGCGCCACTGTTGCTGCATAAGGA
>NC_134787.1:14838482-14855982 GCF_046742065.1 Oratosquilla oratoria
ACGGCAGCCTCCTCTGCCTCGTTCTCGAAGGTTCCTTTGTCTTTGTACACTTCGCAGACTCTCTTCCTTCTTCCCCATTTCTCGAACTCCCCTTTCCGCGTCTACAGCCTCTTGAACGCGGGCGGTTATTTAACGGTCGCGACCTAAATCAGGGTCGATGGAGGTCTTCGGCGGTGTACAGTCTTCGTGGTTTCTGGACAAATTTCGAAACATACTTCGCTTTGATGAAATATGTCCCACAATTTGTTTCAAAAGTGCTGGGTTTTCCTCCGAGTCTGAGAGCCACTGTTGTAGAAACAAGAGAGTGAGAAAGGTTGGAGGAAGGGGTGAAGGGGGGGGGGTAGAGGGGAGAGAGGAGAGAGAGGGGAGAGGAAGGGGGAAAAGAAGGGGAGAGAATCCTTTTAACACTTTCAGATTGGCGAGACAGAGAGAAATTGTCTTCCGACGCTTAGACTTCGGGAGCTTCCCTGAGTTCGATGAAAATGGGCTGATGTACGAGTAGTACAGAATTCCATACGTAACTCCAAAGACCACAGTAAGAAAAATCTCACCAGTATGGTTGTATCCTTCTGCCTTTTAACCAGTATCTCTAAGTCTAACCAGTTATCTATTCCATGATTATATTATTATGACCAGGGAGTCACTTTAACACTGACTAAAATCGTCATGCATCCAACAACTACCACTAGGTTTGGTTCTATGACTGCCTGCGATTTTTTAAGACCTTAGGAACGCCCTGGCTGAGGCTTACAGCCATATAGACCACTCGTCAGCCAAGCAAGACTATCTGGAAGCATATAAGTCCGAAGATAAATCATTTATTCCTCAATTATGGCGAAAGATTTTGGGGTACTAATGAACTCATCAGTTTGGGCCGATTAATTCCTTTGATACGTTGTCCCCTTTTTTTTTCGGAAATCTGACGAATATTCGTTAGAGGAGCGGACCCGGGGCTTGAGAGGATTCCCAATAGTCGAGACCCCGTCCAGCCGGGACTCTACCTCAAATATATGATTTCCGCTAGTACAGCGTTTGCCAGCCTTCTCCGACCATAGCACCCCCTGTTGTCATGTCTAAGCAGTCCAGCACCCGTATCTTGTTATTAGAAGGATAAAAGAAAGTGAAGTGTACTGCCTGATGATTTATTTTCTTGATTCCTTGGAACTGAAACAAATTGACAATATTGTTTGTAGAAGAAATAAGAACATCCTAGAAAAATAAAATAGCATGGAAAAAGTCAAATATGTAGAACTATGTAATCAATGATTTGGCTACCTCCCTAGTAAGGGGGAAAAAGCCTTGGTATATGTATGTATGTATGTAATCAATTATACATATAATATCAATGTGATTTTTGTGTGCACCACTTCCCAGCATCCCCCACGATTGATTTCAGCACCCCCAGGAAGTGCTAGCACCCCAGGTTGGGAAACGTTGCTCTTGTAGCTACTCCTTCCCTCACTTCCCTCAAAAAAGTGTAACAAATTTGCCCGTGCTCTAGAGGTTGATGACCGTTTGCAATACAGAACCCAGTTAGTTGATTGGTCACCTTTGAGGGATCATTACAGGATCTCCGGGTAATCCTGAGATAATGTTATAGTCGGTATATCTTCACCATGGTAGTTTATACCGTCTTGGCAAAAGAAAAAAAGAGGGGGAGGGGGAGGGGGACCAGAAATGGAAGGAGAGTTGGTGATTAATGGATTTGGGAACAGTGTCGTTCCTGTCTGGTAGATGAATCGATCGGGAGACGGATGATGGAAGAGAGGAGGATCAACCAGGAAAGGATTCAGAAGAACAGAAATGGAGGTCAACTTAAAATAATCCATTTCCATGCGATTTTTTTTTTCACGTCTGTGCCCAGGAGGGCCTACAATGACCAACAAAAACATGATGATGTTTCTGTAAGAAGAATGTACTCGTCTGCCGTCTGCTCGAAAAATAATTTAAAGAAAACTGATTGTGATAATGGATTTAGAGAGATAACTTTGACATTGATAACAATTTACGTCCCTGACGTAACTCATGTTGTGTCTGTTCACAATATTTTACAGAAAAGGAGCGATGGAGTGAATGTCAAGGAAAAGTTTAACTAGAAAGAGAAGTAGACAAAAAATAAATTAAATAAAATAGGAAAAAAACAGAAGGAAGTGAAGCCTATATTCACATTCAGGATGAGGATGAGAAGAGTAGAAGAAAAAGAAAGAAGAGAAAGAGGAAGAAGAAGAAGAAAAAGAAACAGGAGGACGAAGTACGAGATGTAGAAATGAGTATGGTCTACACCCATTACAGAAAATGGAATGATATTTAGAACCTTTAGGAATTTTATCGTTACTAAACCAGACGACTTCATTCATATTTGAAGAACCCCAGAGCATTTAAGAGTTCAAATTCATAGAGATTCACAAGGAGGGGTACAACCTGAACCTAAGGTTAGTTAGCGGATTCATAACGATTCTATTCAGCGTTGAAGTGGTCCTCAGAAGACTAAAGAACAGCAATTCATAAGTACAGGAGATGGTCTGAACACTAATTATCCTCACTGTGACATCATACGGAGACCCCGGGCTGTCAGCCGGCCAATGAACGGGCTTTAATCCCTCTGAGAGTGGGGACGGGTGCGCGGAAGGTCCAATGGAACAGCTCGAGTACAGCAAGCTTCCAGCAGAGATGCTAACCTGCAGACCTTCTCTCTTTAGCCTCTTGTTCAAAGTCTCTTGAGCTCCGGCAGAGTGACTGCCTTAACAAGCGTGTTTTTTTTTTTTTTTTTTTTTTTTTTTTTTTTTTATTCGCGCGAGAAGCGAGTTGATTCAGGAGCTGAATGGGATTCTAGCGCATTGATTGAACCATTCCCACTACCTCTAACTCTTTTACCTCTGGAATGGAAGAAATAATTCCAGGCTAGTAACAAAGGTATAAAATCTGCTGTTATTGTGAAAAAGTAGGAGGAGGAAGAAGGAGAGGAGGTAGAGGAGGAGAGGGAAAGAGAGAACGATGAATTGGATGAGGAGGAAAAGATGAAGGAAAAGACGAAGAAGAATGAGGAGGAGGAAGAGAAAGAAGAGAAGAAATTTTATGAGAGTTAGAGGAGGAGGAAGAAGAAAAGGAGGAGGAAAAGAAGAGGAAGAGGGTTGGTCATGGAAAAGGAAGGCTTTATATAAAAGAAGCAAGAGAAAGAAAAGAAGAAGAAGAAGAAGAAGGGAGAGAAGGAGGGAGAGAAATATGACAAGTAAAATTTGGTGAGAAGCAGAGGAGGAGGAAGAAGGAAAGGAAGATGAGAAGAAGTAGAGGAGGGACAGGGGTTGGTCAGAGAACAGGAAGACGAGAAGAAGTAGAGGAAGGACAGGGGTTGGTCAGAGAACAGGAAGACTTCATACAAACCAAGAACCCGCCAGCTTCTCTCTTGTGTGTCATCTCGGGAACCTGTCAACAATAACAGGACAACAACGGAATCCTTCATAAAGGAATGATGAAAAAGAGACACACTCGTACGGACAGTGTGTGTGAAAGGACCTGACGGAAGTGTCTGGGACTCTGTGGCACAAGAGTGTCGCGGAGAGAAGCATTCTTGAAAACATATCGCTGGAAATGAGAGAAGAAGAGAAATTCGTCCCCTTCGCTGCTTTTCATTACTCACGCGGTGACGTATATTGCTCCACATATTTAGAAGGAAATGTATATGGACTAAGGATGTGGACGCTATGGAAAAGAAGGAGACAAGAAAATAGATAAATCGATAGAAAGAGAAAGAGAAATAGAGAGGGAGAGAGAGCAAGCAAGCGAACAAGCAGTAACACTACTTAGCATGCAAGTTTGAAGATGTTCTCAAGTGCACTCGGGTTATCCTGAAAGAAAAATATATTCAATTTGAATTATATGTTACTGTCACAAAATACGAGATTGGAATTTGTATTTCTCGGAATTTTGGAGAAAAAAAAAGAGGGAGTGTTGATTTTTCCAATATTTCAGAGTAGTCGAAGTTACAAGATCCGTTCCGACATTGAAAATGTATTTTTCTCGCCGTCAACAAGAGAAAATGTCAAAGGTCATGACCCGAAGCTAAAAGGAGAAGAGGTCACGTCTGAGTCCAAGCAAAGAAAGAAGCAAGTTTTGCCGTCAGAGGGTTATCAATACTCTGACCTCTCATGCGGGAGGGTAATAACTGCCTATCATGAGTCCAACACGTGATCCAAGATAATGGTGAATCATTTGGAATACTCTGCCTAAAGAAGTAATAAGATATTTTTTTCCTTAATTTCATTAAAAGTGAGGACTGATAGATATTGATCCAAAACAGATGCGAGTTTTCAAAGACCTCTTACTTCCTGTTAGAGCAATAAGATAATAAATGATATTGTGTAGAAACACGGGGCTACTGAACAGGAGATAGCGCCGACAGCCAAATTTGTGATCTCTTTATGTCATCATTCATTTGGACGTCTTGCTTGTCAAACAAATCGAACTGTTTTGTGTGTATTTTAGAAGCTAGGTTATGTGAAAATGATGATGATGATGATGATTGATGATGATGATGATGATGATGATATGGATTAACGTCACAAACTCCCCCTATCGGAAGGCTACGACGGTGCCCCTCACAGAGGACTTTGTAGCGTTAAATTTATTGAACCATGCCATTGATTTGACTTAGCCGGTGGCAGGATTCGAACCACCATCCCCTCGACCTTCGCCGCAAGTAACGACGCCCTAACCCGCTCAGCCAGCTAGATTATATAAGATATAAAAACATCTTTGGTTAATTTCATTCCTGATATTATATCAACCACATGACTTTGTTATGTGACGTGCAGGCTAGCCGTAATATGCTTTCATCTAGTCCACGATGAACAGTGATTTCGGTGATTATGGATACTTTCCTTATTCTCAGTGCCGTGGTCAGGACTCGAACCCGCTCCATCGACCCTTCTCGGTGATTGCTGGACGCGCACCACTGAGCTAAGATGGATCACGTACCATCCATTTGTCTCAATGTAAGACTCTCCATAAGGAGAGGAGTACTGGTAACATAAGGGTAAATGGACATAACGAGTGTCATTTTTCCTTTTTTTTATAGATAGTTTATTAGGTTCAATAGTTAAGGGGTCAATTCGTTCCCCCATTCACATTAACATCGATGATTATCAACCAGTGCTGTCTACAAAGAGAATATTAAGCGGATTTCCTCGACTTTCATAATTAACAAGTCTTATCTCTAACACCAGCCATCATGAGATATTGTTTGCGCTGTTTTGCGATGGTATTAAAGTCTCACATAAAACGTGAATAGGTAATGAAGCATCGAAATTGAACGAAATGCATTTATTTGTACTTTTTGTAAACATTAATTGAAATAACAATTACTCCATGTTAAAGATAAAAAAGATGAGTGTTTGTTTTTTTCATTAACGTTTCCGTAACTCACTAGCAGGTCACTAGCAGGTCACCAGCAGGTCACTAACAAATGTGAAGGTCATGTCCCAACAATTCCGTTTTCTTTCATTCGAAGTGTTAGGAGACATGCAAATAACAATGAGTTTTATTGTGATAGGTATGTACTTAGCCCTCGCTTGTTTTTTCCTGTTTCTATTTGCTATATGAAATAAGAAATGTAAGTTAATATGCTACCTGGTTCAAGTATAATTAGGTCCCAATACTGTCATTACTTGTGCTTTTATTCCATATTTACATACTGAACTTCTAACAAAAACATCATCGTTTTAACAGAATTGCTTTTCTAATCTATGTCCGTATACTGGGTATTAGTATAGACCTGTTTATGGGTACAATGTTGAATATGTATCAATTCATATAGGAGACTATGAGTATAACTTATATGAGCTGCATTTGTTCAGCGTTGTGAAAAACTACCAAAGCTACATAAACTTTTGAACATTAGTTAGAGTAAAATATTTAAAGTTAGTCATCATATGGAAGACATTGACATTCTTTCAAGAAGTAAGGGCATTGAAACCACTCTAAGTGTAGCATTCAAGTGAATAACGACCAGTTTCTGGTCACCAGACAAACTAGATACTCGAACGCAAACAGAACAAGCACTGTGATTGGTCACCGCGAAGGTATGAAACCGATGTTAACCAATGAGATTGGACATTTTCTCGTGGTGCCTACACGTATTTTCCAGACCCAGGTTTGCCGTAGGTTGATTTGCAGGCCAGTCGCCTTTGAAAGTGTGTGTGCTCAAGAAATACCAAATACGTGAAGATAAAATTTCTTGTAGTGAGTTCGTGGTGCTCAGTGATCGGAAGAACAAATGTAGTGTTATGAGGACGCAAGAAACGACATGAACGTGTTCTCCAACTGCCGACGAGAACACTGGACGAAGCTTAACACAAGCACTACGTTACACAAGTAAGCATAGTCTGCCCGTTCAGATGTGGAAACGCAAAGTAGCAAATTAAATTAAATCGAATGAGATGAAAAATGTTTTGAGAAGCTCTCTCAAATTGTTTGTACCCATCGTTAGAACATAACACTTCACTTCAGGTGCAGAAGGTTTTATTTTTTTCTACATATGAAGATACCATCCATCATCAGTAGTAGTTGGACGTCATTACATGTTATCATCTCAGTCCACGCGTATTTAAAGCGTTTATTATGCGTTTATTGATGATAATTATTTTACCAAGTGTTGGGTGCCTCATCAACAGATATAGCTTGTGCCTAGACAGACCTTTCAATTTGCTACTATTTTTTTTAGTTAGATATATTCAATCAACTTTACTTGTATACATTCAATCAATCCGCTACTCCCGCCGTTCTGTCTATCCTCTTCCATCCACCATTTCCATTCCTTGAGAGATTCCAGTCTGGACATACGGTACTACGGATGACCAACTACAGAACCTTTTAGAATAAATCGTGGATGTTTAAGATATAATTTATTTTAACTAAAAAAAAAATATGTAAGTTAGCTCCAATTTCCAAATGCTTGAATCATCATCGTACAGCAAATTACCATTTATCTCAAACTTACTATGAGATAAATTTTCAAGCGATCTTTACGTAGCAAGCTTTTGCTTACCTTTTTATCTGAATCTATTATGGGCATCACGCTATAGCTCATGCATTAATCTCTTTGTATGTAAATATTAATAATCTAATATTCCCGATATTGTATGAAGGCTGTTTCCCCACAAAAGCAGTACAGATAATTCCATATGCGAGAACATTTGCACTTCAGGGTAATCTTGCTTGACGTACCGAGGTCGAGCATTCGTTGGGGTAAGTGTTAAGCAGTGAATAAGTGGATCAGTGAATAAACAGGCATAGATGCATAGGTACAGGTGGGCAGGCAGAGACAGGAAGACAGAGACAGGAAGACAGAGACAGGAAGACAGAGACAGGAAGACAGAGACATGCAGACAGAGACAAGCAGACAGAGACAGGAAGACAGAGACAGGAAGACAGAGACAGGAAGACAGAGACAGGAAGACAGAGACAGGAAGACAGAGACAGGAAGACAGAGACAGGAAGACAGAGACAGGAAGACAGAGACAGGAAGACAGAGACAGGAAGACAGAGACAGGAAGACAGAGACAGGAAGACAGAGACAGGAAGACAGAGACAGGAAGACAGAGACAGGAAGACAGAGACAGGAAGACAGAGACAGGAAGACAGAGACAGGAAGACAGAGACAGGAAGACAGAGACAGGAAGACAGAGACAGGAAGACAGAGACATGCAGACAGAGACATGCAGACAGAGACATGCAGACAGAGACATGCAGACAGAGACATGCAGACAGAGACATGCAGACAGAGACATGCAGACAGAGACATGCAGACAGAGACATGCAGACAGAGACATGCAGACAGAGACATGCAGACAGAGACATGCAGACAGAGACATGCAGACAGAGACATGCAGACAGAGACATGCAGACAGAGACATGCAGACAGAGACATGCAGACAGAGACATGCAGACAGAGACATGCAGACAGAGACATGCAGACAGAGACATGCAGACAGAGACATGCAGACAGAGACATGCAGACAGAGACATGCAGACAGAGACATGCAGACAGAGACATGCAGACAGAGACATGCAGACAGAGACATTCAGACAGAGACATGCAGACAGAGACATGCAGACAGAGACATGCAGACAGAGACATGCAGACAGAGACATGCAGACAGAGACATGCAGACAGAGACATGCAGACAGAGACATGCAGACAGAGACATGCAGACAGAGACATGCAGACAGAGACATGCAGACAGAGACATGCAGACAGAGACATGCAGACAGAGACATGCAGACAGAGACATGCAGACAGAGACATGCAGACAGAGACATGCAGACAGAGACATGCAGACAGAGACATGCAGACAGAGACATGCAGACAGAGACATGCAGACAGAGACATGCAGACAGAGACATGCAGACAGAGACATGCAGACAGAGACATGCAGACAGAGACATGCAGACAGAGACATGCAGACAGAGACATGCAGACAGAGACATGCAGACAGAGACATGCAGACAGAGACATGCAGACAGAGACAGGAAGACAGAGACAGGAAGACAGAGACAGGAAGACAGAGACAGGAAGACAGAGACAGGAAGACAGAGACAGGAAGACAGAGACAGGAAGACAGAGACAGGAAGACAGAGACAGGAAGACAGAGACAGGAAGACAGAGACATGAAGACAGAGACAGGAAGACAGAGACAGGAAGACAGAGACAGGAAGACAGAGACAGGAAGACAGAGACAGGAAGACAGAGACAGGAAGACAGAGACAGGAAGACAGAGACAAGAAGACAGAGACAAGAAGACAGAGACAAGAAGACAGAGACAAGAAGACAGAGACAAGAAGACAGAGACAAGAAGACAGAGACAAGAAGACAGAGACAAGAAGACAGAGACAAGAAGACAGAGACAAGAAGACAGAGACAAGAAGACAGTAACAGGTAGGCAGGGACAGACAGACAGGGATAGAGAGACAGACAGGCTGACAGGGACATATAGACAGACAGACATAGAAATAGGCGGAAACAGACATACAGATAGCCATGGAAAACCATGCTCTACCATCTTGGAAAAAAAAATACGCGTTCAGCTTTCTTCATAAAAAATCAAAATGGCCACCACCTATCAGTATTGGGTGACATACGCTTATTTCTACATAATTCTAATATATAATATTTTTCCATGATACCCTTTATCCCCTGCCATGAAACACAATAACGCAAACAACAAACGTAAGTGAAACTGAGAAACGTGGCATATCATACACGAAAGTAATTTTAACTTTGAAAATAAAACTAAAGTACTACCACGGTAGCGTTACCCAGAAATATTATACTATTCCGTTTGAGTTTCCAGCTGCCTGTGTTGCGTTTGTGAGGAGCAGCTTCCACGCAGTATTGGCAATATCTAATATCGATATTTACATGCGCGGAGAGTAATACGTGTGCTGTAGCGTGAAGGCTATAGTAAATTCAGATGAAAAGGTATTCTATCAGTAGGTAAACAATGGCCACGCCAAGGTCGCTTGGTACTGGATGATAAAACCTGGAGGGTTCATGTCATATATTGTCTCGCATATAAGCTAAATTAACGTATATCAAGTCTAAGGGGTATGTTGCTGTAAAATTACGACCTTAGGCCTTTAAACATCGAAACTAAACTAATCCAAACGTGATGGAACGAATCGCCAGTAGCAGTGATGTATTTTCATGTAATCAAATCCAACACTTGTGCAGCCTCCATCTTGGGTCCCCAAGTCCAGAAGCTCAGTCTGTTCCCAACCTAGCGCGCAAAGAAATCGTAGTTATGGTCGACATCACTTCCTAGCCCACAGTTCGTATCAGGTTTAACCCTTTTCGTGGTAAGATGGTAACAGACTGGATCTTAAGGTTTCGAGCTCGAGGCTGTGTGACCTCAAATCATCCAAGTAGTGTATTTCAGCCTCTGAGAAAGCAAATAAGATTCTGGGATTGATTGCGCGATCTTTTGATTTCAAAAGTCCATCACTCATTAACAAGCTATATAAATCGTTAGTTCGTCCACATTTGGAATATGCTGTTTCCGTATGGTCAACGGAAAAGGTACAACGGCGAGCCACAAAACTGATTCCAAATATCAAAAATAAATCATACGAAAATCGACTTAAGCACATGAATCTGTTTTCCCTAAAAAAGCGTAGACTCAGAGGTGACTTGATACAGGTCTTTAAGATTTTAAAGGGAATTGACAACATCAAAAGTGACAAAATTTTCACATTGAATGAGAATCAGACAAGAAACAATGGTCTCAAACTGTCCGGAAATAGATTCAATTTGGAAGTAGGTAGAAACAACTTTGCCAACCGTGTAGTTAATGAATGGAATAAACTTCCTGCACAGGTAGTGCAATGTAGTTCAGTTCGAAGCTTTAAGAATCATTTAGATAAATACCTAAGTAAGATGCTGTAATGATTATAATTTGTTATATTATTTGTTTTTGTTTTGTTATAATTTGTCTGTCTGATTTTCATTTATTATTAGTTATTTGTCAATTTATTATCATTTACTATTTACCTGTTTGTTTGTTATTCAACTATACCTATGCATTTATTTATGTATTTTATTTGTTATTTACATTATTATAGTTTTAGTTTATTATTATGATTTTTTTTTTTTTTTTTGCATCCGACCTAGATATGGATCAAAAGGTCTCCTGTCGGCATGCTCCGCCTTTGTAATCCTTTGTAATATCAAAAATATTTCTCTCCTTATAAGGGAGATGACCGAACAAAAGCGCGTACACACACGCACGCACACACACACACACACACACACACACACACACACACACACACACACACACACACACACACACACACTAGGTAATAAAACCTATATAACGCGCCTCCCATCTTTGCACTTTGTGGATGAAGAGCCATCCCTCCCTCCCGCCACATTGCTTGGGTCGAACGCAATGCAGCGAGACACAGTGCTGCCACAGCAAGGCCCCACAGACGGAGCCGGTTTCTCACACCAATTCGTTACTTGTCATGAGAAATTCCAATACAAATAAATCCTATGTAATATGTATATACGTATATATATATATATATATATGTATATATATATATATATATATATATATATAATATGTGTGTGTGTGTATATATATATATATATATATATATACACACACATACATTTATCAACCACGATTCACTTTATTTCTAAGCCATCAACGTCAAGGAACTCGAGGAGGCATACATGCAGAAATTGATACGTGGTACAGCTAAGGACTCGAACCTCCACTAGCACGTAACAAGTGACAGTGACTTAGCCGATTGCGCTCTCAGTAGAAAGATATCTTGATAGCGCAATAACTATTCTATAGATGAATATATTAAATAGTCGACAACGAAAGGTTTGAATGTCCGTCATAGTAATTCGTGTCTTGATAGCACACTGTGGTCAATCTGATAGTATCAGAAGTAGAAAATAAACATATTTTTTTCATATATAAACCCAGTCACTAATTAGACCAAATCGTTTGATTTGCTTGACGAGCACAGCGAGCAAATAATTGTTGACGACATAGAGAAACCGCACTTGCTTGTCATTATTTCCTGGTCCTTGTTGCCATGGCAACCTCGGCACGCTTCCGCTTATCTTATTATTCTCTTTAGTGGGAATCTGGCATTGAGCTAAGGACCCCTTCAAAGCCCACTTCTGTTCTCGACCAATATTTACCAAGTTTTTTACTTTTGATGGGGTGTGACAGACAGAATGAGTAAATGAGTGAGTGAGGCGGATGAGGAAGTGAGGGAGTGGGTGAGAGAGGGGGTTAGTGAGTGACTGTGTGAGTGGGTGAATGAGTTGGTGAGGAGTGAGTGACTGTGTGAGTGATGAGTGAACGCGTGAATTAGAGAGTGAGAGAGAGAATGAGCAAGTAGGTGAGTGGATGAGTAAATGGTTGTGTGAGTGGATGAGTGAGCGAAGGAGTTAGTGAGTGAGGGAGGGAGAGAGGTAGTGAGTGAGATAGTGTGTGAGAGAGTGAGCGAGTGAATGAGACAGGGAAGGAGTAAGAGAAGGGGTGAGTGTATGATTGACTGAGTGAGAGTGAGTGACTGAGTGAGTGAGAGTGAGTGACTGAGTGAGAGTGAGTGACTGAGTGAGTGAGAGTGACTGAGTGAGTGAGAGTGACTGAGTGAGTGAGAGTGACTGAGTGAGTGAGAGTGACTGAGTGAGTGAGAGTGACTGAGTGAGTGAGAGTGACTGAGTGAGTGAGAGTGACTGAGTGAGTGAGAGTGACTGAGTGAGTGAGAGTGACTGAGTGAGTGAGTGAGAGTGAGAGTGAGTGAGAGTGAGTGAGAGTGAGTGAGTGAGAGTGAGTGAGTGAGTGAGAGTGAGTGAGTGAGTGAGTGAGTGAGTGAGTGAGTGAACGAGTGAACGTGAGTGAGTGAGGGAACGAGTGAACGTGAGTGAGTGAACGTGAGAGTGAATGAGTGAACGTGAGTGAGTGAGGGAACGAGTGAACGTGAGTGAGTGAGGGAACGAGTGAACGTGAGTGAGTGAACGTGAGAGTGAATGAGGGAACGAGTGAGTGAACGAGTGAGCGAGTGAGTTAGTGAATGAACGAGTGAATGAGTGAGCGAGTGGGTGAGTGAGGGAACGAGTGAGTGAGTGAGGGAACGAGTGAGTGAGTGAGGGAACGAGTGAGTGAGTGAGAGTGAGAGTGAGTGAGTGACTGAGTGAGTGACTGAGTGAGTGAGAGTGAGTGAGTGAGTGAGTGAGTGAATGAGTGAGTGAATGAGTGAGTGAGGGAACGAGTGAGAGAGGGATGGAAGGATTGAGGAAAGAAGAGAGCGAGAGAGTGAGGTTTCACCACACCCTTCAGCAGAGTATTCCAAATATTGATGACCCTCAGACAAGAGAACTTTCTTCTTCGCCCGCATGCAGACGTGACCTCGCTTTCCTTTTTAAGCTTCAGGTGGTGGCCTTTGACATTTTTTCTTGTGTCGACATGAAAAAAAGTTTAGGTTTTCTAATGTCGTGTGGGAGCTTGTTATAAAAAAAAAAAGAAAAAAAAAAAAAACAGGGTTGGAGTTCCCCCTCTTAAGACTCGTAATGGTCACGTGATATTTCTTATGCAATTCAAAAAATACATATCATGGTTGAAGGGAGAGCTGGGCGCGTTACCGCCAGACAGGTAGTGCGTTACCGAAAAATCTGGGGTGTATTTCCGTTAATGCGTATTATATACATATGTATATACCTGTATATGTATATATACATATATATACAATGCGTATATGTATACATATGTATAGATTTTCGGTAACGCACTACCTGCCCGGCGGTAACGCGCCCACCTTTGGTTGAAGAGTAACCCCACTATAATATATAGCGTTTTTATTCATTATATGTTCAATTATCCCCGCTACGTACCCTGTGCCCTAGTCATCACTCACCATAAACTAGACGTAAGTAATAAATAGCAGGTTCCTCATGCTGTTCCATTGTGTAAACAGGTAGCTTGGCAACAGCCGTGGACCAAAACACACCAAGCTTCAACCATAATAAGCCATTTTTGCCTTATGTTAGGTCAGTTTAAATAGACCATATTCTCCTGCTCTCCGGGCCTCATAATCATGAGGTAAAAACAAAATATGAGGCACTATGAGGCACCTTGTGTCACCATGAGGCACATAGCCTCATCTCTGGAATGTGTGCCAAGTCTCCACTGTCGGCAGCGGCGCGAGAAAGAGAAGAAATCGAACAATGATGTACAAATGGTAGGGTTGTTATGAGATGCTGTTTAGAGTAATAGCTTTTCTATGTAAAACAGCAACTTTCCGTCTTTCTCTTTCCACAAGGCTTCGTACCAGGTGTCACTTTTCCTTCCTACTTCGGTTGCCGTCAGGGTATTTCATTCGTCTCCTCCCCCCACCTTCTGTACGGGAATCACTCTTCCTTTTTGGCTGCCGCCAAGCGATTTTAATCATCACCGAGGGACCCACTTGGTGACATAGTTGGATATAGTCGTGGCCAGTCTGGCATCACTCTCTGAGAACAAGTAGTGGCCTTTCCTTGAGTATTCTGTCATAAATGTTCCTAGCAACTATAAGACATGCAATTAACTTCATTTCTAAGCACAACAGTAACCGGCATTGTCTGCCCATATTTAGTAAACGTGTTCCTACGCGTCGAATCTTTACGAGCAAATCCACGAGGTCTTAGAACTCACTGACGTCAGACATGTTGGACCCAAAGATACACTCGCTTTCCAAAGCTCTCAAGAAGACCTCAACTACTGTAGTACCAAGAAATGGAGAGAAGTATATTATGCACCCATGTTGGTATATTTACTCAAGGTACACAAGTCCTGGTGCACTGTTTGCTCGCTGAATTGTTAATTATTAAGAGACTTAACTCTTTAGAGGCTGTAGGGAAGAATTACGTCTCATGCATCTAGTGAGATTTGTCCACCTTTCTCTGCGTGTTTATAAATTCCTTTCATTTCTATTCTGCTCAGTAGGAGAAGACCCATAACCAAAGCTTTAAAGTGTGTCACGACTATAATGGAGTAAACCGCTAGTTATAGTGATACCTTAAAGAAAGAAAAAATAAAGTTGCAACAGACTCTTGCTACGACCCGGAACTCCGAGGGAAGAACGGGTATCTGTTACCACGAGTCATACAATCCATGTTTTACAATCTATATACTTAGTCAAGCAAAAACCAGGCGATTTAATTCAGGAAAGAGAACTCTTCCCTGCAAATGGAAGACTTAAACAGACCCCATGTCGACAGGATGGGTCTAATGAACCAGTTGTAACAGCCATTGAAAGCAGATCCCAGCACGCGCGCTACGAGAACAAAACCCCCCAAAGAAGTCTGTCTACGCAGGTTTCTGAA
This sequence comes from Oratosquilla oratoria, assembly GCF_046742065.1. Lineage (NCBI taxonomy): Eukaryota > Metazoa > Arthropoda > Malacostraca > Stomatopoda > Squillidae > Oratosquilla > Oratosquilla oratoria. The sequence goes on from NC_134787.1 coordinate 14,853,367, forward strand.
TGGGAACAAAAGGAATATGAACTGGCAAAGCGCTCCGGCTTCTGAGGAAGACTGAGAAGGCCAAGGAAGGCCCGTTGATCTGGAAAGAAAGGCCAACTCGCACAAGAGAAAGACGGTCGAGGCTTCAGGTAAAAGGAACCTTTCACGCAGTGGAAGAAGCTCTGACGTTGAGAGCGTGCGTGATGCCCTGGGCTTATGGACCTGGAGGGATGGGGCGTGGGGTGGGGGTGGGGGGAGGACTACTCACCGTGAAAGGCCAATAATTGACTGACAAATCCTCCAGACAAAAAAAAAAAAAAAAAAAAAAAAATAGACGAACATAAGAATAAGTAAGTAAAATGAATAATTAGGTAAACAAATCTGTAAATATGTTATAAATAGTAAATAAATTGACAGATGAACAAATTGATACATCAATGAATAGATAAACATGCAAATGAAAAAAGTAAAACAAATAGATGAATAAGCAAACAATTCTAGTAAACGAGAATTTTTTTACCTCAGTTGGATAAAATCGCCAGGCGCTAGCCAGAGAAAGTGCGAAAGTAGAATATATACGCCAAATGGTTAAAAGTCTCCCTCGGCATTCCCATGCATGTGTGCATTCCTTATTCAGAAGCCAGCCTGGCAGCCAGGCAGGCAGGCAGCCTGGGAGGCGGGCTGTTCTTGCTCAGCGCTCTGTCGAGGCTGAGGGGAGAGGAGGGGTGGGGGAGGGGAGGGGAGGGGGGCGCTCGCTGGGTCAACAACACGCGACGGCCCGACAAGGGAATGGAACAAGAGAAGATCACGGGGGAAGAAACACGCCCAAAAAGTAGAAGATGAACACGAGCAAGGAAAAACAAAAAAAAAGGGTCTATGTCCGAGGTAGGGTTTTTGCAGGAATCGAGAAACGGCTGCAGGATCTGTGATGGAGGTGGGTTCTGGGAAGTATGTCGACGCTAGATTGATATCCAAAATCTTTCTTTGGCATTGGAATTTCTTTATTTGTGCATAAGTTGTACAGAAAAAAAAGGAAGATGAGGACTAGGTGCTCAACCCACGTACATATTTCTTTCTCATTTCCATCACTGAACAGGTCTCAGCGAGCGTGGGAATGGAAATGAGTGGGTGCGAAAAGCAAGAGGAATTTTCAGCCGATATGACGTCATATTTGGCGGGAAGAGGCCAGAAGCGCTCCTCCCGATAGGAAGGGGAGGTAAGGAGGGGGAGGAGGCGAAAGACAAAGAAGGAGGAAGTGGAGGGAGTGAGGGATGGAGAGGAGGACGGTGGGGGGGGGGAGGGTAGAAAGAGAGTAGGAGAATGAGAGATGGAGTGGAGGAGGGGGGGGAGTTAGAAAACGAGAGGCATGAAGGCTTATCTTCTTGTTCTGAAAGAATTTTAGTTTAAAAAGTTGACAGTGATGGATTAGCATGATGATCAGGTAGATGACGCTTCCGATGGCAAAGAAAATAATTTAAGATATAAGTTGAGGGGATAGAAAGATTACTTTTAATTAATGATAAGATGGTAAACACTACTGAGCTGTTAGACTTTACTGATTTTTCATGTCGCCAGTCTGCAGAAAGTTAATGAATGGGAAAAATATTTTGTCTCTTTTGTCGGTAAATAAGGGAGGAAGCGATAAAGGAAATGAAATGGAACTAGGCAGAAGGAAGAATAGAAAATAGAGCAAATTATGGACTGAAATTTAATAGCGTTTCTATCCTGATTTCACGGTAGGGGATGGGTCGAGTCTCCTTCCTCTTCTTCTTCTTCTTTTTTTTTTCTTCTTTCGGGAGAAATTATTGGCATGAGGTGTTTGCTCATGCTATGAATTAATTAAGAAGAAATTTTCTGAATTCCAAAAAGACGAACCGAAACCCTGGAGGACATGACAGTAAGAAACGACACTTGCTGTTCACAGAGATCCCTCAAAGATGAATAAAATCGTTGCTGACTACAAGAATAAAGCCCTTGAAGATGACCAACTCCTCTTTTTTTTTAAGAATAAAGTGTATAGGGTTTAGCCGAGATAGTGTTTTTGACTTATAAGTGCGTTTACCAAGATGAAATTGTCAAGGCCTAATTACTTTGTTTCCATTTATTGTCAATCATTGTATTGCCAATACTTTTATTATTGACCAATATGACCACTTCTGTGCCTTCAATATCAACCAAAAATCCAGTACATCTCTCTAAGATCACTGATACGAACTTACCAACACCATTATTACTCAAAATATTTTCAAAATTTTCAAAAGATATTTTTTGTTCAAGGGCCACTTATGATCCAATACAAACCTTTTGGTTAGCCAAAGCTAAGAGACCCGTAGCTAGAACTGGCTTATTAGATAGTGGTAATTCGTATATACTAGATAAGAATCTGAGATCATCGTCAACCTATCAGGCCTCTAGTAAGCAAAGAATCTGGTTCGGTTAAACTTGATTCTTTCCTGTCCAGATTTTTTTTACGACAAATATATATTTTCATTAGCCAGAGTAGATTTTCCAAATGTGCCATATTTGTCCCAATGTCGTAATAGGGATAGCTCGGTCGAGAAGGTATTTTTGTATAACCCTCCATCTATCATTGATTACGAAAAACAAAAGAGTGGACAGTAAAAGAATACAGTACCT
>NC_134787.1:14870982-14876706 GCF_046742065.1 Oratosquilla oratoria
ATGTTATTTTTTATTCATTTTGTATTTTTCTTGCATTTTTTTTATTTTGCATAAATTCTAGGGAGAGGCAAATGCCTCCCCCCCCCTTGTACCCTCCTACCTCTCCGACGTCCATGGCACCATCCTAGCTTCCTATTAGGAGGAGTTAGAGGTGTTAAACTGAATGACAATCACCAAAAACCACGACATTAGAACACCTGCACACAAAAGCCAAAATCCTTACCAAAGGTCACCACATGAAAACGATAGGTACATAGTTCTATGAATAAGCCTTCAACCCAACTCACCTCATTACATTACACAACCACAACCATCTGAACCCAAAAAATACACCAGCTGTATACTACTCAAATATCTACAATAAACTACCACCTGTACCAGAAACACAAAGGATTACAAAGGATTACAAAGGCGGAGCATGCCGACAGGAGACCTTTTGGTCCATATCTAGGTCGGATGCGAAAAAAAATCATAATAATAAAATAATAAATAAAAACTATAATAATGTAAATAAAAAAAATACATAAATAAATGCATAGGTATAGTTAGATAATAAACAAACAGGTAAATAGTAAATAATAATGAATTGACATATAACTAATAATAAATGAAAATCAGACAGACAAATGATAACAAAACAAAAACAAATAATATAAAATAACAAGTTCTTCAAGACTGACCACCAAACTCCCAATTCCATCAAGCCCTCTCCCTAGACATCAGCCCCACTGAAAAATCCCTCTCGAGGGAGCCACTGGTACACTTACATTCAGGTCACCATCCAGCACTAAAAGAACACCAACACAGTATAGGCTTGACCACCTAAGGCAAACTGGCCCAGAGGCAACCAACACACGAAGACAATGAACACCTCATCTTGTTCAGCCCACCTTAGTCATACCCAGACAACGAGACAATATTTCTTCTTTGAGTGACTTATGATGGGCCAGTCCGGCTGCTTTTGCCGTCTGGCCGGGAAACGTGGGCTTCCCGTGAGAGAGAGACCAGGGGCAATGGATTGATTGATTGCGTTCATATATATCTATAACTCTCCCGTTTTTTTTTTTTTTTTTTTTTTACCTCCATTTCTCATCAATCTTTACTTTTCTTTTTTATAGTCCGGTAGCACACACACACACACACACACACCATTTTTTCCATATTTTTTTTCTCTTGCGTTATTATATTTTTGTTTAATATCACATCTCCTCATTGTCATGACCAAGTTAAATCTTATTTTTTCTTTTTTTACGTAGCTTTATAATAGAATTATTTTCTGTTTCATACTTTAACTCACTTCCTCATTTTCCTTTTCCACAGTCTTTCAACACTGATATTTTTGGTAGCTGTACAAATAGTTTTGTTTCATAGTTCTGTTTAATCCTTTCTACAAGAAACTGTCTTTTTCTTTTCATAGGTATGTTTAATCCTCCTCGCTTCGCCATCCCTTGTAATCATTGATCCATCTCACTCTTGGGCTTTCCCAGACGCTCTCTCATGAATTCTTACTTCGTCCCTCTTCTTCCTTCTCCTCCCCCGCCTCCTCCTCCTCCTCCGCCTCCTCCTCCTCCCCCTCCTCCTCCTCCTCCTCCTCTCTTTCGTATCCAGTGTTCTCAACCTTCCTCTTTTCTTTTCTCGCTTCTTTTGTCCTTTCACTTCTTCTCTCTTTTCCTCTCTTTTTCTCTCTTCTATTTATTTGTCTTCACTTGTATTGTCTAGTCTAGTCAATTCTCCTCTCTTCTATTATTTCTATCTCCTCTTTTTCATTCTTTTTTTAACATGTCCTCTCTTTACTTTTCCTCTCCTTTCGCCTTCTCTTTTTCTTCTTTTCTCTTCACTCGTTCTTTTTCCTCCTTTTCTCTTGCCTTTTAGTTTTCTCTTTTTTCTTCTTTTCTCATGCATCTTTATCCTGTCTTTTCTTTTCTATTTTCCTTTTGCTCTCTTCTCTTATTTTCTCTTTTCTCGTTTTTTACCCTTTTTCTTTTATTTGTATTTTCTTTTCTTTTTTCCTTCTAATTTTCTCTTTCTCTTTTCTTTGCTTCTCTTCTCTCTCTTCTCTTCCCTTCCCTTTCCTTCTCCTCTTTTCTCTTTTCTTCTCTTCATTTGTCTTCTCTTCTCTTCCCTTCTCTTATCTTCTCCTCTCTTCTCTTCTCTTTTCTTCTCGTCTTTTCTCTTCTCTTTTTTCTTCCCTTCTTTTCTCTCCTCTCTCCTCTTCTCTTCTCTTTCCTTCTCTTCTCTTCTATTCTTTTCCCTTTTATTCTCTTTTTTCTTTTCTTCTCTCCTCTTCCCTTCTCTTCTCTTCTCTTCTCCTCTCTTTTCTTCTCTTCTCTTTTCTCTTTTCTTCTCTACCCTCCTCTTCTCTTCTCTTCTCTTCTCTTCTCTCTTTTCTTCTCTTCTCTTTTCTCTTTTCTCTTTTCTTCTCTACCCTCCTCTCCTCTTCTCTTATCTTCTATTCTCTTCTATTCTCCTCTCTTCTATTATCGTCTCTTCTTTTCTATTCTCCTCTCTTCTCTTATCTTCTCTTCTCTTCTCTTCTCTTCTCTCCTCTTCTTTTCTCTCCTCTCTTCTCTTCTTCCTCCACTTCTGTTTTCTTTTATTTTCTTCTTTTCTGTCATCTCTTCTCCTCTCCTCTCCTTTCCTCTCGTCTTCTCTTCTCTTCTATTCTCTTTTCTTCTCTCCTCTTCTCGCCTCGTCTCGTCTCTTCTCCTATTTTTTTTTTTCTTATGTTTCGTTTTTTTTTTTTTTTTTTTTTTTTTTTTTTTTTTTTTTTTTTTTTTTTTTTTACCTTGTTCTTTCACTTCACTTTTTTGTTCGTATTTTCTTCCTTCTCTTTTTTTTTATTTTTTCTCTTGCCTCATCTCCACTCATCTCCTCTCATGTCCTCTCCTCTCCTCTTCCTCTCCCTCTCATCTCATCTTTCATCTCCTCTCCTCTCGTTTCATCTCATCTCCTCTCCTCTTCTCTCCTCTTCTCTTCTCTCTTTTTCTCTCCATTTCTCTCCTCTCCTCTTCTCTCATCTCCTCTCCTCTTCTCTCCTCTTCTCTTCTCTCTTTTTCTCTCCTTTTCTCTCCTCTCTTCTTCTCTTCTCTCCCCCTCTCTCCTCCTCTCTCCTCCACTCTCCTCCTCTCTCCCCCCTCTCTCCCCCACTCTCCCACTCTCTCCCCCTCTTTCCTCTTCTCTCCTCCTCTCTCCTCCTCTCTCCTCCTCTCTCCTCCTCTCTCCTTCTCTCTCGTCCTCTTTCGTCCTCTCTCCTCTTTTCTCCTCTTTTCTCCCCCCCTCTCTCTCTCTCTCTCTCTCTCTCTCTCTCTCTCTCTCTCTCTCTCTCTCTCTCTCTCTCTCTCTCTCTCTCTCTCTCTCTCTCTCTCTTCTCCTTTTCTTTTTCCTTTTCCTTTCTTCTTCTCTTACTCCTTCTTTTCCTTCTCCTTTTTTTCCTTCTTCTTCTCCATCACAGCCACTTAGGGGAATTCTCTCTTTTCTTCCCATTTACTCGCTCTTTTTATTTTTCACACTTGTCTTCCTCCTCCTCCTCTTCCTCCTCCTCCTCCTCCTCCTCCTCCTCCTCCTCCTCCTCCTCCTCCTCCTTCCTCTCGTCCTTTGTTTTGTTGGCTCCTTTTCACTTATGATTCGATTTTGTTTCTTGCGCTTTTGTGTCCTCCAGTGGTGACAAAACTTGTGACGAGATTATGCGAGTTCTCTCGGGCCTCAAAAAGCTCATTTAATTGCATCTAATAATTAATTTTATTACTTCCCCTGACAACGTTAGATGGACGCTCGGGTTTATGTCTGTTTGTTTGTTAGTTTGTTTGTCGGTTGGTCCATAAAATGTTTAAAAAATGCTGCGGTCGAATTTCTTTTTTTTCTTTTTTCTTTTTTTCTTAGGTCAGCTTAATGTCCCAAAGAAGAAATTATTATTACATCTTGAGGAGGATTCAGATCTAAATGTGGATCAGTAAATATTTTTTGGTCTTTTGTTGGATATGGTATTTGCTCTATTATAAAAAATTACAATGAAATTTACTCAGATTTTTCAGAAGTTGTGGCCTATTGGTGATTAGAAAAATTAGTTAAAAGTTAAAACTGGTTCCAAACTGGTTCCACTATATATATATATATATATATATATATATATATATAATATATATATATATATATATATAATATATATATATATATATATATATATATATTATATATATATAATATATATATATATATATTATATATATATATATATATATATATATATATATATAATATTTAAGGGTAATAATTGCATTACGAGGTATGATTTTTAGGCGTTAAAATGTTGTTGTTGTTGTTGTTTTTACAAGTCAATGACTAGAACCTTATCCTATACTTGCTAAAACCCTAGATGGTGACTTTTTATCCAACAAATATCCCCATTGGTGTATCCTTAAATCTACAGCCTGATCTTTAGAGTTTTGTATTAATGAAATACGCATTCCATGATTTCCTTCTTATTATTAGTCGTTTTCCCTTTACTCATCCCTTACATGATAAAACAACACGGCTATAAGAATGGAGGAGGCTGCAAGAGACCCTAAGGCCTACATTAGGCAGTTCCATGTCCCTTACAACCTTTCGTCCCTATCCATAAAGTTATCTAATCATCTTCTATAACAACCAATTGTTGCAGCGCTCAGTACATGAGCCTAAGTCTATTCCATTCGTTAATCACTATGTTGGTAAACCAGTTTTTGTTTACTTCCTTCTTAAACCTAAATCTATCCGGTTTAAATTCATTACTGTGAGTCCTGCCCTGCTGTCTTAGTATGATGACCTTGACTGCATCACCAGTCATCACACGCTTCCTGTTCACTCCTTACTGATACCACTTTCGTAACAGGACAAGACCAAAGAGAAGGCTGTGGAGACATAAGTTCTTGTGGCTAGGATGTCGAATAAGCAAAAGAAATTACACTAGTAACCTAAAATTGGACGACGGATCGACTTAAATGAGATGGTCTGTGTACCTTTTTATTTTATTTTATTTTGTTTTACCTTATTTTATTTTATCTTATTTTATTTTATTTTTATTTTTTTTATTCATTTATTAACTTATTTTTATTCTTTATTTTGTTTTATTTTATTCTATTTTATTTTATTTTTTATTTATTTGTTTATTTATCTATTTTATTTATTTATTTATTTTGCTCTCAGTTTGTTCGCCTGGCTCTCTGTTTGGTTACTTGTTCATTTGTTTGTGAACAGCATTAAAGAAAATAGCCGAGTTGTGAAACTTTCAAGAAAGGTGGGCCGTTGTCTTCACAAGACCCTGAATTTTCTTTAGAAGTAACTGGGTTAAGATCAGACTCACCGAAAATGTGGAAATATCTATTTTTCAGTAACTTCCTCAAAATTTGTGCAATCTGACTCAAAGTAAATATTCTGAAAGCCCGCTGGCTGATAGGGTTAGGGCGTCGTTACTTGCGGCGAAGGTCGAGGGGATGGCGGTTCGAATCCTGCCACCGGCGAAGTTGAACGAAGGGCATGGTTTATTAAATTCCACGATACAAAGTCCTCTGTGAGGGGCACCGTCATAGCCTTCCGATAGGGGGAGTTTGTGACGTTAAATCATATCATCATCATCAATTATGATATATATTGCAATATTTAGAAATGCCGGCAAACAAAGAAGTAGTCGGATAGGTCTGCAGGCAAGATGGCGAGTGAACAAAAAGTATAAACAATCAGGGATCGAAC
>NC_134787.1:14877206-14887206 GCF_046742065.1 Oratosquilla oratoria
CATTGTTTCTTGTCTGGATTCCTCATTCAATGTGAAAATTTGGTCACTTTTGATGTTGTCAATTCCCCTTTAAAATCCTTAAAGACCCTGTATCAAGTCACCTCTGAGTCTACGGCTTTTTTTTAGGGAAAACAGATTACCTCTATGGTCTTAAGTCCGATTTTTCGTATGATTTATTTTTTTGATATTTGGAATCAGATTTTTTGTGGCTCCGCCTCGTTGTACTTTTTCCAGTCTGTCAATGTAACTTTAATGAGATTTCGGGGGGGGGGTGACTATACCGGAAACAGCATATTCCCAAATGTGGACGAAACTAACGATTTATATAGCTTGTTAATGAGTGATGGACTTTTGTAAATCAAAAGGATGCGCGCAATCAATCCCAGAATCTTAATTTGCTTTCTCAGAGGCTGAAAATAACACTGCTTGATTAAGATTTGAGGTCGTTTACTGTTACTGATAATTCGACGGCCGAGAATCTTTTTCATCAATCCACTTTTGTTAACGAATTTCCAAATAACTTGTAATCGTACTTAATGTTATTTTTACCTATGTGCATTACCTTGCATTTACTTGTGTTAAATTTCATTAGCCACTTTTCAGACCATTGCTGTAATTGATCTAAATCTCGGCACAAACTAAATCAAATTTAAGATTGCGTTCGATCGATTTTGATCTCATTATGAAGGAAAGACTTGTGATTGGTTGAAACCGCTCATGGGATTCAAAAACAATTAGTTATGGGCTTAAGCGGTAATGTATTACATGAAACTTCCACAAGATGTTTCGTCTGTGCGCCCGCGAACGAAGAGTAATCAAGAGACAATTGTAATTATATAACGAAAGTCTAGAATATTTTCTTTAATTACTAGAGAAAAACCAAAGACGAATTTCACTTCTTTTTTCTTATTTTCCGCAAGGCGTTGGAGGTTCCTTAGACTCAACTTTAATGGTAGATGTCTCCACAAGATACAAATAGTATACAATAAACAGTTATCACTGCAAAACGAGAGTCAAAAACTATTTTCTTTAACTACCTAAGAAAAAATCTGACAAACAAAATTCACCTTTTTCCCAAAATGGCTGGATGTTCTCTAGACTCATTTCTTTAGGTAAGATACTTAAGATCTTTTATGGACAGCGAAAAATAGATAAACGTCAAAAAGACAAATACATTGTAAAGTAAACGAAAAAAAATTACGTCACTAGAAATAATAACGGCACTCAAAGTTAGCCAGAATAAATTTTGCAAGGTCGTGACCAGACCAAAGGTGTTTCCCTCTAGGCAAATGAAACCGCCCGACACCAGCCACGAAAAATCAACCGCTTAACATAAAAACTAATTGAAGTGGTGTGTGTGTGTGTGTGTGTGTGTGTGTGTGTGTGTGTGTGTGTGTGTGTGTGTGTGTGTGTGTGTGTGTGTGTGTGTGTGTGTGTGTGTGTGTGTGTGTGTGTGTGCGTGAATGTGTGTGCGCGCATGTGTGTGTGTATGTGCGTGTATGTGCGTGTATGTGTGTGCTGGGGTAGGTCAGATGCAAATATTTGTAATGGTGTAAATTTCCTCATGACTAGTGATCTTGCAAGGATGCTAGGTAAAAATGTAATACAACAGAGTAGCATGCAAGAATTTTTCATCTATTTTGCAACCCAACATCCAAGGCTTCACCATTAGCAAGACATACTATATATGAGCTCTGAGCCCTCATCCGGAAAGTTAATAGCTGTCGATCACGAGTCCAACAGGTGATCCAAGGCCATGATGAATCACAGGCATGACCACAATAGAGGTGTGGTGAAGGACCTCCGTCAATAACAACAAAAATTGCAACAACTACAACAACAACAGCTACAACAACTCCAACAACAACTCCAACAACAAAAACTACAACAACAATAACTACTTCAACTACAAATACAACAACAACTACTACAACTACTACAACTACTACAACTACTACAACAACTACAACAACAACTACTACTACTACTACTACTACTACAAGAACAACAACGACGATAACAAAAACTACAACAACAACTGCAACAACTACTACTACTACAACAACTACTACTACTACTACAACAACAACTACTACTACTACTACAACAACTACACCAACAACCTCCCACTGTCTCTCAACCTTATCTATATATACTCACTCCCATTCCCCTTTCCCATTCTCCCATGTTTCCTTTCTATATCAGCACCCCCTCTTTTCCCACCACTCCCTAGTAGGGACTTAAATGACACAACCCCTACGGACCAGAGCCTAGATTTGAGCCTAAAAAAGAAATGTCAACCACTTTTTAGGTCCATCCCTCCATTCTGCTGGTTGCCCCCTTCAATCTCTACTGTTCCATCTCTGCAAACTCCTTCCTCATCGTTGAGATATTGTCCACAAGAATGGAAGCGATGGTTACTGCCAACGAGATATTAGAATCAATCCGTTGCCGTTTTCCTAGAAACTTCTCCCTAACCTCTAAACCTTACTCACTCTTTTCTCGGACCTCATACATAACTCCCTTCCTCCTCCCCTTCCTCCTCCTCCTCCTCCTCCTCCTCCTCCTCCTCCCCCTCCCTAACCCTCTGGCCTCATCTCTGCCAAAACCAAAGACGGGCACATTGATGAAAGGTAGTCTTTTTCAAGACAAATGCACCAACCAAGCCCTCTGATCTTTTGCCAAGCGTAAGGTCTTTTAGCATCTCCCTAAGTACGGATGCCCGAAATAAAGTCCCATTGGCAAGAATGAACCATTTTTTTTTTTTTTTCAAATCTACATTCTTTTACTCGCATTGCAAACGTACGAATAAGCTTCCTCTCCTCACTTGCTCAAGGATTGGTGACTGGCTTGTCGATGCTCCCCATATCAAAGTCGTAAAGTTCCAAATATATTTTATTGACACATATCGTATTTTCTTCTTCTTCTTCTTCTTCTTTCAGTTTTGTTAAGATCTGGCTGGCGCCTCTGATGTGATATTTTAAGTCTCATTCACTTGTTTACAAGTTGATGATATAGCGTCGCCTTGTTAAGATCGATTCAGAATTATAAGAAAAAAATAGTCCTCTAAAGTATTGACGAAAATGTGGCATATTATCACCACACATCATGATCTTTTCCGTCACATTTTGATATTTCGTTTTGTTTACATTTTGACGAAAACACTCTTTCAACTTGTTCGAAACGCAAATAAAACATATTTACAATACCGAATGAAGCCTATAGCATGTTAAATAAATAAACATATAGATTAGTATACATTTTCTTCTATATGATAGGATGTTGCGTACAATTCTATTAAATAATTAGTTCACACTCACATCTGTGTAAAACGCTCACTTGATGAAATCATGTTTACACACTTGATCACTGAAGCTTCCCCACCCGAAATCCACGTTCCATATTAAAGCTTAATATCTCGCATTTTACATTATCATTGACCGTATTAGACAGATATTGAAAGTTAGAATAAAATATTAAAGGGACCAAAATTGGTCTAATTCTATTACGTAATATTCAATATATCTAGTCGTTGTATTAATCAAAATCAGTCGACATAATGTGTCGTTGATATGTCGACATAATATGCAAAAGAAAATAAGATCAAAGATGTAGTTTGAGTGAGTGATATAAATATTTGCGTACACTGTCGAATGCATAGATACAAGAATCAAGTGACAAAAATAAACATTTAACATTCCCCTTCCCATATACGCAAAGCTTTGATTCACCCAGATGAACTTGAAAATAGATCCAAATATTTTCATGCAACATGTCTGTCCTTTTACATACTACTGTCCTCACCTACCGTCTGTTTATTTGTTTATTTGTTTTTCATCAACACTGCAATTCATTCGCGTTTACTACACCCAGCACGTCCTCCATATTACTTCCACAAAAACTGATATACTGACAAAATATCCGTGACGTAAATTTAGCCATACAAAAACAGACATTTAGCACAATAAATACCCACTAATAAAATCCCAAAACAAATATTCAACAAATTATATTCTCATTCTATTCTATTTTTCCTTTAGTGAATACTATTACACAATCTAGTTTTTATATCTAAACTTTACCATTTACACACATCTGAATCTCTATAACTAATTGGTAACTCACCAAAAAATCTTAATCACAGTACCATAACTAGGATCTACATTTTTGGTCCAAATAAGTATCTTTAGATATCTTCAAATAATTTTAAGATTCACAAAGCATATACATTCCATTGACCTCTACCTAAGATGATAATGACAACGACAACGACAATGATAGTGAAAATGATGATGGAGAAGATGATGATGGTGAAGATGATGCTGGTGAAGATGATGATGGTGAAGATGATGATGGTGAAGATGATGATGGTGAAGATGATGATGGTGAAGATGATGATGGTGATGATGATGATGATGAAGATGATGATGGTGAAGATGATGATGATGGTGGTGAAGATGATGATGATGGTGAAGATGATGATGATGGTGAAGATGATGATGATGGTGGTGAAGATGATGATGGTAGTGAAGATGATGATGATAGTGAAGATGATGATGATAGTGAAGATGATGATGATAGTGAAGATGATGGTGAAGATGTTGATGATGGTAGTGAAGATGATGATGATGGTGAAGATGATGATGATGGTGAAGATGATGATGATGATGGTGAAGATGACAGTAATAATGATAACAGTAATAACCATAAAAACAACCATAACAACAATGATAGTAATGATAACAATGATAATAATAATAACAATGATAATAATGATAACAATAATGATAATGACAATAATAATCAATGATAATAACAACAGTAATAATAATAATAATAATAATAATAACAATAATAATACTAACAATAATACTAATAACAACAATAATACTAATAGCAACAATAATACTAGTAACAACAATAATACTAACAATAATAATAATAACAATAATGATAACAGTAATAATAATAAGAGTAAGAAGAAGAAGAATACCAAATGTCCTCCCGATTCCCTGCCCTCGCATGATTCTTATCACCGTTTCTAACGTCTACACTTGGTCACAGTCTGTTGGTTGACCTCAGCAACTCCACAAAATCTTCCCTCCTTCTCCTCCACCTCCACCTTTTCCTTCTCCTTCTTCTCTTCCTTCTCCTTCTTCTCTTCCTTCTCCTTCTTCTCTTCCTTCTCCTTCTTCTCTTCCTTCTCCTTCTTCTCTTCCTTCTCCTTCTTCTCTTCCTTCTCCTCTTCCTTCTCCTCTTCCTTCTCCTCTTCCTTCTCTTCCTTCTCCTCTTCCTTCTCTTCCTTCTCCTCTTCCTTCTCCTCTTCCTTCTCCTCTTCCTTCTCCTCTTCCTTCTCCTCTTCCTTCTCCTCTTCCTTCTCCTCTTCCTTCTCCTCTTCCTTCTCCTCTTCCTTCTCCTCTTCCTTCTCCTCTTCCTTCTCCTCTTCCTTCTCCTCTTCCTTCTCCTCTTCCTTCTCCTCTTCCTCCTCCTCTTCCTTCTCCTCTTCCTTCTCCTCTTCCTTCTCCTCTTCCTTCTCCTCTTCCTTCTCCTCTTCCTTCTCCTCTTCCTTCTCCTCTTCCTTCTCCTCTTCCTTCTCCTCCTCCTTCTCCTCTTCCTTCTCCTCTTCCTTCTCCTCTTCCATCTCCTCCTCCTTCTCCTCTTCCTTCTCCTCTTCCTTCTCCTCTTCCTTCTCCTCTTCCTTCTCCTCTTCCTTCTCCTCTTCCTGATCCTCCCTTCCTCTTCCTTCTCCTCCCTTCCTCTTCCTTCTCCTCTTCCTTCCTCTTCCTTCTCCTCTTCCTTCTCCTCTTCCTTTTCCTCTTCCTTCTCCTCTTCCTTCTCCTCTCCTTCCTCCCCTCTTCCTTTTCCTCTTCCTCCTCCTGTCCTCTCCCTCTTCTCCTCTCCCTCCTCTCCTTCATTCTCCTCTTCCTTCTCCTCTTCCTTCTTCTCTTCCTTCTTCTCTTCCTTCTCCTTCTTCTCTTCCTCCTCTTCCTTCTCCTCTTCCTTCTCCTCTTCCTTCTCCTCTTCCTTCTCCTCTTCCTTCTCCTCTTCCTTCTCCTCTTCCTTCTCCTCTTCCTTCTCCTCTTCCTTCTCCTCTTCCTCCTCCTCTTCCTTCCCCTCTTCCTTCTCCTCTTCCTCCACCTCTTCCTCCACCTCTTCCTCCTCCTCTTCCTCCTCCTCTTCCTCCTCCTCTTCCTCCTCCTCTTCCTCCTCCTCTTCCTCTTCCTCTTCCTCTTCCTCTTCCTCCTCTTCCTCCTCCTCCTCCTCCTCCTCCCGAGCTTGCTCATAAGCACAGCCATTTCCCCCTGCCCAAAGATGTCCCCAGACAGCATTAAGTTGCCTCCGAGGCAATGACCCCTGTCACCAACCCAACCCTGCTCCAAGTGGCCATTACCCGAGCCCACGCCAATAAATACCTTCTCGTTTCACATAAATAACTTCAGTTTTGACCTCTTTCTCCAGTGCGAGAAGTTTCAAACTTAGGGTCTAGGGAATACTTAGGGTCTACAGAACAGTCTTAGTTGGGTCCCAAAACGAAATCTTGAAGTAGTTGGTGGATGGCAAACGATTTTATTCAGGGATGGAAGGGTTCCCGGGAATGTAACCTTTGCGTGTCTTTCTTGTGCGCATGCGCGCGCGGGTATGTACGTTTGTTTGTGTGCTCGTCAATGCCCTTGGAAGTTCTTCCTCTAATGGCGGTTGAGTCATGAAAAGTTGGACAGCAGGAAGGAACAAATTGAGGTAAGAACAACAGGAACAAGGTCAAAGATTTATCAAGAAAGCACAAAAAATGTTTCTGGTTAGTTAAGTAAGATGGTGTAACAGTTTTGATATGTAGCCATTGTAAATCTCGTAACAAGTTTGTAAGTATGTTGAGATTTGTGTCTTTGTTTACATCAGAAAAGTATTTTGTGATCGATCAAGAAACGCAACGGGTGTTTGTATAAAAAAAACGTCAGATATGACGTCATCATATCCTTCATTCTATTGAGAATATAGAGCTGAACAAATCCTTTAGTGCTTTGTTAATACGAATCTATATTAAAAATAAAACAATTTAATCTCCATAGATCTAGAAAAATGCTCACCAGTGACATTCTTTGTAAAAAAAATATTTGCCTTCGTTCATTAGCAATTTGCACGCAGACATTTTTCTGTCTCTGGTGCCAGATACCAATACTACACTCCAGAAACTTCCCAAGAAGGTATTTCCTCCACTGTGCATACTTGACATGGCAGCCTCAACATGCTCCTTTATTGAGCATGAAGTCAGCAACCTACAAATATTAGCTTTATGTGCATATATACATATATATACATACATACATACACACACACATATTATATATATGTATATACATATATATACATATATATATATGTATATATATATATATATACAGTATATACAGTATATAAGTATATATATATACATATATATGTATATACATACATATATATATATATATGTATATATATATATGTATATATATATATATATATACATTGCAAAAATAATCACATAACGCGTGACTAAATAATATTGCAGAAACCACAGGGAAAATAAAGTCGGAATACTAAACGTTTTCGTTTATTACGACATCCTCGGAATACAAGAAAGAGAAATAGAACACAATATTTATACAGAAATAAGAAAATTAGGGAAGGTTATAGCCACATAAAAGCTTCGTACAATATGCATGCACACACATTCATATACTTCATATATTGTTTTATTATTACTATTAGTTCCATTTGTATATGAATGTGTGTGTATGCATATTGTACGAAGCTTTTATGTGGCTATAACCTTTCCTAATTTTCTTATTTCTGTATAAATATTGTGTTCTATTTCTCTTTCTTGTACTCTGAGGATGTCGTAATAAACGAAAACGTTTAGTATTCCGACTTTATTTTCCCTGTGGTTTCTGCAATATATATATACATATACACATACACATACACATACATATACATATACATATACATATATATATATACATATCACTGGTGAGAAATGTAGTAACACATTTGTAAATCACAACTAACGCCACAGTCGGACGAAAGAAAGAGTTGCATAAGCGAAACTATATATTTCGATTGCTAACTGCAATCCTCTTCAGTAGTACAAAGTGGAAGGAGGATGCTATCTTAAATAGCAACCTCTTACAAAAGAAAGGGAACTTGGAAAATAATAAACGTCACTACCCCAACCCTATGTGACCTGAGGATGACATGAGGTCGGGTCAGGGGGAGGGGGAGGAAGCTTGTTGACAATATGTTTGGTGATGAATAGTCCTGATATAATGTCTGGGGTCCATTAACCCTTGGAAATATTCATCGCGGGCAGATATTCAATTAATGTGGATTCTGCCATTTTCCTTCTGAACCCACAGCCTGATTTATAAATAAGGTCAGATTTCTCCCAGTCCATCCGGTGATTGAATTTATTTACGTGTTGAAACGCGGCTGAATTTTCTTGGCCATACTTAATCGACCTCTTGTGTTCATTCGATCTTGTCCTTAAGTCTTTACCCGTCTGGCCTATGTATGAAAGGTTGCAATCTTTACATGGAAGGGAGTAAACACCTGGGATATGATCTTCTCTCAACCTCTGGTGAACATTAACAACTTTTGTTTATTAGGATGTTAGGGTATTATGGGTATTAGGGTATTAGGGTAATTATGAATTAAATTTACCTTTCCTTAGGGTAATTATGAATTAATTTTACCTTTCCTTTGGGAAGAAATTTGGACAAATAACTGATGGACTCTGAGAAAGGGATGACTAGGGGATGTCCGGTGTTCTTTTACGTCATTATTGTTTTTCATATAGTCGTTTTTTTTTTTTTTTTATTCCTCTGCCAGTTTCCCCAAAATATGAACACAAGAATAACGTAAAAGCCCACCAGACATCAAATTCTCTAGTGGTTCATATAGACAATTTTGGCCACTTTCCTGACTTGGAAAATACAGAGGTACTCCACAAAGAGCTAAGAAAGCAAGAAAGAAAAATAATCGAACCAGCGTACATCGCTTCAAAACCTTGCAATAATCATAGAGATGGATTTATCAAATTATCAAAGTTGACCAGCGACTTTGTTCGAGGTGAAGCGGAATAAATGTTAAGAGGATATTGTATGGTAGGAGTGAATGTGCCGAAAGTACAGTACGGGGCAGAAGCATGAAACATAAACGAGGAAGAGAGGATGAGTTTGAATGTGTTTGACTGAGAAAGGAAGAGAGTAGGGGTGGAAAGGGAGTTGGGAGATAGGGTTGATGAAAGAGTATTGGGATCGTTTGGGAACACGGAAAGAATGATTGAAGAAAGATTGGTAAAAGAGGAGGGGAAGGCAGAGGTAGAAGGAGTAAACATGAGTGGGCGACCAAGGACGAGATGAATAGATGGAGTAAAAGAGGCATTGTGAAAGAGGGGAATGTCTCTTGAGGAAGGACGGGAGAAGACAGAAGATAGGGATGAATGTGGAATGGTTGCGTATGGATGATGCTGTGATCAACGAAAGGGAGTGAGTAGGAGATGGGGTTGAGGGAGTATGTGTGAAAAGTTATTTGACGCAGCCCTAAGGGTTTCTCCCCTTCTTCTCTTTTTCTGCATGAGGGGACGGAGAGGGGGGGGTCGCCGATTGAATAAAGCGGCCTTGCTGTGGATGTGCTGTGTCCTGCAACACTACTGGTCCAGGGCAATGGGCGAGTTGCAGGGATGACCATATGTATATATATATATATATATATATATATATATATATATATATATATATATATATATATATATATATATATATATTTTTGTGTGTGTGTGTGTGTGTGTGTGTGTGTGTGTGTGTGTGTGTGTGTGTGTGTGTGTGTGTGTGTGTGTGTGTGTGTGTGTGTGTGTGTGTGTGTGTGTGTGTGTGTGTGTGTGTGTGTGTGTGTGTGTGTGTGTGTGTGTGTGTGTGTGTATGTATGTATGTATGTATGTATGTATGTATGTATGTATGTATCA
>NC_134787.1:14892206-14899706 GCF_046742065.1 Oratosquilla oratoria
CATTCCCTCACTCTCTCTCTCCCTCCTTCCCTCTCTCCTCCTTCAATCCCACTTCTTCCTTTCCTCCCTCTCTGCTTCCCTCACTCCCCTTTCCATCTCTCTCTTCTCCCTTCCATCCATCCCACTTCCCCTCCCTCACTCCTTCCCCGACCCCCTCCCGCCTTTCCTCCCTCTCTCCTCCCCTGACTCCCTCTCTTTTTCCCTCACTCCCTCCTGCCTTCCCTCCCTCTTTCTCCTCCCCTACTCCCTCCGTTCCCCTCTAAGCCCCTTTTCTTGTGTCCCTGCATCATCTGCCTTCTCGACCACGTTCTATCCTTTAGTCATACTATCATAGTCCCCCACATTGCCACCACCCCGCACCCACTCCCTCCCCTCTACCCCACCCTATCCCTCTCTGTGGCGCACCTTCGTACTATATTGCACTTCATCCTTGGTACTATCCCTACCACCCTATCCCTCCAAAGGTGATTATTGAGGAGTCGTTGGAGGACCAGGTTGGTCCTCGAGGCACTGCAAAGGGGAGCAAGACAGATTGAGGGCTTACTAGATAACAAAGTTGAATGTGTCCGTGCATGTGGTGAGGGCATTGATGTCTTGGAAACCTTCACATAACTTGGTAGTGTGGTTCATACCACTGGTGGGTCATGTCAGGTATTTATGAAGGAAGACGAAGATCCAAATCTTGAAGTCTCTTGTGCTCCATGTCCTGCTGTATAGCTAGGAGACATGGACATTGAATATGGGTCTCGATGTCTTTGGTACAAAGTGCCTTTCGGAGAATCATGGGGTTTCGATGAAATGACTTCGTATCAAACCAAAGACTGATGCTTGGGACTCAGTCTAGGCTACTCACAGCATAATTCATGAGTGTCAACACAGGTTATAAGGGCAGTGGATTTCATTCAGCTAAAGGACGCCCCAACCAAACAAAAGGATAAATATTACTATCGATCCCATAGAAAAAACTCTATCACAGTTCTTACTTCGAAAGATACCTTCTAGAACTTGTCAAGGCTTTCGCCACATGATTTTATTCTGTTGGTACAAACCTCACGTGGTAAGTGTCTGTGTATGTATGTGTGTGTGTGTATGTATGTATGTGTACGTGTGTACGTATGTACAGTATGTATGTATGTATGTATGTATGTATGTATGTATGTATGTATGTATGTATGTATGTATGTATGTATGTATGTATGTATGTATGTATGTATATATGTATGTATGTACTTACGTTAACTTCATGACCTCTGCTTCGAGTCCAAACCTCTTGTATGGCCTCGACCTCGGGCTTGGTCTCCAGCGTCGGCCTCGACCCACTGGCCTCAATCTCGAGGCAAAACGAAAGAAGAGGAGGAGGAGGAGGAGGAAGAAGAGGAGGAGGAGGAGGAAGAGGAGGAGGAGACTCGAACAAGTGTCACAGCCAAGGGGAAAGATGAAGCCTGACCCAGTAATATTCTTTGGCCAATTCTATTTTCTTCAAATTTATTTCATTCAATGTCATCTTCTTTTGTTTTGTCTTATCCTATGCTATTTTCTTTTCTTTTTATGTGTTTTATTTTGTTTTACTTTTATGTTGTTTTATTTTTATTTCTATTTTTGTTTTATTCCATTTTATTCCATTTTTTCATTTCGTTTATTTGTGTTTTTTTTTTTTGTATTCTTCTATTCTGTTAATTTTTTTCATATTCTATTCTGTCCTATAGATTTTAAATTTCTGTCTTACTATAATTTGTTTTATTTTACTATTCTATTTTAATGTGGTTTTGTTCTATTGTATTGTTTTTATTATTATTATTATTCAATTGTATTGTTTTTCTTATTATATTATTTCATTTTACTATTCTATCTTAATGTGGTTTTGTTCAATTGTATTGTTTGTATTCTGGTTACATTCAAACAATTTTGTTGAATTGTGTTACAGTTTTGTTTTTGGCAGTGTGTGCAACAATCTATTGCATGACACTTCATACGGCAATATTTTAAGATCTTCATCTATGAAGACATCTTTATGACAATCACAAAAACCTTTAACGTTCACGAATTTTCGTCCAAAACATTTGGTTCTTTTATTCATTTTTATTGTAAATAATAATCAATACTATCCTCTTTGGGTTCATGTTTTATTTTTTTACTTATTCATGACGATTTTTGCGAACGCAATTTAAGGCAAAAAGTGTACAAAAAGGATCAAACTTTGTTTGGGAAATTTTTGTAAATGTTTGTGGCTTCGTCTGTCGTGAAGACAACCCCCGCCGTTTGATGCAATTGGCAAACGTTTACGGGAATAGTCGAATGTGCTGATAACGCCCCCTCGATGTTACGTGAACATTTTTATCGCTAAACATCTTACGAAATTTATGATAAACATTTCTTTTGTTTTGTTTATTCTGATGTCATAGCACTCGGCAACAAAATCATATATTTCCTTTCTGATACTGAGAAGAGGACATGTAGATCTCTCTTCTGAGGATGACCTCAATACCTTTCGGAAAGGTCAACCTTGGGTCTGATCTCGCCCGACCTCGCTCGACCTCGTTCGACCTCGCCGATCCACACGATAGCCTCAGGGCCTTAAAGATAAGCCTCACACCCGACCTCCAGAGGGAGCACGCGCGTGCATGGTTTTCTGTATGTGTATATGCTCGTGTGTGCATGTCCTCATCTGTATACGTGTGTGTATGTGTGCATGTATTCACGTGCACGCACGTATGTATATATATATATATATATATATATATATATATATATATATATATGTGTGTGTGTGTGTGTGTGTGTGTGTGTGTGTGTGTGTGTGTGTGTGTGTGTGTGTGTGTGTGTGTGTGTGTGTGTGTGTGTGTGTGTGTGTGTGTGTGTGTGTGTGTGTGTGTGTGTGAGAGAGAGAGAGAGAGAGAGAGAGAGAGTGCGTGTGTATGTAATGCCACAGCATTATCGATAGATCGGTCATATATGAGCTCTGAGCTCTCATCCGAGGGGGTAATAACTGTCGATCACGAGCCCAACACGTGATCCAAGGCCATGGTGAAACACGCACACGCACACACGCACACACACACACATGAGCTATTCCTATTTTATTGTCCGGTCTTTGTGTTCTCCCCTTCCCTTCCCCCGTCCCCCCTTTCCCTGTCTCCCCCCTCCCCCTCCCCCCCCTTCCCGGATGACAATGACGTGATGTTACCGTTAGGTGTCACCGGTATTTTGAAAGAGTCTTTCGTGTTTTCGAGCTCCCCTGCTATACGATACAGAGTCGGCCACAGGAGAGGGGGAGGGGGAGGAGGAGGGGGAGGAGGGGGAGGGGGAGGGGGAGGGGGAGGAGGGGGAGGGGAGGGGGGGGAGGGGAGGAGGGGGAGGAGGAGGGGGAGGAGGGGGAGGAGGAGGGGAGGGGGAGGGAAGAGGGGATGGGCGGGAGGAAGGGGAGGGGTGAGTGGGGCAAGGGGAGGGGAAAGGGGAGGGGGAGGGAGTTTGAGGTGGATGGGTTTGAGGAAGGGGAGAGGTGTTTTAGGGGGGGAAGGGGAGGAGGGAGGGGGGAGGGGGGTTTGAGGAACGAGTATACGGGTCTGAAGGGAAAGTGATAGGGGGAGGGAGTTTGAGGGAAGATGGTACAGAGAGAGAGAGAGAGGGGGGGACTGGGGGAGGGGGGAGGAGGAGGGTTTTAGGAGGATAAAGAGGTAGGGAGGGGAGAGGGAAGAAGGACAGAGGGAAGGTGTTTGAGGGTCAGGGGGAGAGGGAGCAGGGACGGGGAGGGGAAAGAGGGTAAGGAAAAAGGAGGGAAGCGACTATGGGTACCTCCCCCCTCCCACCATCCTCAATGTTGATGTTTTCTTGTTGTTCTTTGCAGAAACCTAACGACCCCGACCTCTAGACCGACAGAAACCCAATTACATCATTAACTTCTTTAATTCGATAACGCCTCCTACGGGTCTCATTCCGGATGCTCCTGACAGACGATTTTGTTCATACGATGTAGCTGACGATGGCGATAAAGAGCTCTCGATCGATAAAGACCCTCTCCTTTCCCCCATGTAATCCTATCCTTCAAGTTAATGAAATTGTCTGAAGACACAAAAAGGTCACAAAGTATCGCCGTATTGAAGAGGCAGTCACATACAGACACATCTGTGTTCTATGGAGTTACATGGACAAACGAACAGCAACAGACCTATTGGTTCCTACATGTCTGTTTCGGTACTTAAACTATTATCAATACTATCTTCAATACCAATATTTTTTCTCCTTAATCTATCTAGAAGTAAATAATTCCAGTCGGAAATTTGTGGCTAATTAAATGTCGAGACATTTTTTTTAATGTGTGTGTGTGTGTGTGTGTGTGTGTGTGTGTGTGTGTGTGTGTGTGTGTGTGTGTGTGTGTGTGTGTGTGTGTGTGTGTGTGTGTGTGTGTGTGTGTGTGTGTGTGTGTGTGTGTGTGTGTGTGTGTGTGTGTGTGTGTGTGTGTGTGTGTGTGTGTGTGTGTGTCAAGAACCACCCTCAAGGCTTCAGAACCTTGAACCTAAAATCACACTTCAGATATTTTCTTTTGACGCAGTTTAGAAGGTTCAAATCCTAAACCCAGCTCGGTAATCCCTCCCTTCGCTGCTGTTAACATTTATGACTTTATCCGGCCTGCTGCCAGACGATTTTAATCAGCTGGAGAGGTGGGGAGGGGAGAGGAGAGGAGAGGGAGAAGGGGGTGGACCTAGCCTATACAGTGAAGAAGTCTTGATCCACCTGCATGTCAGATGGTCTTCTTCGATAAGAGTGATGATACCCCATCTCACCCTCTGGTACAGCATCAGCGCCATCTGTATTTTCGATGCGTATCTCGCAGAAATCTCAGTCTGCCTCAAGCGCGGTACACCAGGCAGCCTCCCAATTTTTTTTTTTTTTTTTTTTTTTTTTTAATCTGTAGCGTCTGCCTCTCACATTTCTACTTTCTCTTTTTTCATTTCTATTTCCCTTTTTTTCTTCTGTGTATATTTTGTTTCGTATATTGAAAGCGCGAGAGGCACTTTTCGCGATTCAGGCCCTCACAGTCGCGAAATATAAAGAGAGCAAATAAAGAGGAAAAAGGCAAATAAAGAGGATAGACAAGGAACACTTAACCCGCTGCAACCACCACACAACGCTCAGGTTAAGCAACACAATAGAGATATATGTCCACCGTGCCAGGAAGCTCCAGATACAAAAACACGTAAATATGAAGAGTCCACAACGCCCAAATATAAACACAACATAGTGCGGGTGGAGGATGCTCCAGAACTCTGACTCCGGGGGTCTACTCAATAACAATAACAATAACAACAATAATAACAATAATAATAATAATAATAATTTCAATAACAATAAAACAATAAAAACAACAATAGCAATAACAACAAAACAATAACAATAAAAAAAATAACAACAATGAAACAATAACAACATCTTCAGGACATCAACGCTTTCCAGCCAGAGCCAAGTCCACAGACGATTTTATTCCCCTTTAATGGTGGAATAAAGCTCAAATCTACAAACCCTCTAACCCAGTGAAGTTAGGCTATGATAGATTAGGCTAGGTTAAGTTAGGTTAGGTTGATTAGGTTAGATTAGATTAGGTTAGGATAGGTTAAGCTAGGTTAGGTTAGATTAGGATAGGTTAGATTAGATTAGGTTAGGTTAAGTTAGGTTAGATCATATTAGAGTTAGGTTATGTTAGGCTAGGCTAGGCTAGGTTAGGTTAGGCTTGGTTAGGTTAGGTTAGGTTAGGTTAGGTTAAGCTAAGTTAAGTTAAGTTAAGTTAGATTAGATTAGGCTAGGTTTGGTTTGGTTTGGTTAGGTTAGGCTAAGTTAGATTAGATTAGGTTAGGTTAGGTTAGGTTAGGTTAGGTTAGGTTAGGTTAGGTTAGGTTAGGTTAGGTTAGGTTAGGTTAAACTTGATTCTTTCCAGCGGTGGGTGATTTTATTCATCTGAAGGGTGGATTTGCCCATGAAAGTGTTAAGGGAGTGTTGGTGTCGCTTTAATTGAAAGCGAGTAAAGGGGAAAAGTTCGCTTGAACAGCTCCACCGCAGACGACACAGCACCAAACCACTGCAGTGCAGAGAAGGTACTATATCATCTCATACATTATCTGTTATTTTCAGTTATCTATCTGTTTATCTACATATCTATTTACTCGTTAATTTAATTGTTATTTATTCGTGCAGTTGGTTATTGCTCGTTAATGTATTTACTTGTTATTGTTATTACTCGTTAATGTATTCACTTGTTATTGGTATTACTCGTTAATGTATATTCGTGCAGTTGGTTATTCTTTATTTATTCGTTTAATTTTTTATTTGTTTTTCTATATACAGTATTTATGCGGTTATTTGTTTGTCCATTCTTGCTTTTATGTATTTGTTTACTTGTTAATTTCATCATCTGGGATCTTTCGCGGATCCATAGGATCCTCTGGAAGGAATATTGACTTGATATCTGGTTTATACTCTGGAGCAGAGGTATGTAAATTATGGTGGTGTCCAGCTTCTTTCCTGTTGATTCAGGAGTGAGGCAAGGGTGAGTCCTCGCCCCGACACTCTACAACACCTGCATTGTATTAGTATTGGACAAAGTTGTTGATGAATGTCGTTGCGGATCACCTACTGGCAACATCAAGGTCACTGACCTCGTGTTTGCTAATTCCGCTGTCCTTCTTGCGGAGTCGTTGGAGGTCCTGGTTGCAGAACCTCAAGTCACTGCACAGGGAGGCGGGACTCTTGTACTTGAGGTCTCCTGGAACAAGACCAAGGTTCTGGAGTTTGGGAACTTACTGAATGACACAGTTCGGTCTATCCGTGCATATGACGAGGACTTTGAGGTCTTGGAAAGCTTTACATGGTAGTGTAATGCATAACAGTGGTGTGTAATGTCAAGAAGTACTTCGAAGGATTGGCATTGTCCATGGTGTTATAGGCTCCTTCAACCAGAGTATATAGATTTGTCATTATTTATGCAGAAGGACCAAGAGTTGATTCTTCAAACCACTTGTGCTCCCTGTCTTACTGTACGGCTGCGAGACATGGACATTGAATACTGACTTGAAGAGGCGTCTCGGTGTCTTTGGTACTAAGTGCCTTCGGAGACTAATGGGGTATCGCTGGAATGATTTCGTATCAAACCAGAAACTGTACTGTGAGACTCAGTCTAGGCCACTTACCACCATAATTCATGAACGTCAACTCCTGCCATATGGGCGCGTGGCACGCTTCCCTGATGGTGATCCTATTAAGCGTTGTCTCTACAAGAGACAACCCTCGATGGAGGAGACGAAAGGGACGTCCATAGAACTCATGGTTGGAGCAAGCTGATCGAAAGTTGTTTGGAGTGGGAAGGGAGGGTGTCTGCATGGAAGCTTGTTTGAAGAGACTGTGGAGACTGGCGTCGGTGTGTGAGTAAAACAAGGCGCTTCCTGGCGTGTGCCCCCAATTATCATTGCTATTTCCCTTCTCCAGGTCACCAAAGAAAAGGCAAAACATCAG
>NC_134787.1:14909118-14911618 GCF_046742065.1 Oratosquilla oratoria
CGCCAAGATAGTTTCAAGAAAATACCGTCTATCTGTCTGTCCGTCTCTCTGTCTGTCTATCTGTCTGCCTGTCTGTCTGTCTGTCTGTCTACTTGCCCCCACATTCCTCCCTCCCTCCCTCCCTTCTCTCCATCTCTACCTAACCTCTTCAGCCCCTCTCTCTCTCTCTCTCTCTCTCTCTCTCTCTCTCTCTCTCTCTCTCTCTCTTTTGCCCTACCTCTCTCTCTCTCTTTCCAACGTACACACATACTATATACATACATATATACAAAGAATGTGTAAGTTCATGTATACATTCATGCATATGTATGTAATCATGTCACCTAGGTGCGAATATGTATACAAGCATTTGCATATCATTAAGTAGGCCATCTTAGTGTGCACAGATCACTAAGAAAACACTAAATATAGACCACACAACCATGGCGTCTGTATTCGTGTGTGTGTGTGTGCGTGTGCGTGTGTGTGTGTATTCACCTTGGTCTTTGGATCACGTGCTGGACTCGTGACCAACAGCTATTTCCCTCCCGGAAGAGAGCTCAGAGCTCGTATGACCGATCTATGGATAATGCAGTGACCTTACACGCACACACACACCCAACTCCCCGCCCACGAGAGTTGGAGTAACGACTCGAAGCGCAGCGATACTGAAATTATTTAAGCCCTGGGCAGGATTCGAACCCGGACCTCCGTAGTGGCAGCCGGGAACTCTAATCACTGCACCACGAGGTGTGTGTGTGTGTGTGTGTGTGTGTGTGTGTGTGTGTGTGTGTGTGTGTGTGTGTGTGTGTGTGTGTGTGTGTGTGTGTGTGTGTGTGTGTGTGTGTGTGTGTGTGTGTGTGTGTGTGTGTGTGTGTGTGTGTGTGTGTGTGTGTGTGTGTGTGTGTGTGTGTGCGTGTGTACAGTTGTACATAATTCTGTACCCTTGTGTAGGGATATACACACAGGCAGACTCGTACCAGCTGATAAAGATGGTTAAACTTGCGATGTTAGACCAGATGGCACTCGACAGGGGGCCAAATACATTTTTATATTCTATTAATATATTTGTCTTGGTATACAGAATTCAAACCTGTTTGATCATCACAAGATAAAAGAAAGAACGAAAAAGAATATATGATATTCAATATAGGCAGCCCGAAGGAATAAATTGTAACCATCCAAATGACAATATATATTTTTCCATTCTTTATATTCTTTATTATTCCTGTGTGTAAATTATTTGTGTTAATTACTTGTCACTGTGCTGCTTTGTTGGGATATAATTTCTCAAAATTGATGACGTCACCAACGTATGAATCAAATTACTTTGTCACCTGAAACTCCGCCTCTTTTGATGACGTAAGAGCCGAAAGCCACAGCAATCGGTCACTTGAATCCCGACAACCAATCAGA
Source organism: Oratosquilla oratoria (assembly GCF_046742065.1). Lineage (NCBI taxonomy): Eukaryota > Metazoa > Arthropoda > Malacostraca > Stomatopoda > Squillidae > Oratosquilla > Oratosquilla oratoria. The sequence continues at coordinate 14,910,514 of NC_134787.1, forward strand.
GCGGGTTTTGCATTTACGTCATGAAGGCCTGTGATTCCGAATCCTGATTAATTTGTTTCATTTTATTATTTTAACTTTGTCCTTTCTCTCAGGTGACCTATTTCGGAAATTGGCTTCTTTTACTAACAGCTCTGTCATTTCTATTTTTCTTTTTAATAATTAACCCTTTTTATCGTCTATTTTTCTATATCTAACTTCGTTGTGGAGTGAAAGATAGAGGAAAGCTATCCTAGATCACTTCATCTGGGTTCTAATCTTTCAAAGAACACCCTATCTAGTGCCACCTAGTCAAAGGTGTTTAATAAGGTCACCTAGCATCACATTAAGGTGCTTCAACGAAAAGGTCACAATCACAACGGGGAAAATAATCGACGACTTTTGTCCCCAGGTCAAAACGGTCTCGTCGTAATGTTTTGTGTCTCAACGTGACTCAGTTGATCATCCATTGCAAGCATCGAGTCAATGCATTTTATTGCTCCCTGTTGCATCGCCGTGAAGACATTTCCTGCATGGCTGGGCGAGACGGGACACCACGAATATATCTCTCCTCGCAGCTGGTCATCCTGGTGCCAAGCAACGTCTGACCTTTAGGGGAAAAAAATCGTCGATTTTTGTCGACGGTGATTTTTCAGTCGATTTTAGTTTCCTGTGTGTTGTGTCCTGGGGTCACTAAGACAATGATATAACCAGTGTTTACTAAGTTATTCTTCTTTCCTTCCCAAGGCTGCCCATCAGTTGGTCGAAGTTATTTCTTCATCAAAATAAATTTTGCAAATCACCTTTTTGTGTTTAAGTTTTTTCAATAAGATTTGCTTTAACTATCTTACTCTGAATGACTCATTTTCAGGTTTGTTTGGAATTGTAACCCACTGTAATCATTACAACATTTCTGAATATCGTCACCAGGTCAAATGTGTCTCCCTGTACGCACGTGTGTGTGTGTGTGTGTGTGTGTGTGTGTGTGTGTGTGTGTGTGTGTGTGTGTGTGTGTGTGTGTGTGTGTGTGTGTGTGTGTGTGTGTGTGTGTGTGTGTGTGTGTGTGTGTGTGTGTGTGTGTGTGTGTGTGTGTGTGTGTGTGTGTGTGTATGTGCGTGTGTGCGCGAGT
>NC_134787.1:14921618-14924118 GCF_046742065.1 Oratosquilla oratoria
GGGCGGTTGGAGGAAGACGTCGCTGTTGGTCTTGCTCGTAAAAATCCTTAGGTCAGAAATGAGAATTATGTGAACAAAGAAAAATTTCAGCGTCCCAAAAAAGATAAAGATGATGATGATGATGATGATGATGATGATGATGATGATGATGATGATGATGATGATGATGATGATGATGATGATGATGATGATAATGATAATGATGATGATGATGATGATGATGATGATGATGATGATGATGATGATGATGATGATGATGATGATGATGATGATGATGATGATGATGATGATGATGATGATGATGATGATGATGATGATGATGATGATGATGATGATGATGATGATGATGATGATGATGATGACGACGACGACGACGACGACGACGACGACGACGACGACAGCAAGTCAATTTGAAAAAGATATTTCTACTCATCGTGACAATGAAGTTCATGACGATTATGATGTCTACACTATGGTAAATACAACTGAAAAATACGAACATTCTATGAATACAATGAAAATTATAAAAGAGGGAGACAGAGAGAGAAAGAGAGAAGAGAGAGAGAGAGAGAGAGAGAGAGAGAGAGAGAGAGAGAGAGAGAGAGAGAGAGAGAGAGAGAGAGAGAGAGAGCGAGAGAGACAGACAGACAGAGACAGAAACAGACAGAAACAGAGACAGACAGAGACAGAGACAGAGACGGACAGAGACAGAGAGAGAGCGAGAGCGAGAGAGAGAGAGAGAGAGAGAGAGAGAGAGAGAGAGAGAGAGAGGAGAGAGAGAGAGAGAGAGAGAGAGAGAGAGAGAGAGAGAGAGAGAGAGAGAGAGAGAGACAGACAGACAGAGACAGAAACAGACAGAAACAGAGACAGACAGAGACAGAGACAGAGACGGACAGAGACAGAGAGAGAGCGAGAGCGAGAGAGAGAGAGAGAGAGAGAGAGAGAGAGAGAGAGAGAGAGAGAGAGAGAGAGAGAGAGAGAGAGGAGAGAGAGAGAGAGAGAGAGAGAGAGAGATAGAGAGAGATAGAGAGAGAGAGCGAGAGAGAGAGAGAGAGAGAGAGAGAGAGAGAGAGAGAGAGAGAGAGAGAGAGAGAGAGAGAGAGAGAGAGAGAGAGAGAGAGAGAGAGGTGGGGTTAGGAGTCTTGGGACAGAAAATGAATTAGATTGCTTTATGCATCCTGATAAATACAAGAAAGATAACAGGAGTGACTAGAAAGGCGTGAGCAGATAAGAATATATTATACGGAACGATGGAAAACAAAGTGGAAAAGAACTGCGAACATTCAGACAAGTGGACAAGAAATATGTGGAGAAAGTGGAGATAACCTATCCAGAAGGTATAAGTGGTATCCTAAAAATTGAAAGATAATGAACACGAGTATACAAATTCGTGATAAGAATGTGCATGTGAGGAAACATACACACAGTTTTGTTGGAACAGAGCGGGGAAACACAAGGAATGAGTAACGGCAGGATGGCAAGGGGAGTTTAAGATCCAAAGGTGGATGAGAAGAGAAAGGTGGGATGACCTCAAAGCGTAGGTAAGAGGGTTGTAAAAGATTGTTTGAAAAGAAAGAGAGGAGGGGAAAGGTTTATGCGGAACAGAGGTAAGTGACGGAGGAAATATATGTGAGGACAGGAAGCCGAAGATTGGAGAGGAACATGAGAGGCGACTGAGCCATGGAACCATGAGAAGCTTAATTTAGTTCAAGGGATCCTAGCCTGGATTCCAGGGACTGGAAACACCAAACGTCCTAAAATCAGAGACCAAAAGGTAGTAGTAGCAGTTGCTGAATACCAGTGGATTTTATTCAACTGTAAAGTGATCCCTTGGAAGTTTGGCAACAGCATTCCATAAACAAAGAACCAATGTACCGCGACATCGAAAAACACGGCTTGGTAGAAAACGGTTTGTTAGAAGAAACAGATTTTTTTCTCTCTCCCGATATTCCCATTTTCTTTGAGACTCTTTGAAAGAAAACCTTCCCATTTTCTTTCAAGCGCTTTAACAGAAAACCTTGCATACCAAAAATCTGGTCAGGTAAGAAGATTTAAAATGTAGATAAAAATATATATAATTATAATTAGTTAAATCAAGAGAGGTTGCGCTAAAAATATTCTCAGTAAAAATTAAGAAAAATATGATACGAGATTCAACCAAAATTCAAAAAATGAATCAAGCAAATATTATCTATTCAATATTGAATGAAAAAATATTCAAATTATATATATTATGATCTTTATCATTAAGCAGACAGACCTTCAAAAATAGAACGGGAGCCTACAAAATAAGAAGAAGAAAAAAAGAAATTACGAAGAAAAGTGCTTAAGAAGAAGTAAAAAGGAGAAGAGGAAGAAGAAGAGATAAATGTGGATAGAATAAGACATTTTAGCGTCACTCTAATATGGAAGATTGACAGAAGCTGTCACAAAAAAATGTTGACTCTCAATTTGAAGCTTAAGAAAACGAGCCAATCACAGACATTTGTACAAAGTTTCA
>NC_134787.1:14929118-14931618 GCF_046742065.1 Oratosquilla oratoria
AGAACGTCCTGGTGCACAAGAACTCCGTCACGGGGCAGTTCGATATAAAACTAACCGACTTCGGGGGCTTGGATTCGTCACCGCGAGGAAGGCTCCCATACTGGAAGAACATTTTATACAGTCCCCCGGACGTACGTCTCCCTGGGGTAGTTCTTCCATGACCCAGTAGCCATTTGGAGGCTGAGCACCCTCCTCGATCACAAGAGCGAATCACCGTTCTTCCTACGAATACCTCCGATCACTTTATAAGGAGGTCCTTTGCCAAGGAGCCCCACAAACGGGTCTCCCCCTCAAGGATACTGCGCCAGCCCTAGCTCAGGTACCAGGGACGGACACCCGTAGTGCAGGACGCGACCGACCCGAAGAACAGCCTCCCCTTCTTCACGAGGAGAAACCCAAAGAGGAGGTTCCGGGTTCTCGGAAAGGAGAGTCCGCTCAAGGACCAAAAGAAGAACGGAGAGAAACGACGGCAGTCTGACTTCGAAGAAAACGAAAAAAAAATCCTAAAAATATTGACGATATAAAGAAACAAATTAATTAAACAAATTAAAAAAAAAACAAGGAGGACATATCAATGACGGACTGCCAATCGTACATACATACATTATACCAAAGGCACTTTTCCCCCTTACAAGGGAAGTAGCCAAAAAACAGTCATAAAAACCATTTCCACACATTCCATCCCTTACATACTACACTTCCCTTCCACTTATCTTGGCACCTACTAGATAACGGGTCATCCTTGCATCTTGCCCACTCCCCAGGGTCAGAAGCAGTGTCGCAAGACACAGCACATCCACAGCAAGACCGCTTCATTAAATCGGTGACCCCCCTCTCCGTCCCCTCATGCAGAAAATGAGAAGACGGGGTGAAATCCCTTTGGGCTGCGTCAATTTATTTCTCAAACATACTCCCTCACCCCCATCCCCCACCCACTCTCCCTCATGTATCACAGCATCATCCATAAACAACCATTCTCCATTCACCCCTATCTTTTGTCCTCTCCCGTCCTTCCTCAACAGACATTCCCCTTTTTCCCAATGCCCCCTTTTACCCCATCCATCCATCTCATCCTAGGTTGCCCCCTCATGTTCACTCCTTCCACCTCTGCCTTCCACACCTCTTTTACTAGTCCTTCTTCATTCGTAAATGCGCTTTAAATCTCGGAAGACGTTATAGACGAAGCTGTAAAACCCCAGAAGATTTCGTCAACTCAACTTCGCCAAGGACTCCTTCAGGAAGATTATTCCTCCTTCAGTAGGATCCTCCTCGAGGAACTTCTCTTCTCCTGTCCCTTCGTGCTACAAAGCTCCCTAGGCTTGGGTATCACCTCGGGCGTTTCGGGCCCTCATCAACCTAAAACTTCCCACGCCCCTTTTTGATTACTTATACAAAGGATTAACCTTACCTTTGACATTCACTTAACATCACCTTTGAATTGACGGAACTGAATTTTCCGAGGGAATGTTTAATATCAAAGGGTTCTTTGGCACTGGAGTGCAAGAGAAGTAAAATTCTTGAAGAAGAATTCTCAAAAGAGGAAGCGAGGGAAAAAGAAATCACCACCAACAGTAAAGCTTCCAGTTCGAACGAACGTGAAGACCTCACTGTGAGAATCTGAGCGTGAGAGACCTTTGAAACGATGTCTTCCACATGGAGAAATCTTCCTCTTTCCCGACAGCTTCCGAGGAATATGAACTGCTTCTTCAACAAGGTCTTCAAGACAAATAAGACATCAAAAGCCGCGCCAATTCACAGCTCCAAACAACTTCAGATGTCAGAGTCACCAAAAGACAAATCTTAAAGAAAATGGGATGTCGTGAAAAGAGAAAAGATCAATAAGACAGGAAGAACTCCTTTGAGGATCAAGAGAACATCATATTCTTCAGATGAAAATCATAAAAGAAGGAGATCAAGGACAAACCAGTAGTTCGTTCCGCAAGAACGAGACAAGAACTTTAGGGACAATGACAAAGGTCCAGCTATTATAGCTTCGTGAAGACTGGGTTTCTATTAGCTTAGTGAAACGATAAAAAAAGAAAAAAAACTGTCCTGATAAAGAAATAAAGCACAAAAATATAGCAAGACAAGATAAGACAGAAAAGGCTCATTCTAAGACTAAAAAACTATATGAAGTGAAGTCGAGATACTAAAATCAAAAAAAGGAAAAAAAATTAAAATTAGAAAATGAATCACTGACAACTCAAATATTGGATTCACTCGAACAAGTCAGAAGTATAGAGGTCAGCCACAAAGGTTCAGCCATCCCAGCCTTGGATGAACTTGGCACTAAGTGACCACGAAAGATGGAGGGATGGGTGGGGAAGTCTTTCAGCTAAATCAAATCTTTTGTTGTCAATCTGGATGAAATGTAGCTTAGACGATACGTCCTCGTATAACGATTGTGGTTAGCACGTGTCAATGTAGAAGGTTCAGGGGTTGACAAACTTTCAACTTTCAATATTCAACCTCTTCCTCCCTCACACTGAGGGGAGGAAAG
>NC_134787.1:14939118-14944118 GCF_046742065.1 Oratosquilla oratoria
GTGGGTTATATGAATATATAATATATATGAATATATAATATATATATATATACATGTATATATATATATGTATATATATGCATATATATATACATATATATGTATATATATACATATATATGTATATATATGCATATATATATACATATATATGTATATATATACATATATATGAATATATATATATATATATGAATATATATGCATATTGTTCTAGCCTGTAGTCTTTCGCACTTGTTGAAGTACTAGAGGATAAGGAAACTTCACGGTACTCATGCTGATTTAATAAGGAGCCTGGTGTTTGTTCTCCTACAGACTATGGTGTCTGTAATTACGTTAGCAAATTAATCTATATACTTTTTTACATTAACAGATCATTCCACCATAACTCTTTAGTCTACACAACTAACTTGGCATTAACGTAAAACAAAGCAAATTATACCATGATTATTTCACCATAATTTTGCTCTTTACTATTCCCATCCAAACATGGTCTGGAAAACCAAATTTGATTACTAACAATGTGACTTCTACTGACTCGTTCACTATTTGTATATTTAGTACTGATTATAAAGAAATTCTCACTCAATACTCACCAAAAACGTTCCTTTCCAATCAGCTCAATCTACGTCTTGTCCCAGTGAAGGACAGTCACCAAAAAGGAACGCTTAGAGGTCATCTCTAACGACTTTATCTACGTCACCAATATGGGTGTTCAGAGGCTAACAATTCTAGAACTCTGTGGTAACCTATACATGTCCTCTTTTGGGTTACAGCTAGACAACACAATACTTTATTGGCTCTAATACAATATACCATCACTATACAGTAACACTTTCCATAACACACATTAGCACTACTTTCTATCGCGGAACAATACAACGGGAGCGTAAATTAGTGAATTATATTTCTTCATAACAATACCATTATCTTCTAACATAATTTCACAACACAATTATATTATACATAATGAACCAATGCAATGACTCAATTCCTAATTTGTAACACTTCTAATATTATATTTCATACGTCATGAAGTACATACATAAATCAAGATATTATACACCGTGACCTGCAGTTAGCTTCAATCGTGTAATTTGGTATTCACATGTATAATGGACCAATGCAATATGGCTCAAATCCAGACATCAGGGAAATGGCTTTCATACACACATATATATACATACTGTATATATATAATATATATATATGTGTGTGTGTGTGTGTGTGTGTGTGTGTGTGTGTGTGTGTGTGTGTGTGTGTGTGTGTGTGTGTGTGTGTGTGTGTGTGTGTGTGTGTGTGTGTGTGTGCGTATGTGTGCGTATGTGTGTGTGTGTGTGTGTGTGTGTGTGTGTGTGTGTGTGTGTGTGTGTGTGTGTGTGTGTGTGTGTGTGTGTGTGTGTGTGTGTGTGTGTGTGTGTGTGTGTGTGTGTGTGTGTGTGTGTGTGTGCGTGTGTGTGTATGAATATATAACATAAAAGCCCATGGCATTGGAGGAAAAGTGTTAGAATGGATTAGAGCTTAGATAAGTAACAGAAAACAGCGGGTCACCATAAATGGAGTGAAATCTAGGTGGGGCAATGTTACTAGTGGGGTCACCCAGGGCTCGGTTTTGGATCCCTTGTTGTTCATTATGTACATAAACGACTTAGACGACGGGATAAATAGTGATGTTAGTAAGTTTGCGGGCGACACTACGATAGGACGCCTAATTCGGTCAGGAGACGACGCAGAGATTTTGCAGGATGGTCTTAACAAATTGTTCACATGGTCGGTGAAATGGCAAATGAGCTTCAATATCTCTAACTGTAGCGTGCCAAACGTAGGACTACAGAACCCCGAAGATAAATACAGCTTAAATAACACGCTTTTAGAGAAAAACGAGTGCGAGAGAGACTTGGGAGTTCTAGTGAATCCGGATATTAAAACCAGGAAACAGTACATTAGCGCCAGGAATAAAGCTAACAGAGCATTAGGTTTCATTGCTAGGACGGTAACGAATAGAAGTGCAGAGGTAATTATTAAACTCTATCTAGCGATAGTTAGACCCATCCTTACCTATGCGGTACAGTTTTGGTCTCCGTCCTACAGAATGGATATCAATTCACTAGAATCAATACAGAGAAGAATGACCAAAATGATATATGATCTCAGAAATTTGCCTCACGAAGAGACGCTTAGGCAGCTTAACTTACACTCTCTGGAAAGACGCAGAGTGCGGGGTGATCTGATAGAGGTGTTCAAGTGGATCGGGGGCTTTAGCAAGGGTGATGCAAGCAAGGTCATCATATTAAAACAACAGGGCAGGACTAACAGTAATGGTTATAAACTGGACAAGTTTAGATTTAAAAAGGAAATAGGCATGAATTGCTTTATTAATAGGGTGGTCGACGAATGGAATAAACTTAGTAACCATGTAGTAAGCGCTGAAATTATCAGTTGTTTTAAGAAACGATTAGACAATTTTATAGATGGGGATGACAGGTGGTGATGGATACGGAGCTGCCTAGTGTAGTCCTTATGGTCTCTTGCAGTCTCCTTCATTCTTATGTTCTTATATTATATATATACACACACACACACATATATATATATATATATATATGTATGTATATATATATATGTATATATATATATATGTATGTATATATATATATGTATATATATATATAATTTATATATATATATACATATATATATATATATATATATACATATATATTTATATATATACACATATATATTTATATATATATATATAAATATATATAAATACATACATTTGTTTGTGTCATTTGACACTTGGAAATAAACTCATCTGCTGGGATTCGAACCCTTGCCTAGGCGGCTTGCGTCTTATAAGACAAAGACCTTACCAATCACGCTATCTCGACCCTACAAAACGAAACGACTTAGTTCACGGCCCAGTCGTTCCGCCGAGGGCACTCGGACAGAACGTGATACGTAATGTATTTCATCAAATCCTTTATGCAGGCTAGTCTTCCGACAAGTGTTTGTGTCATTTGACATTTGGAAATAAACTCATCTGCTGGGATTCGAACCCTTGCCTAGGCGGCTTGCGTCTTATAAGACAAAGACCTTACCAATCACGCTATCTCGACCCTACAAAACGAAACGACTTAGTTCACGGCCCAGTCGTTCCGCCGAGGTCACTCGGACAGAACGTGATACGTAATGTATTTCATCAAATCCTTTATGCAGGCTAGTCTTCCGACAAGTGTTTGTGTCATTTGACATTTGGAAATAAACTCATCTGCTGGGATTCGAACCCTTGCCTAGGCGGCTTGCGTCTTATAAGACAAAGACCTTAATGTATTTTATCAAATCCTTTATGCAGGCTAGTCTTCCGACAAGGATTTGATGAAATACATTACGTATCACGTTCTGTCCGAGTGACCTCGGCGGAACGACTGGGCCGTGAACTAAGTCGTTTCGTTTTGTAGGGTCGAGATAGCGTGATTGGTAAGATCTTTGTCTTATAAGACGCAAGCCGCCTAGGCAAGGGTTCGAATCCCAGCAGATGAGTTTATTTCCAAATGTCAAATGACACAAACACTTGTCGGAAGACTAGCCTGCATAAAGGATTTGATGAAATACAATACGTATCACGATCTGTCCGAGTGACCTCGGCGGAACGACTGGGCCGTGAACTAAGTCGTTTCGTTTTGTAGGGTCGAGATAGCGTGATTGGTAAGGTCTTTGTCTTATAAGACGCAAGCCGCCTAGGCAAGGGTTCGAATCCCAGCAGATGAGTTTATTTCCAAATACATACATATATACATATATATGCATATTACATATATATACATATATATATATGAATATATATATTGTATATATATACATGTATATATATATATGAATATATATGCATATATATATACATGTATATATATATATATATGAATATATATACATATATATATTATATATTTATGCATATATATATATACATATATATATGAATATATATATGCATATATATATATATGTATATTATATATATATATATATACATATATTTATATTTACATATGTGCGTATATATGTATATATATATACATATAATATACACATATATATATATATATATATATATATATATACATATATATGAATATATATATATACATGTTTATATAACTATATATATATATATATATATGTATATATATATATTCATATATCCATACATATATATATATATACATATATATAAACATATACATATATATGCAGACATATATATACATATATATATACATATATATGCAGACATATATATACATATATATACATATATATATGTATATATATATGCATTCATATATATATGTATATATATATATGCATTCATATATATACAGTATATATATATATATATATATATATATATGCATACATATATATACATATATATATACGTATATATATATATATATATGCATACATATATATACATATATATACGTATATATATATATATAAGTATATATATATATACGTATATATATATATATACGTATATATATATACGTATATATACATATATATACGTGTATGCAGAAAAAACCACTGGGAAATAAGAAACTTAGTCCGAACGTTTTCGCCTATTTAAGACATTATCAAGGAATACACAGTTACAGAGACAAATGTGGATATATATACATAAAGTAGATAACAAGCTAGGAACATGGGAATGATACACAAGATGCTTCACAATCAGGTAGAGCCGATGTTTACATATACGGACGTTTGGTCCATGACGTTACGTCACCCCGGCTTAGTAGCACTTGGAGAAGTTCTTACAATTTTATCAATAACAAAATCATCAAGCTTAAATAATCCTAAACTTAAATTGATATTATGGTCAAAGGTTTGTTTAATATGACTGGATTCAATAATGTTTCTTTCTAATAAGGATCAACAAGAAATTATTACATTAGAATTATCCCAGTCAATAGGATGACTGTGGTCTC
>NC_134787.1:14954118-14966618 GCF_046742065.1 Oratosquilla oratoria
GATGATGATGATGATGATGATGATGATGATGATGATGATGATGATGATGATGAGGGTGATGGTAATGATGATGATGGTGGTGATGGTGATGATGATGATGGTAATGGTGATGATGATGATGATGGTAATGGTGATGATGGTGATGATGATGATGGTGATGATGATGATGATGATGATGATGATGATGATGATGATGATGATGATGATGATGATGATGATGATGATGATGATGATGATGATGATGATGATGAAGTATGATGGTGATGGGGATGGTGATGGTGATGATATGATGATGATGATGATGGTGATGGTGATGGTGATGGTGATGATGATGATGATGATGATGATGATGATGATGATGATGATGATGATGATGATGATGATGATGATGATGATGATGATGATGATGATGATGATGATGATGAAGAAGAAAAAGAAGAGAAAAATAAGAAAATGGTAAAGAAAAGAAAGAAAAAATAAGAAGAAGAAGACAAAAAAGGAAGAAAACCAATGGTACAAATAAGGAACCCACAAATTATTTACAAACTCTTCTTTATTCTACGAAGTTTCCCCAAACTCGCTCATAAACGAGGCAAATTCGATCATTTCATAGCATGTACGCCAGAGAGAGAGAGAGAGAGAGAGAGAGAGAGAGAGAGAGAGAGAGAGAGAGAGAGAGAGAGAGAGAGAGAGAGAGAGAGAGAGTGAGAGAGAGAGAGAAAGAAAGAATGAGAGAGGGAGAGAGGAGAGAAAGAGGGAGAGAGGAGAGAAAGAGAGAGAGAATGAGAGTGAGAGAGAGTGAGAGAGAGGAGAGAGAGAGAGAGGAGAGAGAGAGAGAGAGAGAGAGAGAGAGAGAGAGAGAGAGAGAGAGAGAGAGAGAGAGAGAGAGAGAGAGAGAGAGAGAGAGACAGAGAGAGAGAGAGAGAGAGAGAGAGAGGCCAGAACTTTTTTTTTCTCCTCCACTGCCGTTTCCAGTTTTGACACGGTGAGCAGAAGAAAGGAATTAACGAATCTGCCCTAGATCCCCATAGGACGCCTAATACAAAGGCTCTGAAGACTTAGTTGTATTAAAGATATTTAAGCCTTTCTTGGCTGTGAAGGCTTGGTCACCTAAAAGGAGGAATCTGGGGCAACCTCGAACCTAGAATCATTATTATTGGGATCAAGGATAATGTCCACCAGCCACGTTGGCGCTACGCTGAAAACACAATGAAATAAAAGACTACATTGCGCTAGTTGTAGGAATATGAAGTATATATAGATAAAACTGGTACTTGTTAGTCTTCAATTCAGTATTTATTCTATTCGATAGATATAATATTTGTGTCATCTTCTGGTAATATTTTTTCGTTGGAAATAATTTACAAGCACAGTGAACACACACACACACACACACACACACACACACACACACACACACACACACACACACGCACACACACATCCATGGGGTACAGACGTTTGTCCGTGACCTCATGCCTTTGGTGTGAAAAGGAGTTTCGTGGAATCCAGAGGTCAGCATGTTAACCTCACCCCACTATACTTAAAGAATATAATTTACTGTTAGTGCAGAGACATAATGTGCAGTCCTCCTTTGTACCGATAACGACCCAGTGAATCACATAAATTGAAATGAAGGTGCAAATACCCACCAAGTTCACTGACCAACAAAATATAGGAAGTGACTTAGACAGTACTTACCAAAGGCTGCGACACAATGGCAATAATAGATGTGTGGCAAATTGTCTCCGAATTATGCAACATTGTTAATTTTGTTCATTCTATTAACCCTGTGTCATTCCACCATCTCAGAGCAATTCGCAGGGATAGGGAGTAGCGTTATTTTGTCGCGCTGACCTGACTCCCTCTTATTCCAGTACTGACGTTCCCGAGGGATTTAGACCTCGTGGGTGAGGCCAAACTTCCCGTCTCCACCCCAACACACCGCATCTGCCATCGCGTGTGTGGTGCATGGTTACCTTCCACGTGCCCCAACTGTCCCTTTAACCATGCCATTGAAACTGCCGACACCCTACGATTGAAATTTTCAGTTGCAAGCTGGTTGCATGTGGAGTTTCAATCCCGTCTCATTGTGAAAATTGAAAAATGTCAAAGTGATATAACGGTGAAAAATGACAGCGCAAGATATGTCAAGCATAAAAGTGCAAATTAGAAGAAGAGGTGACCGAGCGAGGGCCCAGACAGGACGAAGCCAAGAAAAGTGACCGTGTCCTCTCTCCCCCTTAACCACAAGCCTCCCTCTCTTGACCCTTCCCTATTTCCTCCTCGCCTTGGTCAGTCACCCTTCCCCTCACCCTCCTCCCTCTTTCCTCTCAAACGTGCCAGAACAGCCTTGTAAAGACCAATTGGTCTGTTATTGTTCGTTTGGCCATGTAACTCTCTCTCCCCTCCTTTTTCTCCCTCTCCCCCTTCTTTCTCTCCCTCTCTCCCCCTCTCTCCTTCTTCCCCTTCTTTCTCTCTCTCTCTCTCTCCCCCTTTCTCTGTTTCCCCTTCTCTCTGTTTTCCCTTCTCTCTCTCTCTCTCTCTCTCTCTCTCTCTCTCTCTCTCTCTCTCTCTCTCTCTCTCTCTCTCTCTCTCTCTCTCTCTCTCTCTCCTTTTTCTCTCTCTTCCTCCCCCCTCTCACGGCTGCTTCAAATAGTGAGATGGCGAGGGGTTGTGTTTCTGTGATCAGCGCCGAAGAGGTACAATCTCTACGTTAAAGAATTGTAGCCTTAGAGAGGGCTCTAGAGGGCCGTAAAGAGGAGAATCGATCACTTCGCTCGTAAGCCCAAAACATGGACGATAAACCATGTTTGGAACCTGGGTGGGAAACAGTGACAAACAAATCACGGAAAGGTGGTAAAAAGCCCTCACCAACCCCGCTTGAATACAGAAACTTTTCAAGCTCTCGCGGGTCTACAAGAAGAAACAAAGATGCAAGAGAAGAAGAGTAGGACAGTCGCTAGACCCGTGCCCAGATCTAAGATTTTTTTTTGTAGGAGATAGACAGGTGAGGAATTTAGATAGGGCCTTCTGTGACAAAGATAGGAAGCATAGGATCCAGGTGTGTTTTCCCGGGGCGGGAATAGGTGATGTTAGAGACAGGATAGAAGAGTGTATAGTCAGGGAAGGTGTGAAACCCATAGTTTGCCTGAGTGCTGGGGTGAATGACATAGGTAAGTTAGGGAGTGAGGAATTGTTTGCGCGGTTCCGGGATGTGCTAAATAAGATTAGGAATAAGGGAGGGGTTCCTGTTGTATGTGGAATCCCTCTGACGCGTAGAGTTGGAGGCATGTGGCATTCCAGGGCTATTGCAATGAATTGCAGGCTGGCAAAACATTATAAGGCTTATGGATATGCGCTTGTCGACAACTGGGGTCGCTTTTACGGTAAGAATCATCTATATACAAGGGACGGGGTGAATTTGTCACCCAAAGGATTTCGGCTCCTTGCTGAATCCCTTGAGCGAGAAGTAGGCATCCAGCAGGGGTTTTTTGGGGTAGATTATGTGGAGGTCGGGGGGGGGGGGGTTATCGGAATATAGTTTAGGCAATAGAAACAGCTCAGAGAGGGACTGTGAAAATAATCACCAAGTCAGGTGGAGGAAGAATAAACTAAAAGTTTACTATACAAACAGCAGAAGCGTAATAAATAAAATTTATTTGCTGCGAGGTAAATCATGCGTAGAGAATTTTTATATTATAGCTATAACTAAATCCTGGATCAATATGGCTGATAGACATTTCCTTCCGGAAATCGAGATAGAAGGATAGAAGTTTTTTTTTTTTTTTTTTTTTAAGGACAGGGTTGGCAGGAGTGGGGGAAGATTAGCACTCTTCGTTAGAAATACAATAAGTTGTATTACCAACAATTCGATTAAGGAAGAGGACAGTACGGAATCTATTTGGGTGGAGATTATAGGCAAGAATACATACATACATATACCAAGGCTTTTCCCCCCTTTCAAGGGGGGTAGCCAAAAAGGGAAAGGCATAAAAACACTCCCACCCATTTCATCCCTAAATACACTCCACACCCCTCCCACCCTCCCTCTCATCTGAGCACCTCCTGGATGACGGGTCATCCCTGCACCTTGACCACCGCCCTGGGTCAGAAGCAGTGTCGCAAGACACAGCACATCCACAGCAAGGCCGCTTCATTTAATCGGCGACCCCTCCTCTCCGTCCCCCCTTGCATATAAGGAGAGGACGGGGAGAAATCCCTTCGGGCTGCGTCAAAATTTACTCACACATACTACCTCACCCCCCACCCCCCGCCCATTCCTCCTCATGCAATCACAACATCATCCATATACAACCATTCTCCACCCACCACTGTCTTCCGTCCTCTCCCTTCCTTCCTCAACAGACATTCCCCTCTTCCCCAAAGCCCCCTTCACCCCATCCATCCACCTCATCCTAGGACGTCCCCTCATGTTCACTCCCTCCACATCTGCCTTCCATACCTCTTTTACTAGTCTTTCTTCACTCATTCTTTCCATGTGTCCAAACCATCCTAATATTCTTTCATCAACCCTATCTCCCAAATCCTTTTTCACCCCTGTTCTCCTCCTCACCTCCTCATTTCTCACTCTATCCAGCCTAGTAACCCCCACCATACTTCTCAGACACCTCATCTCAAACACATTCAAACTCCTTCTCTCTTCTTTTATGTTCCACGTTTCTGCCCCATACAGTGCTGTTGGCACAATCACTCCTTCATACAGTCTCCTCTTCGCATCCATTCCTAAATGTCTATTCCTCATTACACTCTTTAATCCACCAAGGCATTTACTCGCTTCTCTCAATCTACATTCTACCTCCACCTTCACTCCACCTTTTCCTGCTACACTTGCACCCAAGTATCTAAAACTATCCACTTCATCCAGTCGCTCTCCCTTAATGTTCACTTCCAGTCTACTGCCACTTTCACCCCTTGTACATCTCATCACCTTACTTTTACCCACATTTATCTTTAGCTTTCTTCTATCACATACTCTCCCAAACTCTGCCACCAGCTTCCTCAACCCCTCCTCCGACCCTGCCACAAGCGCAGTGTCGTCCGCAAACAACAGCTGGCTCACCTCCCACTTTTCTCCATTTTCTTTAACCATCTCCAATCCCTGACCCACTACCCTAGCATTCACCTCTCGCACCACCCCATCCATGTATAAGTTGAACAGCCAGGGTGACATAACGCATCCTTGACGAAGTCCCACCTTTACTTCAAACCACTCGCTCTCTCCATTTCTAATCCTGACACAAGCTCTACTACTCTCATAAAAACTCTTGACAGCTCCCAAAAGCTTTCCTCCTATCCCATAAATCTGCATAACCTCCCACAGTGCCTTTCTGTCTACCCTATCATAAGCCTTTTCCAGATCCATAAAAGCCCAAAAAACATCCTTCCCCTTTCCTATAGCTTTCTCACATATCTGTCTTACCACAAAGATCTGATCTACACAACCTCTACCTGTCCTAAATCCACACTGTTCCTCACAAATTAATCCATCTGTTCCTCTCCTAATCCTCTCAAACAAGATCCTCCCATAAGCCTTCCCTACTACACTTAACAGGCTAATCCCTCTGAAACTACTACATTCACACTTGTCCCCTTTTCCCTTGTAAAGAGGAACTATACAGGCACTTCTCCAGTCCTCCGGTACTCTACCCTCTCTCCAACAAACATTAAATAACCTCACCAACCAGTCCACCATCACTGAACCTCCCTTTTTCAGACATTCTGCATGGCATCCATCCAGACCAGGCGCCTTACCTGCTTTCATCATCTTAACAACTGCCTTCACCTCATCCTTCCTTATTTCTCCTCCATTCTCCTCACTCATCACTCTCATTTTCTTCGCATTTCCCACTGCAGCTATCTTTCCTTCCCTATCCTCCTTCACATTTAGCAACTCCCTAAAATATTCTGCCCATCTTCCCCTTACTGCCTTCTCTTCCATTATCATCTCTCCATCTGCACCTTTTACCTTTTCTTCCCTACTTGATTCGCCTCCTCTTCCTCTCTTAATTTCTTTCCAAAACATCTCTTTATTACTTTCAAAATTTTCTGTCATACTCTTACCCCATTTCACATCTGCTCTCCTCTTTGCCTCCTTTACCTTTTGCTTTACTTCTCTTTTCTTTTCTTTGTACGTCTCATATGACTCCCCCGTCCTCTTTTGTAACCAATCTGTGAATGCTCGCTTCTTCTCTTCTACAACCTTCTTTGTTTCCTCATCCCACCATTCAAGAATAAGAAACTTATTATTGGCGTCTTATATAGACCTCCTTAACCTCAGCATTGAGCAGTCTGACCTCCTGATTCATGAAATTCGCAGAGCGTCCCAGTACAAAAACGTTGTCATCATGGGAGATTTTAATTATAGAAACATTGACTGGGAAATTTTAGGAGATCAAGAAGCGCAAAATTAATTAGATGCGGTGCAGAATAATTTCCTAAAACAAATTATTACAGATCCTACGAGGGGAGAAAATACTCTGGACTCACTTGTAACTAATAATGAGCACCTAACGAATAATGTACACATGGTAGATAGTCTAGGCTCTAGTGATCATCAAGTAATAAGATTTAATATTAATTGGGAAGAATTAAATAGTACGAACAATGTTCGAGTGCCGGACATCAGGAGAGCCAATTTTGATGAGATGAGAGAGTACAGTATATAAGACATTTGATCACTTACAAGCCCGACGTCATCAGACCGATCAGCGATTTGGATGAAATGTACAGTAACCTAACAGCTTTAATTCTAAATGCACAAAATTAAATTTATTCCTCTCAAGTCAATACGAAAGAATATTAATACTCCCAAATGAATGAGATCGGAATGAAAAGAGGACTTTACGTAAGAATAAAAAACGTAAAGTGGTAAAATGTTTGAATCAATGATAGTTAATAGACTCAGAGATCATATCGAGAGATATTTGATTTGTGACTCACAGCATGGTTTCTCCAAGGGTAAGTCATGTGTGACTAATCACCTATATTTTTACACGTATATAAGGCGTCAGATATGAATGATAGTTACGATGTTATTTACCTTGACTTTAGCAAAGCGTTCGACAAGGTGCCCCACCAGAGACTACTAAATCAAACCAAAGCCCATGGTATAGGAGGAAAAGTGTTAGAATGGATTAGAGCTTGGATCAGTGATAGAAAACAGCGGGTCATCATAAATGGTGTAAAATCCAAATGGAGGAGTGTTTCTAATGGAGTTCCCAGGGCTCGGTTTTGGGTCCCTTTTTGTTCATTATGTACATAAACGACTTGGACAATGGGTTTAGTAGTGATGTTAGTAAGTTTGCGGACGACACTAAAATAGGACGCCTAATTAGGTCAGGAGACGACGCCGAGATTCTGCAGGATGATCTTAACAAATTGTACACATGGTCGGTGAAATGGCAAATGGACTTCAATATCTCAAAGTGCAGCGTGTTAAACGTAGGGCTACACAACTCCGAAAGTAGATACAGTTTAGATAACACATTTTTTAGAGAAAAGCGAGTGCGAGAGAGACTTGGGAGTTCTAGTGAGTCCTGACCTTAAATCCAGGAAACAGTGCATAACAGTGCCAGGAATAAAGCTAACAGAGCACTAGGTTTCATTGCTAAGACGGTTACGAATAGAAGTGCAGAGGTAATTATTGAACTCTATCTAGCTTTAAACTTATCCTTGACTATGTGGTACAGTTTTGGTCTCCGTCTTATAGAATGGACAACAATTCACTAGAATCAGTACAGAGGAGAATGACCAAAATGATACATGAGCTCAGAAATTTACCTTACGAAGAGAGGCTTAGGCACCTTAACTTACACTCTCTGGAAAGACGCAAAGTGTGGGGGTGATCTAATAGAGGTGTTCAAGTGGATCAAAGGCTTTAACAAGAGTGACGCAAACAAGGTCATCATATAAAGACAACAGGACAGGACTCGCAATAATGGATCTAAATTGGAGAAATTTATATTTAAGAAGGAAATAGGAGAGAATTGGTTTACTAATAGGGTGGTCAACGAATGGAATAGACTTAGTAACTATGTAGTGAGCACTGACACTATCGGTTGTTTTAAGAAACAGTTAGACAACTCACAGGTGGTATTAGATATGGAACTACCTAGTGTAGACCTTATGGTCTCTTGCAGCCTCTTTCATTTGTTATGATTTTCTGTGCTACTACGACAAACAAATTAAGTTGAAAATACATATTAAATTTTTCCACTTTTAAGAGATTGTTCGCTTGTTGATTTTCCAAATATTTTAGAATTTTCGTCACCAAATATATCTACACTGATGATTATTCACACTTACCCTGTTCCTCGTTATTCCAAATATATCAAAAATGGTCACTGACACTGAGTATGGATATATTTTCTTCACAGATATAGTACCACTTCAACAAACACTTTGACAGTCCGCTCGTGACCTCAGCTCAGTCCGCTCGTGACCTCAGCTCAGTCCGCTCGTGACCTCAGCTCAGTCCGCTCGTGACCTCAGCTCAGTCCGCTCGTGACCTCAGCTCAGTCCACTCGTGACCTCAGCTAGAGACCTTGTTTTTCTGCACAGACACCAGCTAGCGAATACCTGTGAAATTTATATCTCCGAATAGTGTTAAGTGATTGTGTTGTGTTTTTGTGATTGTATACGTATAGCACTATACAGTTACAGATATAAGATAAAGTGTAGTGTTCTGTTTAAATTCAAAACAGTTTTCTGTTACTGTACTCCAAAGGTAGGAGAAATAGTATAAGGTAAGCAGAGTAAGCTTCGCGTATTTAGTTTATTAGAGACCGCTTTTATTTTTTGTTGTTGTTGATTTGCATTTTCTCTTTGCCGTTTTTATTACTAAAGGGGGAGCGAAATGGCTTGTGAAGGTTGCGTGAACCTAGAGGTCCGTCTCAGGATGTGTGAGGAGGAAATTCGTCTTCTCAGGAGTGCGCTCCGTGAGAAGAGTGAACCCTCCCCACAACCCAAAAAGCGTTCCACTTCTTCCCCTACTGTCACTGCCATGAGCGAGTGGCGCTCCGTGGGGTCCCGTTTGTCGAGCCCGCGTTCGGTGGACGTGTGCCCTGTGGAGCAACCGCTGGCTCTAGCCAATCGTTTTGCTCTACTGGAGGATGAAGTGGCTGAAAACCAGGAGTTCTTGGTGGTGGGGGACTCCATGGTGCGAGGCTATGACGACATCCTGCAGCGGAAGACTAAGCGACGGTGCAAGCTTGTATGTCAACCGGGCCGTGGGATCGTCGATTGTACCCGGTCCATCAGGGAGCAAGGACGGAAGAACACAGTTACGATTGTTCATACGGGAAATAACGATGTAGGTGGGGTGCGATCAGAGGAGCTTGTTCGGAATTACACGGTCCTCCTTCAGGAGATGAAGGAACGTGGGAGCCGTCACGTAGTCTGTGGGATCCTCCCGAGGATCTACGCAGGCTCGTGTTGGAACAGTAGAGCCATAGGGATCAATGATAGGATATCGCAGTTGTGTACACAATTGGGATACCACTTTCTTGATCCTTGGTATCTCTTTTCTAGGCGCCATGACCTTTACACTTCTGATGGGATCCACCTTACCCGCAGAGGCAAAGATGTTCTTATAAACCTCATTGTGGGAGTTTGTAATGAATTAGCTCCTTTTTTAGGGTAGAAGCCCAAAGGGAAGGGGAAATAGAATGTACTTGGGAAAACAGTGTAGAGTATAGCATTAATGTAGAACAATGTGCCAGTATAGGACAAAATATAATTTTAGGATATAATGTCGCTAGAGGACGAAATGTCACATTAGGATGTAATGTCATAGGACAAAATGTCACAATGGGATGTAATGACAGTGGAAGACAAAAGATCACGATGGGAAGTAATGATAGTGGAGAACAAAATATCACGATAGGATGTAATGATAATGGAGGAGAAAATATCACGGTAGGATATAATGTCAGTAAAGGACAAAATATAATTTTAGGAAGGGATACCGGACAGAATGTCCATGAAGGCCAAAATATCATGATAGGATGTAATGACAGTGGATATAATGTCGCTAGAGGACGAAATGTCACATTAGGATGTAATGTCATAGGACAAAATGTCACAATGGGATGTAATGACAGTGGAGGACAAAAGATCACGATGGGAAGTAATGATAGTGGAGAACTAAATATCACGATAGGATGTAATGATAATGGAGGAGAAAATATCACGGTAGGATATAATGTCAGTGAAGGACAAAATATAATTTTAGGAAGGGATACCGGACAGAATGTCAATGAAGGCCAAAATATCATGATAGGATGTAATGACAGTGGTAGACAAAAGATCACGATGGGATGTAATTATAGTGGAGGAAAAAATATCACGGTAGGATATAATGTCACTGGAGGACAAAATATAATTTTAGAAAGGGATGCCGGACATAATGTCACTGAACGACGGGAGGCCTGCGTGAATCACGGTGACGTAGGGGGACAAAATGTACAAAAGAGATCGGATGACCGTGATCGACCAGATGTCCGTGATGGGGGAAATGTTAATTTAGAGCAAGGTATAAATGAAAAACAAAATGATAATGTAAGACATGATATTGAAATTCAAAATGTGCCAAAAAGAAATAATCACGAGTTTCTTAAAACCATGTACTTTAATGCTCGTAGTATTAGAAACAAATTTCAAGAAATACAGGCGTATGTCAAAAGCGAAAATCTCGATATGATAGGAATAACTGAGACATGGTTAAATGGTACAGAGTTCGAAGCTGAATTTAGTATTGCGGGATTTAAACACTTTCATCAGGATAGAAACCACAAGAAAGGTGGGGGGTGTTCTATTGTACGTTAAAAACAATGTTCATGCTTGTGTTTTAGAGAAAGTGAAACAGGATGCATATGATAGTTTGTGGGTTGAGTTAACCCAAACAAATGGACAAAAAATGAATATAGGTGTAATATATAGGCCAAAGACATTATCATTAGCAGACGACAAACTGTTATTTCAAGAACTGTCTAGTTTCTGCAACCGGGATTTATTGATAATGGGTGATTTCAATTTTACTGACATTGATTGGATGACCCTTGAACATGGCCATATAGGTAGTCGCTTGTTTGATTTTCTTGGTGACAATTACTTAATTCAGCATGTAAAAGAGCCCACAAGATATGGAAACTTACTCGATCTTTTGATCACTAGCCGCGAAAGCATGGTAATTGATGTAGAAGTCGGTGAATCTGTTGCAAATAGCGATCACAACCTAATTAGATTCAAACTCCTAAACAATTTTAGAATAGATACTTGTGTTTCTAAAATACCCGATTTCAGTAAAGCTCAGTTCATAGAACTACGTCAGGAGCTTCAGCTTACAGATTGGGAGGCAAAATTAAACGAAAGACCAGTAGATCAGATGTGGGAAATATTTCAAAATACGCTCACTAAGATGATTCAAACTTACATTCCTTTTAAGGACAGACGTCCCCCAAGTCAGGCTCGCCCAAAGTGGCTCGACAAAGAAACTGAAAAAGTATTGCTAAAAAGAGACAGGCTTATAAGAAATATAAGTGCTCGGGTGCATCTAATGAGTATGAAAGTTATGTATCAATACAGAGAGATTTAAAAAAGACAATAAGAAAAAGAAAACGACAATACGAAATGAACATCGCTGAGAAATCCAAAGAGAATCCCAAAGAATTCTATAGTTACATTAGAGATAAAAAGGTTGTTAGGAATCACATTGGTCCACTATTATCTGCTGACGGTCAACTTGAATATTCAAATGAAGGAATATGTAATATCTTAAACAATTATTTTAGCTCGGTATTCGTAAACGAAACACCTCAAGGTGAATTCCAAACTGAAACCTGTGAAAAGTCTGGGGTAAACTTACTCACTACGGTAAATATAACAAAAGAAAAAATTAAAAGGTGTATAGACAAACTCAAAGTTAATAAAACACCAGGGCCTGACGGTTGGCATCCAAGAATCTTAAAGGAAATGAAAAATGAGATTGTTGCTCCATTAGAAATTATTTTCAAGAAATCCATCATATCCGGAGATGTCCCAAGAGAATGGAAGCTAGCTAACGTTACTCCCATATTCAAAAAAGGTGACAAAAAGAAACCAAATAACTATAGGCCTATAAGTTTGACTTCAATCGTAGGAAAAATAATGGAAACTATCATCAGAGATGCTATCGAACATCATTTAGAAAGTAACCGTTTGATAAATGGTAGCCAGCATGGTTTCAGACGGAAACGTTCTTGCGTGACTAACTTACTCGAATTCTACAACACAGTTATCTCGAATTATGACAAAAGAAACAATATAGATTTAGTATATCTAGACTTTGCAAAAGCTTTTGATACCGTCCCACACGAAAGACTACTTACTAAATTAGCTTTGCATGGAATAAGTGGTAGCCTATTAGGTTGGACTAGTAATTGGTTGAAGGGTCGAAAACAGAGAGATGTTTTAAATGGAAAAACTTCTGGATGGAAAAG
>NC_134787.1:14974118-15071618 GCF_046742065.1 Oratosquilla oratoria
GAAGATGGCACCAAGAGAGGACTGGAAAGAATTGACAGAGGATAGAACCATCTGGAGAGGCATAGTGAAAGCAGTGAAGGCCGTCCGGCATGACAACCAACAGAGTAAGAGTAAGCTTGCCAATAGGTGTAGCCTCCCTTTTCATCCTGATAAAAGACAGGCTGTTCCCTGCAATCACAAGCTTAGAACCTAAGAATGAAAGAGACCGCAAGAGACCATAAGGCCTACACTAGGCAGGTCCATGACCACCTATCATCCCCATTTATAGTTATCTAACCTTTTCTTAAAACAACCGATGGTTTCAGCGCTCTGCATGGTTACTAGCCACTTTATTGGTAAACCAGTTCTTGCCTAATCCCTTCTTAAATCTAAAATTGTTCAATTTAAATCCGTTATTGCGAGTCCTGCCTTGTTGTCTTAATATGATGACCTTGTCTGCACCGCTCTTGTCAAGGTTCTTGACCCATTTGAATACCTCTATTAGATCATCCCGCACTCTACGTCCTTCCAGAGAGTGTAAATTATAATACCCAAGCCTCTCTTGGTAAGATAAATTTCTAAATCCATGCATCATTTTGGTCATTCTCCTCTGTACTGATTCTAGTGAATCAATATCCATTCAATAGGACGGACACCAGAACTGTACCGCATAGTGAAGGATGGGTTTAACTAACGCCAGATAGATTTTTATAACTACATCTGCACTTTTGTTTGTAGTCATCTTATTAATAAATCCTAATGCCCTGTTAGATCTGTCCTGGCGCTAATGCACTGTTTACTGGATTTAAGGTCGGGACTCACTAGCACTCCCAAGTCTTTCTCACATTCAGTTTTCTCTAAAAAAAAGAAAAAAAAAAAAGTGCTGTCTAAGCCATACCTGTTTTCTGGGTTGTGCAAACCTACGTTTAACACACTACACCTTAAGATATTGAAATTAAAATAATAATTCTGGCTATCGCGGGGATCGATCCGGAGACTAACGTGTTACTAACTCCCGCTCTACCGATAACTCCACTGAAGGTACGAAAGAGCCACAACCTGATATTAACTAATACCCAGGAATGAAGGTGACTACCAACTGCCGTTATATATCCTTCTTTCCACGTAGCTCCCAACTCCACTCGTGAAGAACAGCAGTTTGACTGAATCCTTTATTCGCTTCCCCGTTGCAACGAACATGGAACAAACCAAGAATGAAATGTTTCAAATAATCATCCCGGCTGTCACGGAGATCGATCCGGGGGCTAACATGTTGCCAGGTTATGGCTCTTTTATACCCTCAGTGGAGTTGTCGGTAGAGCGGAGGGCTGGCAACACATTAGTAGTAGAGCAGCAGTGACGGCTTCATTTCTAACATTGGTAGAACCTCCACTACGCTGAGATGCCTCCAATGCCACTGAAATCAAGGACCCATTTTTCAACACTTCACTGACCACCATGACATGAATCCTGTCCTGTGTAAACTCGTCAACAGCACCATTATACTCCATAGACAGCCGAATTTTAAGAATGCGGATTGATCAAGCTGTATACATAACATCCCAGCATCCTACCATCAATATCCAGTAAGCTGCAGACCCCACTCTCCCATCATCATGCCCTTCAACGCCATCAGGAGCGCGATGCCCTGGCGACCTTCAACGCCACCAAGATGGCCTATGCGCTTCAACACCCAGAGGAGTATCGTGTCCTTCAGCCCAACCAACAACTCAGAGCTTCCACCGCTCACTTTGAGTCACCATTAAGAACCAGCGGCCAATTAGAGTCCAGCATTCTGCCTGAAACTGGTAACCTCTCCTGCTTACCCTAAAGATCTCACCCAGCAATACAGGTCAGACAATATCCATTATTCTTCGAACGCACCAAGGCCATATTCTACAGATTTCCTGTCATCTGCGCCCTTCCCTCCACCGCTGTATATGGTGACCAGCGGGCGTTAACATATCCTTTTACCAGTTTAGACTGATCGTGAATAGACGTGCCGCGATGTGTTGGGTCCTGTCTGACTGAGTACCACGGACATAAGTTCGTCTGGAACCTCGGTGGCAAGCGTAAGGAATGGTAGCAGGGGCGGTACCTACGAAATACTAAATATTTCGGCATGAGTTCGACTTATGCCTCACCATGGAGCACATTACCAAGTGAAGTAGTTGTTGAAACGCGCACGTGTGTGTGTGCGTGTGTGTTTGTTTGTTTGTTTGTTTGTGTGATTCACCATTGTCTTGGATCACATGTTGGACTCGTGATCGAAAGCTATTTCCCTCCCGGAAGAAAGCTCAGAGCTCATATATGAGCGATCTATGGGTAATGCTGTAGCCTCACACGCACACATACCCACCCAACTCCCCGCCCACGAGAGTTGGAGTAACGACTCCCAGCGCAGCGATACTGAAATTCTTTCAGCCTTGGGTGGGATTCGAACCCGGACTGCCGTAGTGGCAGCCGGGAACTCTACCACTGCACCACGAGTCGTGCGTGTGTGTGTGTGTGTGTGTGTGTGTGTGTGTGTGTGTGTGTGTGTGTGTGTGTGTGTGTGTGTGTGTGTGTGTGTGTGTGTGTGTGTGTGTGTGTGTGTGTGTGTGTGTGTGTGTGTGTGTGTGTGTGTGTGTGTGTGTGTGTGTGTGTGTGTGTGTGTGTGTGTT
Organism: Oratosquilla oratoria; assembly: GCF_046742065.1. Taxonomy (NCBI): domain Eukaryota; kingdom Metazoa; phylum Arthropoda; class Malacostraca; order Stomatopoda; family Squillidae; genus Oratosquilla; species Oratosquilla oratoria. The sequence goes on from NC_134787.1 coordinate 14,976,761, forward strand.
TGTGTGCGCCTGCTTCCCTGCGTATGTGAACATATAGATAGATGTTGCAGAGCATCAAAAAGATAAAATGGAAATAAAGATTGTACACTAAGAAAAATTCTTTATATTCCGACAATAGTCATGTCCTCTACACAAGAACTGTACAAGAAAATACTTTCCAATTTTAATTTATTCATTTGTTTCTTAAAGGAAACTTTTTTTCTGGTAATCAATTGAGATGAAAAAAATCCACTTCTAGAAACAAAACAAAATGAAAACTGCTTTCAACACGTAATTATTGTTGTTTTTTTCAATGTCATCCTGTTTACCACTGTCCCTTCAAGAGGAACCCCTCATAAGCCCTCAAGGATCGTACGAGTTCCTGGCGAACCCTGGGTGAGAAATGCTCCTTCAGAGGGTGCCTCCAGGGAGGGAAAAAAAAGACAATTTAATGTCAAGTGTTGATGTGTTGGAAGTGGGTTTTTTTTTTCGGTAAGAAAGGCCCTCCCTCTTTCCCGGCCGGCCTGTTCTTTCAGTTTCTTTGTTTCTTGTTGTGTTTGCCGGCCGGCCCTCCCTACAGTTGTTCTACTTTTGTCTCTCCCTCTTTCCCGGCCGGCCGGCTCTTCTTTCAGTTTCTTCGTTTCTTGTTCTGTTTGCCGGCCGGTCTTTCGTATCATTGTTCTTTGTTCCCTCCCTTTCGCCCGGCCAGCCGCCCGACTCTTCCTTCAGTTCCTTTGCTTGGTTCAGTGATTGCCGGCCGGCCTTCCCGTTCAATTCGGTCTCGCGTGTGCGGAAGCTCCCCTGAGCTACGAGTGGCCAGGGGCCCTTGGGACGCTTTCCACCACACCAAGGAGGATATTTGAGATTAAACATCAGAGCGCCTCCATCAACAAAGGATAACCCTCTCAGGTCCAGAGTACCATGTGACCTTAACAAAAACTGCTGAATAAAATCACCAAGCGGCATTCTGGATAATACTTATAAATGGGTCCACTGCAGTGATGATTATTTTTTCTTGAAAAAAAAAAATCGCATGGCGGAAGCCAGGCAGGAAGGAGCCCCCCTGGCGGCAGTTCTCTCGCGTCCCTGTAGATGGATCTTTCGGGTTCTCATCCTCACGTATATATTTTGCTTATGAATGTAACAGTGCGCGTGTGCACATAAACAATTATCTTCATATATACACGTATACACATACATACGTACATATATATATACAGTACATGTATGTATAAATGTACACGCACACACATACAACAGTCGAAGTGACAGCGAAGTTTAGAACTCCAGGAAATTTTCAAATTTCGTGGATCTCAACGACGATGGAGTACCTTTATTGTATTAGTAGGGAAGGGGAAAGCTCGTGGTGTAGTGGGAAGGTGAATAAAAAGGAAAAAGGGAGGGATTACTGAGGAAAATGGAAGGAAATGAGGAGGGGGACGAACGGCCCCCGAAAGTCAGAAGGAATGTCAACAAGAGGGCCGCAGACGATAGAGGTGAAGTCGAAGACATTAGTAAAAATGTAAAAATTAGAAATATAGATAAGAGCAGTGGAATGGAAAGTGAAAATAATTATTTCCATGGATTTAATGAGGGAGGAGATGACAACCTCCCCCAATTAGCAACTCTAGAGGAAAAAGTAGAAAACATGAACAAAAAGTGGGAGGTTAGGTTCAGTCAACTTACACAGATTACACAAAGAGTTGATGAATTGGAAGAACTAAAGAAGGAGAACCAAACCTAAATAAAGAAATAGAAGAATTAAAAAGACAGTTTTAAGAAGTAAAGGATGAGAATGAGGAATTAAAGAAGAAAAATAAAGAGAATAAAGAGTCCATAGCAAAAGAGGTACAGGGTTGGAGAAAAGTCCAAGAGAAAAACAAAATTGAATTTAGAAATATAGTAAACCGACAGCTGAAAGAACAAACTAAGGACACAGTTATTAAAGTGATGAGGGAGAAAGATAATATAGTAAGAGACTTAGCGGATAAAAAGAAATGTATAATTATATCAGGAATGGAAGAGAAGCATAATCCAAATAGTACTACAAGAATAAAGGAGAAGGAAAAAATAAATAATATATTAGAAGTAGTTCAAGAGGGTGAACAAGAAACAAGGGAAGAAAATGAAGAAATATATAGACTAGGGAAATACAATACAGATAAGACCAGACCAATTAAGGTTAAATTCAGGTCACAAACGACAGCAAAGAATATATTATGAATAAAGAGGAAAGAGAGGATGAGAAAACAAAAAGGCTAGAAGCTGAGGAAAAAACGAGAAAAGAACAGAGTCAGAAAAAGATAAATTCTATTGGAGAGTAGTGGATATGAAAGTGAGGAAATGGTTCACAGCATAGAAAAACGGAAGGGAAACAGAAAACGTAGTGGAAGTAGTAGAAAAGGAAAAGTGTCTTACACAAATATAAATGGCTTAATAACAGGCTTGAACGAACTGAATGATTACCTGAAGGAAAAAGAACCGGTCATAATGGAAATTGTAGAGACAAAATTGAAAGGTCCATTACCACCCAACAGAGTAGGACATGGTGCATATAATTATTGGATTAGAAACAGAGAGTTATACTCCTGACTAAGGATATAAATGTGAGGAATGTCATATGTGGAAAGAATACAGTGGAGATGATTATGATGGAAGTGGAGGACAGGGATGGGAAGAGCAGGAAGTTTGTGGTAAATTATGTGCCTCCTAAAACGACTTCATGGGAAGAGAGAAAGCACAAAAATATGTTAGAAGACACAAAGATAACACTGAATAAGATAATGGAAGATGGAGGGAGAATAGTTATAATGGGTGACTATAATTGTAAAGAAATCTTCTGGGAAGAGATGACAATGAAAGGTGGAGGCGACCTATGGGGATATGTACTACTTGATATGATTATAGAACATACAATGATGCAATGGATACAAAAGAATACTAGGTATAGAAATGAGGAAGAACCATCGAGACTGGACCTAATAATCACATCAGAACCTGAAATAGTGGACAAGATTGAATATAAGACACCAATAAGTAAAAGTGACCACATATTGGTTGAACTGGAACTAAATGAGGAAAAATACATGGAAAAAACGAACAATATAGAAAGGGAAGATTGATGTATGAAAAAAAAAATTATAAGATAAGAGAATTCTTCCAAAAAGCAGACTGGGAAAGGATACACAAGGAGGAAACAATAGTAGAAGAGAAATGGAATATTTTGACAGAAAAAAAAATTTATAAAGGAGTGGAAAAGTATGTTCCAAGACAAAAACAAGTATAAGGATATGTAAAGTGTTGGTATAAAAAAAGATGTAGAGTGTTAAAAGACAAAATGGATAAAGCTTGGATAAAATGGAAAAAGACAAAAAAACCTGAAAAATGGAAAATATATACTAGTTATAGAAATGAATATGTACAAGTGTGCAGAGAAGAAAAGAGAAAATACGAAAAAGATGTCATAGAAAAATGTAAAGATCAACCAAAACTATTTTACAGATTTGTAAACAACAAACTGAAAAACAAACAAGATTTAGAGAAACTACGACAAGGAGTTGAATACATAGAGGAAATAGAAATGGCAGAAATTATGAACAAGCATTTTAAATCGGTGTTTACGAGGGAGAACATACAACTTAGAGATATCGAGTGGGAGGAGAAAGCCCCCCCCCCTATGAAAGAGATAGAAGTAACAAGGAAAGAAATAATGAATCACTTGAGTAATCTCGATGTTAGAAAATCGCATGGACCAGATGAAATGGCAAACTGGATTTTGAGAGAATGCAGGAATGAATTAACAGACAAAATACATAGTCTAATAAGCAGTTCATTGAAAGAAGGAAAAGTTCTAGAAGATTGGAAAAGACCAAATATAGTAACAATGTATAAAGGGGGAAACAAGGAAGAACCCACTAACTATAGACCGGTCTCTCTTACATGTACGATAGCTAAAATTTGTGAAAGAATTATCAAAATTAGATGGGTAAGGCATTTGGAAAAAAAACGTTACTAAATCCAAGGCAATTTGATTTAGACAAGGACGATCATGCGTCACAAATTTAATGTATTTCTATTCAAGGTTAATAGATGTAATACAAGAGATGGATGGGCTGATTATGCATTTCTAGACCAGAAAAAAGCTTTTGATAAGGTGCCACATAAGAAGTTGCTTGAGAAATTAGAAACTGCAGGTGGAATACAGGACAAACTACCGAAGTGGATGGGAGACTTCTTGCATGAAAGAAAAATGAGTGGTGAAAAGAGACAAACACTCTAATTGGGGGGTGAAGTGATAAGTGGTGTTCCACAAGGAACAGTTCTGGCCCCAATAATGTTTGCTATATATATTAATATGGATAAAGGAATTGAAGGTTATATGAGCTTCTTTGCGGGTGATGCAAAAATTTTGAAAAAAGTGAATATTGAAGACTGAGTCGCTACAGAGTGATCTCAATAAAGTATGGGAATGGAGTAGGAAGTGGGAGATGGAATTCAATATCAAGAAGTGTAGTATAATGGAATTTGGAAAAAGAAAAAAAAAAAAAAAAATAGTGGGATCATATAAATTGGGAGAAGAAATAAAAAAAGTAGAAAATGAGAAGGACCTGGGAGTCATTATTATGAATAATATGTCCCCTGAGAAACATATAAACAAAAATTTTGGAGAAACTTATAATTTAATAAGAACAATCAAAGTGGCATTTACATACCTAGATGAAGAAATGGTGAAGAAAATACTAGTCACTTTAATAATATCAAGATTGGAATATGCAGCGATCAGGTCATGTGATCGCTGAGTTCGAGTCCTCGGCAGTACCATATTTAAATTTCTGCACGTGGCCCCATTGGGTCTCACGATGTTAATGGCTTAGAATTAAAGTGCATTGTGGTTGTTAAAATGTATCTCTAATCACTGACTGGGACCCATTCAGTGTTGTACAAATACTTTCCCGCGTTTGTATACTTCCAATTGTACTATCATAGTGGAGATGGGTTGAACGCAAAATTTCGTGTATGTGTAACTCGAGCATACAAATGTATAAAAAAATTGCGCTCAACTTATATATCTCTTGATAGCGCAGTTGGTTAGTTACTACGGCACTTGCCATGTGATCGCTGAGTTTTGAGTCCTCGGCAGTACCGCATCTTAATTTCTGCATGTGGCCCCATTGGGTCTCCCGATGTTGATGGCTTAGAATTAAAGTGCATTTTTGTTATTAAAATGTATCTCTAATCACTGGGAACCATTCAGTGTTGGACATATATATATATATATATATATATATATATATATATATATATATATATATATATATATATATATATATTTATATATATATATATATATATATATATATATATCAATAAATACATATATATATATATATATATATATATATATATATATATAAATTATATTCATATATATAAATATATATATAAACATATATATATAATACATATAAATTATATTAAAATGTATATATATATATATATATATAAATATATATATACATATATATATATATATATGCAACTACAGGCCGATCAGTAAGAGTTAATAGAATCAGAGATCGCATCGAGAAACAGCATGGGTTCTCCAAGGGTAAGTCATATGTGACTAATTTTCTTTATTTTTTACACTAATGTATACAAGGCGTCAGATGACAATGACGCCTTACGATATTATTTACCTTGACTTTAACAAAGCATTCGACAAAGTCACCCACCGGAGACTATATAAACTACCTATGGGATAGGAGGAAAATTGTCTGAATGGATCAGTGACAGAAAACAGCGGGTCACCATAAATGGTGTAAAATCCAAATGGGGGAGTGTTACTGACGGAGTTCCCCAGGGCTCGGCTTTGGGTCCCTTATTGTTCATTATGTACAAACGACTTGGGCAATGGGATTAATAGTGACGTAAGGTTGCAGACGATACTAAAATAGGACGCCTAATTAGGTCAAGAGAAGACACTGAGATTCTGCAGGAGGATCTTAACAAATTGTCCTCATGGTCGGTGAAATGGCAAATGGACTGTATCTCAAAGTGTGGGTCGGCCATGTTTAATCAGTCCCCGACGGGAACCATCAATTCAAACAAACAAAACCTTAAGGGCGCATTCATATGTAAACAAAGCCAATTTTATGTAAATAATTAATATTGTGTAAGTAAATTATTTATAGCATGCTTACTATTTTTTTCCAAATTTGTCTTGCTGAATTGTGCCTCAAATTGTAAACTATTACTATAGATTTTAGCAATGCAATTCATTTTTTTTTTTTTTTTTTTTTCGAAATTTGGGTACCCAATAGAAAAATCCAGTATGGTGTAGCTCTGAGACATAGGAGTAATACGTTGGCAAGACAATCTCTACCAAAGCATTTAGCTTCATAAAAAAAGAAATAAAAATAAACAAATAAATCAACAGATCAAATTCTATTTACCAAAATTTATGAAGAATAAGACAGTTCTTTTCAATGGATTTCTATAAAATTTGGCAGATACTTTTCACACTGCCTCTTACAGAAAAAAAAACACTAGCTTAATTATATCGGTATAAGCATATTGATGTCCTTAAGATGATTTAAGATTCCTGAGGACACTTTGTCATCTGCTAAAGTGTACTTAGTGACACAGCTTTTGTAGTTAAGTGTTCACTATTGTTCTGAGTCAAGTGCAATATTCAAAAATATTCATCTGCTAAGTGCACATATAGATACTTTGTAGTTTTGTAGGCACCATCCATGGAGCTCAGACTTGGATCAGTTTTTTTATCTGCCAAATGTCAAGTGTTGGGAAGATGTATGGGGAATCTGCTTCATCCTTGAAATACAAATCCATTGGGAAGGACTCACAAACCAGGCTATTATAGCCATCCTTCTTGGTTTCTAATCTGAACTTATTGTGTCACTCTGCTAACACTCCAACCAATATTGAAAAAGCTTTCATGATGTGCTCAACCCCCTTTAAAGTTAATGTAGCTTCTCCCCCTACATGCAAAATATTGGTAGTCAAACTCAACAATCGCTTTAGCAAAAGATTTATTACAAAATTTCTTAAAAAGAGATGACAGCAACAAACACTCGCAGCAGCACATCTCATGAGCTGCACGCACACATTCTTGCACGTAGCACATGAGAGGCACAGCCAGCAGCTTCCTCACACGCAGGTCTTGGTACGCACACTTGGGCTGGTACCACACCTCACATTCTGCTTCTGGTACGCACACGTGTTGGGTACCAACCACCATGGCAGACGGGACCACTGCTTCTATATATGGGACCATTATAATAACATCAGAGGGTACTCGTACACTAGTAGTGCGCTGGGAGTGTATGTGTGTGCACTTTTGTATTTGTCTTATGGAGGGGTAGATTGGGTGAAGGGTCAGGTTGGTACTGTCATTCACTTGTACCATTACATCTGGGAAGGGTGAAGTTGAGTTGGATGAGCCTAACATATCATTCTGGCTGTAATGTGCACTGGAGCTGGCCAACTTTATGGGTCATTTCAATACACACCGGTTGCTTGTGTGCACTCTTTAGTTACTGCACATCTGGAGCACCCTCTAAGTATGGGGCATTCTCGGGGTAAGTATGATCGAAGACTGGCGCAATACTTCATTGAACCAATTTTTGTCCAGGCAACCTTTCACAGTTGGAAGAGCAATGTGTAGTGCAGGAGGCTGGGATGAGCCATTTGCTAGGTCTAAATCCCTTTGCACATTGCTCTTTCAACCTCCACAATATGTGTAGACAGAACATGACTACACTTGACATGAAGGTCTGTACATGAGTAAGATGATGTTTGGGTTCAAGACTGGGTTGAGCTGGATTAGTAGCAATTTTGGGTATGATGAATTATCAAATAAAAATTGGCTTGTACACAAATGGGGGGTTTTGATGGAGTCTTACCAGAATGGAAGCAGTATACCCAACCAGTTTATGTACTATCCCTTATTGAGCAAGGAACTCGATGCTAATCATATTTTTCCTTTTTTGGGTTTAGATCAAGAAGGTTGTCGGGCATTAAAGGATACTGTCAAGATTCAGGGGATCTATTTTTAACACAGAATTTGGGTGTGGCTCCCTGAAAAAAGGGCCATCAGGTTGGCTTCAATTTGACAAATAATGTATTTGCATGAACTTGACAACAATAGTTCCTGAATACTAAACATGCTTGACATTCTGAGTACTTGGGCAGGATGAATGGTGACACAAATACTTGCAGTTCTCAGGACAAGATTGTCGTCTTCATAGACAATGTTTTGGGATATGTACCAAACACTGACCTTATGGTAACCAATGACATTTTCTTCACTTACAAATGGAATATTTTTCTAGATCTTTTTTTATTACATATTTTTCATTTGCCCAGGTTTGTTGAATGATACCACCATCCCAGGGTATCATCTATCTGGGATGTAAGCCAGTATGAATTAGGGTACCAGAGACTGGACATTCTAATATTCAAGTTATAATTGTTTGTTTGCCAAACTCGATATTCCCTGAGGTTTCAGGGGGGGAAAACTTGAAAAGTCTTGGTAACATGGAGGATAACATATATGTAGTGATCTCAGTCAGATGAATAAAAAATATATTTTCAGCACCCACACCTCCCAGACAATGAAACAAATCATACTGTTCACACTTGGAATTAAGTGACAGGTATATGATCATAATATGCCTGTCTAGTATGACTATATATAATGCCTAGGATGGGGGCTGGAGATGGGAAAGGTGCCTCAACAGGATAAGGATGGTTTTGAAGAAAGAGTTTCATGGTGTGATAAAGTTTAACTGTCAAGAGTTAAATGGTGGCTGTGGTTGGCATTACATTGGGTTTCATATGAAACAATAGTGCTGAGGATGATAGCCGAGTGATTAATGGTACCAGGAGCACCAGATAAAAAGACAGCTGCTCAAGAAAGTGTCATAAGATCCAATTTTCCTGAACTAATGCAATTAATTAACACTATCATGTGGCTGCATTGTAGCAGAATAAACTGAAGATACATGAAATTTCTCATACTCTCCTCTGCAGTCACAAACTTCTTCATTAAGATAACATCAAATAGGTTCCAACCTTTTCTTCCATCTTAACTTGATACTGGCTGCTGTACTTCACAATAGATGAGGTGCTACACTAAAATTTGCTTCCAATAAAGGGCAAAACATTACCAAATCAGAAAACAGTATCAAAATGGCTGACTGAACCTCTTCAACAATATCAGAATGAATCAACTATACATTACTTTAGAACAGGGATATTGTGGGATAAAATAACTCAAGACACATCAATTCATTAAATAACAAAGTTTCTCCTTGCCCTTCCTAATCCAACCTTAAGTTTCCTTTTAACTTGTTCACACAACACAATAGCATAGATTTTGTTCAGCTGATGTCATGCAACTTCACTCTGGACTTCACGGATGTCTTAGTTATTCAATCAACCCTTCAGTGTCAGGTTCACACCTATGTACATACATACCAAAGGGCCCTTTCTCCTTACAAGGGAGGTGGCTAAGTTCATACCTAAGTCTAATAAAAATGGAGACACACCTTATAAATCATGACATGGTCATGGGATATGACCCACAGTGGAACTGCACCATAGTGTAACTGAGAGATAAGATTGAATATAGTAGATGGGGGAGTTCAGATTTCAACTAACAAGTTTTTCACTAAAGCAGCAGAATCATATGGGGACATGCTGAGGGAATCTTTGTTGAATGGAAATTTGCTACATCTAATTAGTGACTAGGTATAGGGGCTAGTCTTGGATGATGACTCACATTATGCTAAAACAAGTTTGCAAATGGTCTGGTCTGGTTCTGAAAGCATTGTGAATAGGCTTATTTATTCATGGTTTAAATAAGCTTTGGTCATTTTAAAGTTGATTGGTTCAGGAAAACATCAATTGAATCATAATTCAATGGTCAAGGTTACTCCTCTGATGGATACAATTTAAAAGAGGGTCCTCAGGGTACACTAAGCAAATTGGGATATATTTAATTTAAAAATAGTTAAAATCATGTTTCATGAAGTGTTTTAAATATCTTGAGAAAAACAGCATTGTCTTGTTTCCTTTAAGCATAAAGGCACATTTTATGCATCTTGTTCTGGGTACTGCCAGAGTTTCATTAAGGTCCTGGGCAAACCTGTTTTCTGGGATTCTAGATCTACGAAGAACTGCTTCAGGACAGGAATGGCTCACATGAATGGCTGGCTTTGTCAGAAAAAATCTAATCTTTTTCCACAATATTCAAAGATTAAAAGAGGTCAGGAGTGGAAGGAGTTCAAATCCTGCCTATGGTCCACATGACCTGACTTCAGCTTTTAGGCGTGACCAAGGGAAACCCCCATTTTTCACATGTAGCAATGACCCGTGCATGGAGATCTGTCTCACTGTTAGTCTGTATATTATCTATTTATAGAATATATATATTCATAATACAAATGCATGGTGTTATGAACAGCTTGGGATTTGAGGGAAAGACAATGACTTTTTAAATTTTCCATTCTAGTTGACAACATGGCTCATGCAACATTGCTGCCCAAGGGTGGTTGATCACAGGTGTCCCTGAAACAAGTGGCAGGTTGTTGTCTTTTCCTCAAATCCCAAACCATTCATTACACCATGCAGTCATCTATCTATCTATATACCAAGGGCCCTTCTCCCTTACTAGGGAAGTAACCAAAGTCAAAAGGCAGTCACTCCCACCCATTCTTCTCCTATCCACCTATTCCTCCCTCACACCTCAGTTCCTCAAGGATGGTGGGCCGTCCCTGTTTCCTGCTCACTACTCTGAGTCAGAAGCATTGCAGAAAGACATAGCAATGCCAGTTCACTTAATCAGCAACCCCCCTCTCTGTCCCCTCATGCAAAAAAAAAGGGGGGGAGAAATCCCTTCAGGTTGCATCAACATATCATTCACATGTAACCATTCCCCAACCATTCCTTCTATGCAACAGAGTATCATCTCTACACAGCCATTCTCCACTCATCCAATCTCCTACCTACTCCCTTCTTTGCTCAACAGACATCCTCCTCTTGCTCAGTGCCCCTTTCACCCCATCCATCCTTCAGTCATATATGTGTATATATATATATATATGAGAAATTCGCTAGTGAACAGTGACATCAATCAGATCATTTTTATGGCGATCACGCATAGGACTCGAACCTACTGCTCTGAGGCCAAGAGGCTACCGAGACGGTGCCTTAATCTGCTCGGCTACTGGAGGCACAAAAATCTCTGAACTCTGAATGCTACGGGTTCCCGAGATTAGGAAAGATCACTGTCTGCAACCTCAATTCCTTTTTCACTAGAGAGCCAACCTCACCTCATAGCAGGGGGTAAGGACCAGAACGAATCCCTTTAACACTTCGCCTTGACCCCCAGTAGCTGAACGGGTTAAGGCACCATCTCTGTAGCCTCTTGGCCTCAGAGCAGTAGGTTCGAGTCCTATGCACAATAGCCATAAATATTATCTGATACATATATATACATATTATATATATATATATATATACCCCATAAATAGATAACATACAGACTGATGGTGAGACAGACTGCCATGCACAGGTCATTGTAAAAGAGGTTGTATATTATGTATTCCCCCCCCCCCAAGTGAAGTCGGAGGAAATTTACAGCTGCCCACACAAGCAATCACATGAACAGCTGAAGCCACCAATGAAAAAGCAGTAAATATATATATATATATATATATAAATGTATATATTATATAAAAATATATACACACATATATATAAACAGAGAGAGAGAGAGAGAGAACCCCTCTTATGTGATGGAGTGATGTGGCAACAGCGTGGACTCACAGGGCTTCACCCGGATGCATAGTAAGGGCAGACTACATTAAATTCCCTGCTTCAAAAAGTCTTCTGTAAGGAGGAACTGTTCTAGCCTCCTATGAGCATGAATTTGAGACACTGAACCAAATCTAATTTAGAATTAAATTCAGGCAAATTTAATGAAGATGAAATGTGCACTGTCATGGACTTAACAATAATTAATTTTCTTCAGTGGATAAATCAATATATAGGATAAAGGAATTCCCATATCTAAGAAGAAAAAAAAAGATGCAATTATGTTTTATAAAAATTTGAGGGTCATTCTTAGTGAGGGATTTGGAACTTTACTTATTTCACACTGTGAAATAAGGCAAATCTTTAAAAAATACTACTTTATGCAGAGGTTAACTGTGGACTTACTTGTGTATCAAGGGCAGATTTTCAGAAGATAAACTTATTAAATGTGTGCAGTCTAGTAACATGTTGACAACAAAATGGAGAAGAATGAGTTTAGTTTATCTGTACTTTTCTTTTCTATCTTTTATTTTAACAGTAGGGTGGAAGGGAGGGAGGAAAAGAGGAGAGAGTCGGGGGTAGGGGGGCTATTCATGGATAGTTTATTGAAGCCACAAAACCAGATTTAAAAGTAACTTGAAACTATGGCAAAAGGTAATTACTTTGCTCAAAACAAGTACAATTAAAGAACATTGTTCAGATATCTGTACCACAACCAAAATACTTCTGCATTTTCTTAAATTCAAGTAAATTAACTGGCTTTCCAATTACTCACCATCTAGTAATGGACACTTCTTTATGACAGCCACAAATTATGAACAACTTTAAATTGCATCAGTGAATTACTTTTGGTTTTCCCTCATGCTTTTTTTCCTCTTTTAAATATTTACAATGCAGGGGCCAATGATGGGTATCTGCACATAATGGTCCTGCAAGATACAGTGAAATTGCCAATTTTCAAAATTCATCAACCCCTTACTTCCATCAGGAATTTCAACCCTGAGGGGTTCACTATGTCTCTGGACTGGTCCTAGGCTCTCTCCCTGTCAACTTCAGCTGTATTTCTTACAATTTTTCACACATCGAGAACTGGCAACTGCTTTCCTCTCCCTACAAATTTTAACGTGACATAGACAGTCTCACACTAATAGCACACAGGTGACAGTCTTGGGTTTCTTCCCAGAGGGATCTGTGTGAAGTTCTAAAGACTATTTGCAGCCACTGTGGGGCCATAGGTTTTCCAATTAGTGAAACTCAGCAATGCTCAATTGATTTACCATGCATTCTAATCTTAAGGAATCAATCAAATCCACAGCCCCAGGTCTCTGTTGCAGACCCCAGGTAACCAGTCACAGCCATCATTTCGGCCAATAAGTCACTCACAGAAATATTTTGTGATGTCTTGATAGGATGAGAGTAAGGCAGTGTAGAATAAAGTACTCTTGCATCTTTTGTGTGGCAGCTACAATTGATGTAGTAAATCTACACTCAGATCAATTCTGAGTTGCCAATGTTTTAATGCAAGTAGACCAGAATGGAATCAAACCAGTGTGGTTCCTCAATAAAACTGATCATTAAATACTCAAAAAATTCATGTTAAAATAATTTCATGTCTAGTGCTATCTAGCAGGGAATGATGGCAAAATCAATGGCACCTCTAACAGGCAACCTTCCTCAAGAATGTAAAAAAGAAAAGAAAAAGAAAAAAAATGAGAAAAAAAAAATAATATATATATCAAACTGACAAGGGTGTTTTTCCCATGAGTCTGTACTTAAATTATTCACTTTGAGTATACTCACTCTGTTAGTTATATAGTTTCAGTTGGGTAATAATTATATTTACAACTGCCAGGATAAGCCTCCTCCATACGTTTACATAATTCTACCAGATTTGTTCTTGGTAACTAATACAATCTCCTGCAAGAGACCCAGGGCAATGGATTGATTGATTTACAATCTTTTTCAGCTGCAAAGTGATCCTAAACTACGAAGGAACCTTAACTGTCCATTTTCATTCCTGCTTCAGCCTCCACCAGGAGAGAACTGCAAGGCATTACCCAAAACAAAATGAAGAATGTATGCCATGGTGTTGTTGAGATTAATAAGGAAGTACAGAATAAGTCAAGTTTAATCAACTTCAGATTGGTGTAGTATGTGGCAAAGTTATCATTAATTTTTAAAGATCTAATCAAGTATTACAAGTCCACTATCTACTTAACGTGATCTTTCTCACACTTTGCACAGCATGAGTCTAATTTTCAGTCGATTGTGAAAAAGTTGACCAGAAAGTGTGAGGTTAGCTTAATTATAAAGATCAGTGCATGGAAAAGCTACAGTTTCATTGTGGATAGTTAATATTGACAATAAAATACATTTTCACTTAGATTAATAGTCTAACATAGCCATGAAACATGCTTAGAATAACTTTCAATTTAATGATAGTGATAGTCTAGATTGGCCAAAAAAGGAACTCTCAGAATTTTTATGAAAACTAAAGTTAACTTGGGGATGGGAATGGGTGAGCTAGATTGATATTCTAAGTAAATAGGCTTGAAGAAATGTAATCTTTGCCTATCAAAGCCTTAACACTGTAGATTGGAACAGAATAGTTATAGAAAGGAGTTGTGTGGAAAGCTGAAAAGAAAAATTGTTTAGTTCAGTAGTATTGTTATACTTGGACTAGTTTTGGACTAGTACAAAGTCAATGATACTGAAAGGTTTAGCTCAAGTAATGTTTGTTGGGGTGGGAAGCTATTTTAGTGTTGGATTTCTAGTAACTTTGGAAGTGATGAATTAATGATGAGGTGCTTATGTACATGACATGATAATCTACTATAGTTGCAAACATGAAAATCTATTCCTGGTGATGGCTACCTATCTCCAGTTTGAAAAAACTTTATGGTTATTTTATTTTTAGGGGGGGTGATAATTATTTCTATTTTAATGATTTATACAGAGTTGGTGCAGTTCCAACATATATGGATGATTTGGGTTGTCTACATACAAGAGCCGCTAACAGCCACAATCAGCCCTAAGGTGTAAAACTATCTAAACTTTCTTGTTCAGCATGTCAAAATGTGCAAGGAGGTAATACATACAGGAGACAATGTTAGGTGAAACAGGACAGGGGGAAGTTTTGAGGGGAACAGTTACACACACATCTGCCTGTCGCTTTGCAATGGGGATGGGGATAGTAATGGTTACACAGGATTGTGAAGGAAGCAACAAAAGAGCAACAACGTAGAGCAACACGCAAGTTTTTTACACCGACTAAACATAACACACAGGTAAAATATCTTAGTCCTTAACTTCTTACATTACTTAATCTTCTCCGTAGCCCTCCCTCCTTGACAATGAAGTGAGGCCGAATTTGTCTACGATTTGGCAGTGGTCGCTGGTTTAGGGCCAGATCAGGGGCAATCTGAGCCGCAAATCTTTTTTTAAGACTTTTTGGATAATTTATAGAAATCTTAGTTTAAACACCAGGTACTTGGTTCCCGCTCTTAGCCTATCACATGGGACAGACCAAGGAAGAAAATGGTTCAGATTTTCACAAAAAAAGGCCAAGATGGATTGAAAGGTAATCAAAAATAGAGAAATTTTTCATAAAATGCAAATGCACACAAGGTACATTGCAGCAAGTTCACAAACTGCAAGCACACAAGGTACAAGCAAGTTACATAACTATAGAAAATCTTTTCTTCCTCTGGTCCTTAGAAATGACAAGGCTGCAAAAGGCTTCTAGTCTAGAAATCATCAAAGAATAAACGATTTCATTACAAAATATACATTTCATCAAAATGCAGAGGAAAATCATAACTTATAATGACAATGAAATGAATAACCCAAGCAGCCAAAGTACATAAAATTCATTTCAAAGAACATCTAGGAGACGTACTGACGTCCCAGCACACAATTTACCTCAAATCTCAACTGTCAACTTTTAAAAAATTTAGTTAGCGACAACAGCCTCAGACTTGGTAATATTGAGGAAATTTATTACATCATCTCAAACTATCTCTTATCGTTACCAGCTTGCTCATTGGCCATTTTCTACACCTAATTCTTGTTGGCTTATCAACTTGCACCAAACTTGGGTGACTACAAATCAAAAGCGGTGAGATTATTGGTCTTCCCCTTCAATCCGGGTACTGGAGCTAAGTCACTGTCTCTCACATTAAAAAGCTTTGCAGACTTTTATTTTTTTTTTTCACTTTTTTTTGTTCTTTTATTGAGGAGTAAAGTATAAAAACATGGAAACTGTGTCTTGTTCTGTAAGATACAACTCGCTTGAACATCATATTTTCTTAGTAATTAAGAGAAAAATTTAACATGTTGGGTTCCATTTTATTTGAATTTTGAATGTATAAAACCTGCAGCAGTAGCAGCAAGGATGCAAAAGGCACACGTCGGGTTTAGCTTCCGATGGGGCAGTCAATTGGAACAAGAACAGCAGGAAGTTTCTACTGTAAACTGTACTACTTTATGAAAAAATAATGAAAAAATAAAAAGGGACAGAAAGCAGATAATTAAATGTTTCAAATCCGAGAACAATATCCAATCATCTTGAATACTGTAAGATATAAGAAAATAAGAAAGAGGTATAAACTGAATAAAATAATATGCATATGTGTACTGGAAGTTGAGGGTTTGATCTGCTCTAGGTTTTCATTTACTACAGGGTTTCTACTTCTACAGGTACCACTGAGGTCCTCTTTTTATTTATTCATCCTTTTTTTATACAAATATCCTCCTTGAATTTTATAAGCTTTGCAGAAACTTATGTGAAACGATTCCATCTTGAAAGGATTTACTGATGACATTGGGTAATGAGTTAGTTTATAAAAGGTGCTAAGCTTGCCATCAGATTATTTTCTTTCTTTTTTTTTTTTCTTTTTTCTTTTTTTTTTTAAGATATGTAGGAGTCCCTTCTTGCCACTAAATCATACACACCTACGCACAATGACAAATCAGCACACACATTTATACAAAAACATTCAATACATATGTGCACATATTCATACATACACAAATACATGCACACACTAAACAAGCATACCTACATACACAAACACACAATGGGTATAAGCAGAGGAAGCCTTTTAAAATGCACTTGGATATCACAGACTGTAGTGTCGAGGTTCTTTTGATGGTGAGGTTGTGGTGGTGTTTTCTGTGGTCCTTTCACTCAATGTATATCACCTTCCTCATTCCAAAGTTGAGGAAAATGAGTTCTAACTTTAATTACAACAGTTATTATGTATAAATAGGTTGATGGGTTCTATCCTAAATTGCCACAGGTAACACCAACTAGTTATTTATAGAAAATAAAAATACAGTTTCTAGTGTAGTGTGTCCCTTTTGGTTACAAATTTGGGTGAGTTCAATACAAATTAACTCAGGTAACAAGAGAAGCAGCACAGATGACAATGAACTAACATCAGGTATCTGTTAGTATCAATGTAAACAAAGTCTTACATGTTGAAAAATATGTTCATTCGCACACACTTGCTCTATAACACCAAAACACTACTTTTAAGTGTCTTTCTTCCATGAATATACAAAAAATCACAACACAGTTTCTTTACACCACTGAAAAATGTACATCCAGTAATAACAGTCACTAATGATCAGGTTTTTTTTTTCCAATTTGTGAGACTTGGCGATTCGGACTGTTCGACTTGCACGCTTAGTTGGCACAATGTTCTGAATGCTCCTCCCAGGCTCTAACCTGTAAGTACAAAGCAAAACACGATTAGACATGTGCAAAGAAAATTAGAATTAATACAGAGCTTCTGGAAGATGTTAGAATAAAAAGCCTCACAAAAGCAAGAAATAATTCAATCTCCTTGAAAGTGGCAGTTGCCGACACGATTGACGAGTTAAACACCATATGAGGACGGAGCCTTTATTTGTACGATGTTTCGCTTATTACAGCTTTTTCAAGTACAAGTTGAGATACAAATGCTTGAGATTAAATAATGGGAAAGGAGGGAACTGGGAGAGAAAAGGGGGGGAAGGAAGAGGAGGAGGAGGAGAAGGGGGGGTTTGAACACTGGGAAAGGATGAGAATGCTGGCCCAAACGTCCGTGGGCAAAATGTCCACAAAGGGTGGTTTAGATATTTAATATGTTGCTGGCCATGGGTAGGGGAATTAATATCTAAACCACCCTTTTTGGACATTTCGCCCACGGACGTTTGGGCCAGCATTCTCATCCTTTCCCAGTGTTCAATCCCCCCCCTTTCTCCTCCTCCTCCTCCTCTTCCTTCCCCACCTTTTCTCTCCCAGTTCCTCTTTTCCCATTATTTAATCTCAAGCATTTGTATCTCAACTTGTACTTGAAAAAGCTGTAATAAGCGATACGTCGTACAAATAAAGGCTCCGTCCTCATATGGTGTTTAACTCGTCAATAATTCAATATCTTCATGTTCTGACCTTCAACAATCATACGAGGATAACCTTAGAAAAATATGGCCCTTTATTCACAAAAAGCTACACACATACATACATATATCGAGCCCCTTCCCCCTTATAAGGGAGGTACCCAAAGTCAAAAGGCATAAATCCACTCCCACCCATTTCATCCCCACATACTCTATTCCCATTCACCACCCCTCCCTCCCTCTTTTCTTGGCTCTTCCTGGATGATGGGTCATCCCTACATCTTGCCCACTGCCCTGGGTCAGAAGCAATGTAGCAAGACAGCACATTCATAGCAAAGTTGCTTCATTTAATTGGCAACCCCTCATCTCTGTCCCCATCATGCAGAAAAAGAGAAGACGGGGAGAAATCCCTTTGGGCTGCATCAAACATTCTCCACCAACTCTCTTCCATGCATCACAGCATCATCCATACATAACCATTCTCCATTCACCCCTATCTTGTCTTCTCCCTTTCTTCCTCAACTGACATTCCCCTTTTTCCCAATGCTCCTTTTCCCCATCCATCCATCTCATCCTTGGTTGTCCCCTCTTGTTCAATCCCTCCACCTCTGCCTTCCACATCTCCTTTACTAATCTTTCTTCACTTATTCTTTCCATGTGTCCAAACCATCCCAATACTCTTTCATCAACTCTATCTCCCAATTGCCTCTCCACCCTTGCTATCCTCCTCACCTCCTTGTTTCTCACTCTATCTAGCCTAGTAACCCCTACCATACTTCTCAGGCATTTCATCTCAAACACATTTAAACTCTTTCTCTTATGTTCCATGTTTCTACCCCATACATTGCTGTTGGCACAATCATCCCTTCATACAATCTCCTCTTAGCATCCATTCCCAAATGTCTATTTCTCATTACACTTTTTAAATCCCTAAGGCATTTATTTGCTTCTCTCAATCTACATTCTACTTCCACCACCACTCCTTCCTTTCCCACCACATTCACACTCAAGTATCAAAAGCTATCCACTTCTTCTAGTCTCTCTCCCTTAACACTCGCATCCAATTTGCTGCCATCCTCATCACCTTACTTTTACCCACATTTATCTTTAACTTCCTTCTTTTGCACACCTTCCCAAACTCCATCACTAACTTCCTCAATCCCTCCTCTGATCCTGCTAGTGCAGTGTTATCAGTAAACAACAACTGACCTATTTTCCATTTTTCTCCATTTTCTTTAACCATCTCCAATCTCTGGCCCATTACCCTTGCATTTACCTCTTGCACCACCCCATTCATGTATAAATTGAACAGCCATGGTGACATGACACATCCCTGGTGAAGTCCCACCTTTACCTCAAACCACTCACCCTCTCCATTTCTAATTCTAACACAAGTTCTACTATTCCCATAAAATCTCTTGACTGCTCTTAACAGTTTTCCTCCTATCCCATATATCTGCCTTCCTGTCTACCTTGTCATGAGCCTTTTGCTTTCTCACATATCTGCCTTAACATAAAAATCTGATCCACACAGCCCCTACATGTCCTAAACCCACACTGTTCCTCACCAACTACTCCCTCTGTTCCTCTCTTAATTCTCTCAATCAACAAACTGATTCCTCTGAAACTACTACACTCACACTTGTCCTCTTTTCCCTTGTAAAGAGGAACTATACAGGCACTCCTCCAGTCCTCTGGCACTCTACCTTCTTTTAGACAACCATTAAACAATCTCACCAGCCAGTCCACCATCATTGTACCTCCCTTTTTCAGACACTCCACATGACACCCATCTAACCCAGGTGCCTTACCAGCTCTCATCATTATAATAACTGCTTTCACCACATCTTTTCTTATTTCTCCTCAATTTTCCTCATCACAGTCATTTCCTTTGTGCTTCCCACTGCAATTACCTTTCCCTCCCTAGCCACCTTCACATTTAGCAACTCTCTAGAATACTCTGCCCATCTTCATCTTACTGCTGCCTCTTCCATTATCATCTCTCCATCTGCACTTTTTACCTTTTCTTCTCTACTTGATTCACCTCCCCTTCTTTTAGTTTCCTTCCAGAGCATCTTTTTATTACTCTCAAAATTTTGTAATACACTTACCCCATTGCACATCTATTCTCCTTTATGCATTCTTTATCTTATGCTTTACTTATCTTGTCCTATTTTGCAACCAATCTGTGAATGTTTGTTTCTTCTCTTCTACAACCTTCTTTGCTATATCATCCCACCACTCACTACCCTTCATTCTATTTCCTCCTGCCCTCCTTGTTCCACACACCATCTTTGCACACCTTGTGACTTCCTCCTTGAAACATCCCCATTCCTCCTCTACTCCTAGTTCTGCCTTATCCTTCACTCCCTCCCACTCATCTCTCAGCATCTTCTTGTACTCCTTTTCTTTCTCATTTAAGTAGTTTACTCAAAGCACCTCCCTACCTTCTGTCCTTTTCCTCATTCTCCATCTATCCTCCATCCTTAACTTATCTTCTACCAAAAGATGATTTGATATTCCCCCACTCTCTCCCTTAAGAACATGTACATCCAAAACTCTTCCTACTCTTCTTCTGAATACCAATATATAGTCCATCAAAACCCTATCTACCACCCTTTCAACCACCACCCTCTCCCATGTGTATTTATACTTGACTTTCTTCCTAAACACTTATGTTTGCTATTAACTCTCTTTCTAAACACATCACCAGCAACTCTCCATTATGATTTTTTCTTGACATTCCACACTTCCCAACCACTCTGTCCATTGGTTTATCTCCTACCATTGAGATCTCCCAATACAACTACATTGACATTTCTACCTTAACCCTCTACACATTCATTTAAATCTATCCAGAAAGCCTCCATTTCCTCTACTCTCTTCTCACTACCAGGCCTATATGAGATATACAAGGGGAAAGAATGGCAATGAGCTGGGAATGAGTCTTAGAGGAGAGAGGCTGGAGAATTAGGCAGTTTTAAGTATTTGGGGTTGAATGTGGCAGGAAACAGGGGAGGGGGGTGGAAGTAATCTATATATCTAGTGAAGCAAGTAAATGTCTTGGGGGGAATGAAAAGTGTAATGAGAAATAGACATTTGGGAATGGATGCATAGAGGTTATATAAAATTGTGATTGTGCCTAGGCAGAAGGGAAAAGTTTAAATATTTTTGAGATGAAGTATCTGAGAAGTATGGCAGGGGTTACAAGGTTGGATGGAATGACAAATGAGGTGAGGAGGAGAGCGGGGGTAGAAAGGGACATGGCAGATAGGGCTGATGAAAGATTATTGGGATGGTTTAGACACAGAAAAAATGTGTGAAGAAAGATTAGCAAAAGAGGTGTTGAAAGCAGAAGTGACTGGAGTGACTTGAGGGGACAACCAAGGATGAGATGGATGGATGAGGTGAAGGGGGTTTTGAGCAAGAGGGGAATGGCTGTAGAGCAGGGAAGGGAGGAGGCAAAGGATAGGCTTGAGTGGAGAATGGCTATGTATGGATGATATTTTGATGCAGCCCAAAGGTATTTCTCCTGCATTTTCTCTATTTTCTGTACAAGGAGACATGGAGGGGAGTCATCGTGTTAATGTGCTGTGTCTTGCTGCACTACTTTTGACACAGGCAGTGGACAGAAGATAGGTATGACCCTTCATCCATGAGGAGCTAAGATAAGAGGGAAACATGGGTGGTGGAAGGGAGTGGAATGGGTGGGAGGGGGTGCATGCCTTTGATTTGGCTACATCCCTTATAAGGAATAAGCCCTTGGTATATATAGTTTCCAATCACAACAAAATCATCTGTGATGGGAAAACAATTATAACAGATTCCTCAAAAAACTCATAAGTACCGAGAAAGAGAAACACAGGGAGGGCGAGAGGGAGTGGGGAGAGATTATATCTGCTTACCTGACACTCCCTTGAGCAATACCACTGGTTACCACACCCAGCACAGACAAACTGAGCTCGCTGTCTGTGGCAACCCTGACATTTGGGGCTGGTTCCATCCTCCAGGGAAAGCGGATTCTTTTTGCTTCGACTCTCACTCTGTAAAAAAGAGACAAATGCTGTCGTTACATCTTTTGTTTTTAATATAAATACACCTAAATATAAACACAGCTAAAGAATAAAGAGGTCAAGGACAATGCAATCCTACACTAACATGAAAGGGGCAACCAATATTCACTTTAAACATTCATGGAGATATGTGTTATCTAACCCTCAACAGAAGTCCACAACCTACAACATCAAGAAACAAGCATGGTAATCAAATGGATTTTGTTGAGGAAACTGAGATGAGTGAGACTTTGTAGAAGCACTACAATAATCATTATTTTCCAAATTAAATGCATTTAACCAAACTTGTTTTGGGGAACTAACAGGAGTCTTCTTTACATTATGGTCAGATCCCCCCCCACCCCCAAATGTTAAGGAGGAGGAGCAAATTGCATTTGCTCCTGGATTCATATGCCATTGTGAACAAATACTGTTTATAAGTATTTCTATGCATTTTACATTTCTAAATGTACATATAACAAAATGGCTTTTCCCCCCTTCTATGAGAAGAACCCTTCATCCATCCAAAACCCATTGGTCATCCCTTCTCTCTTAGTTCCTTGTCAACGAAGGGTCATCTTTTTCCCCTACCCACTGCTTGGGTTAGAGGTAATACAGAAAGCCACAGAACCTCTATGGCAAATCATGAATTTTTTGTGTAAATATCAAGTAACTAACAAATCTTACAAAAGAGGTTTACAAGAGCTAAGATAAAAGGGAAACAAGGATAGTGGATGCAAGCGGGTGCCTTTCATTTGGCTACCTCCCCGATAGAATGAACAAGGAAATCACTTTTCTGGAGTGCTTGAAGTCCCCCACAATTTGGATATTACAGCTACTATACACACAAAGCATTCTAGTGATATCCAGCATATAAAAGAATCCACGGTGGACATAAGCCAGTTAAGTCCTAAAAGCAAGGGACAGTGTATATCATTGTATGTCATACATTTCTTCCTACGGAATAGTCTTATTTTTCATGAAAGATGAGTCTACTACCTGATGTTAATGGAAACCACATTTGAGAAAAGCAACAATGTAATACATGTAATGTCTTTGTTCTTTATTCTCAATTCATTACCTGGCTTTCCTACCATGAGTCTCCTACAAGTTATTTAATTTTTCTTCACCCGATCCAATTATTATTAAACATATGATAATACATACATACATATACCAAGGCTTTTTCCCCTTCCAAGGGAGGTAGCCACAAAAGGAAAGGCATAAAAACACTCCCACCCATTTCATCCCTAAATATACTCCACACCCCTCCCACCCTTCCTCACATCTGAGCACCTCCTGGATGACGGGTCATCCCTGAACCCTGCCCACCGCCCTGGGTCAGAAGCAGTGTCGCAAGACATATGATAAACATATGATAAACATATGATAATAATGATAATTGGATCAGTTAAAGAAAAAGTAAATTAATTGAGAAAGGAAGGGACAGGACGAAAGATGGGGTGAGTAGAGAGTGGATGTGTATGGATGATGATTGATACATGGAAGGGAGTGGGTGGGGGATGGGGAGGATGGGTGTTGGGGAGTATGTGTGAATGATATTTTGAGGCAGCCCAAAGGGACATCTCCCCATCTTCTCTATTTCTGTGAGAGGGGAGGGGGGGGTCATCGATTAAATGAAGCAGCCTTGCCATGGATGTGCTGTGTCTTGCTGCATTGCTTCCAATCCAGGGCAGTGAGCAGGATGCAGGGATGGCCTGTCATTCAGAAGGAGCCAAGAAAAGAGGAAGGGAGGGAGGAGTGGTGAAAGGGAGTGGAGTATGTGAAGATGAAATGGGTGGGAGTGGATTTATGCCTTTTGACTTTGGCTACCTCCGTTGTAAGGGGTAAAAAGCCTTTGGTATATGTATATATTTTTATTATTACATACATACATATACCAAAGGCTTTTTTCCCCTTACAAGGGAGGTAGCCAAAAAAGAAAGGAATAAACCACTCCCACCCATTACATCCCCAACATACTCCACTCTCCTCTACCCTCTTCCCTCGCTCTAATCTTGGCACCTTCTGGATGACAGGTCATCCCTGCATCTTGTCCACTACCCTGGAAAATGACCTTTAGGTACATGTATGTAAACATAGTGGTATACATATACCAAAAGGCCCACTACACAAGGAAAATTGGGACAAATATACATACATACATGTATGGGACAAATATGAATGTAGTAATTTTAGAGGGATCAACCAGTTAAGTATTGTTGGCAAGGCATACAAGATGGTATTAATCAAGAGGATTATGAGAAGAACAGAGGGGTAACTGGGAACAAGCCACGAAAGGAAGAGGGTGCATAAATAAAATCTTTTAAGTAAGACATTCAAGAAAGGTAACAGAAAAGAGACTGCAAAAGTAAAAATCCAGCTCAGAACTTCTCTACAAAGGGAGATTTATCTTTGATGCAGATGAATGCTGTGTAGCTCTGGTCTATAGAGACGCCACTAATGTATTGACTGCAAATAACCATCAGTCAATACTTCAGTATTTTCATCACAGAAATTATCATTTATATGCATCTATATGGAATCCTATTACTGAAGACTATATTTATTAAGAGGGGAAGGTGTAAAGGTGAGAGACTTGAAGATATAAGGCAGAATTAAATTAAAATTTAAATACAAAGGATTGAAAAGAAGCTGAGTAAAACTTAGCCCAGCAATGCATATGAAGCATTCTCTAGTCTTGTATACTAATGAAGTGAGCATACAGCATGGTCTTGAGACAACGCTCTGCCACCTGATGTCACATTTCTCATTTTGTAATTGAATATAAATAATACATGCAGAGATAATGAATACATCTCTCACCTTACTACTTCCTAGAGATGATGAAAGGGGTTTTTCTCTGACACTACTCGTGGTGGTTTTGCCGCCTGATAGCAGTGCAGATAAGGTCAGGTACTGGGGGTTGCTCTGGTCCATCACCTGTAAGCCATGCCACAGCAAGGTCACTCTCAGAGCAAACCACAAACAACTAAATGCAATCTACAATTAATAAGCAATGGAGGGAAGAATTAACTTACAGAACTCCCTGTGAGTGCAGCATTAAGTAAGGAACTAATGACAATTGCAAAACATCTCTTTAAATCTATGCCTTGTCTAGACACCATAAACACTTGCTAAAATGGAATTATATATATTGTAATTTGTTTTAATGGACTATAGAAGCCTCTCTAACTAAACCCCAAACTTGCTAGAAAACTTATACACACACACACATACAGTGCTTGACAAGGAAGTAAGAACTGTTAGCGAGAATGAGTGATGAGGAGAATGAATGAGTCATAAATCAATAAACAAAAGCTCACTTCATACCTCTAATACTTTGATGGGTGGCCTTTACGTGCAATGATCTCACGAAGGCAGTTTGGAATGGAAGTGGCGTACTTGGCAAGATGTGCAGGGGTTATACTAGTCCAGAATTGGCGAATGTCTGCCTCGAGCTTGGGTACAGATCTCGTATCTTTACCCTGCAGGTCTTGTTTAATGTGGTTCCACAGGTTTTCTATTGGGTTTATGTCAGGACTATTGCCTGACCAGTCTGCTATGTAAGGTATATGACAGTCTTTAAGCCACTGAGTAACACTACGAGCAGTGTGGGCTGGGGCGTGATCTTGTTGAAAGATGTTAGCACCTGAGCTATTAAACGAATCCTCCAGGTAGTCATTTAAGAGTTCATAATATACATATTGGTTCACTTTTACATTTTTCGGTAGTACAACAAGACTCCCCAGTCCTCTTCCACTAAAACTTTCCCATACCATGAGAGAATCAGGGTGTTTCACTGTTTGTTGAACGTACCAGGGGTCAAGAGGGTCGCTACCTGCACGCTGATACACATTTCCACCCCTATTGCCAGTCACAGTAAAGGTGGACTCATCGGTCCAGAGAATATCCAGCCACTTGTCATCATCCCACTGAAGATATTTCTTGCAAAACTCGACCCTACAGCGCCTCTGGTTAAGAGTGAGAAGAGGCTTCTTCACCGGGCGGTGGCTTCTGTACCCAAGGTCGTGAAAGCAGCAGCTAACTGTTTGCACACTAACCTCCCCAAAGAGTCCCAGGTTACTTTCTTTTATTTTTCTGGCAGTAACACATGGATTATACTCTAACTGTCTCTTGATAACATTAGTAGCACAAGGGGATGTCTTTTTGGGGTACTTTTTCCTTGGTTTGTAACCGGGTGTGTCACAGCCACCTTCCTTCTTAAAAATGGCAACCCACTTGCACACAGACGTCTTGCCAACCCCAACCTGCTCTATTATTTCCTTTGTTTGGTGACCAGATTTATGTAAAGCTATGATCTGGGTTATTGTCTCTTGTGATAAATACTTGTTCTTGCCCATATTATGGCTAGAAAGCACCTCTGTCTGCAAAAAACACTGACCGCCTAGGTGGCGTCACCAGAACACTCACGGAACAAAAAGCCTCCCCACGAAGGCTAAGAGGCAACTGAAGGATGATTGATAGCATGCGTCATAAACCCTACCCTTAGCTCCACCCACTTGTCCATTCACACTTCCTTGTCCATATCATTTACCCCCCTGGAGGATTCTTTTAATAGCTCAGGTGCTAACATCTTTCAACAAGATCACGCCCTAGCCCACACTGCTCGTAGTGTTACTCAGTGGCTTAAAGACTGTCATATACCTTACATAGCAGACTGGTCAGGCAATAGTCCTGACATAAACCCAATAGAAAACCTGTGGAACCACATTAAACAAGACCTGCAGGGTAAAGATACGAGCTCTGTGCCCAAGCTCGATGCAGCCATTCACCAATCCTGGACTAGTATAACCCCTGCACATCTTGCCAAGTACGCCACTTCCATTCCAAACCGCCTTTGTGAGATCATTGCATGTAAAGGCCACCCATCAAAGTATTAGAGGTACGAAGTGAGCTTTTGTTTATTGATTTATGACTCATTCATTCTCATCACTCATTCTCGCTAACCATTTGTACTTCCTTGTCGAGCACTGTACAAACACCATACAAGAATTCAAGAACAAACTAGATGCTGAAAGATACAAAGACGGGTCACTATGAGCATAGCTCCCTTCCCATAAAATACAACTAGGTAAACACACACACATATATATATATATATATATATTCATATATATATGCATGATAGAGGTTTAACCATAAGGCACCCAGAACCAATGATTGGCACCTGCAAGTGGTAGTCCTGTGAGACTAACATCAGGGTGAATCACCTCCCTGCCTTCTCTTTAAAATCCATCAACACCCTCATCTCCATCTGAGAGAGACATTCAGTCTCCAGGCCAGGCCTATGATTTCTCTCTATAAAGTATGACTGTATTTTCTCTACCTTTTCACAAAAGGAAATCTGACTACAGATGACGATTCCACTTCCCTTGTGAATGTAAGTCAGTCACAGGAACAGTCTTGTACTACTATAACAGATAATAATCCAGAAGATGAAGAAGAAATGCCTGAATATTTTTCATTTAAGATACATGTTACAAGGATGGACAGAGTGAGAAATGTGGCTGCTTCAGGAAAGAGACTTTAACATTTGGATGCATGAGATGAAAGTTACAAGTGTATATGCTCAAAAGTAAAATGACGAGATGGACAAGGAATGATGATGGTGACTGGTTGATTGTGTGAAGGGTGAGAGGCTTGTGGAAGTGGAGAGTTCTTCATATTTGGGGTCATTTATGGCCATAGAGGGAGTGGATGTCGGTGATCTTAGAGTAAAGGTAGTGCAAGTAGGTGTTTGTGTGGAATGAAAAGTGTTTTGTAAAAAAAGTAATAATATACAAAAATTGTCACCTTAAATTTCACTGACTGAAAACCTGCAGTCCCCACAAAATGAGAAATTTAGAGGTGAGGCAATGAAAGAGGGTGAAAGGAGAATTATTAGATAGAACAGATCAAAGAGTGCAGAGATGGTTTGGGCTCACAGAAAGAGTTAAGGAGTTAAAACGAACAATGAGTGTGGAAAGTAGAAGTGGATAGAGTATGCTTGAAAGACAGAGAATGTGGTGGAAAGATAAATTGATAGGAGCTTTGGATGCACATGGAATGACTGACAAGCAGAAAAGTGTCAAAAACTGGAGTGAATGGGGAGATGGTCAATGAATGGAAGGATGACACAACCTAAAGGCATGTTTTTCTCATCAGATTCATATTTTTCTCACAAGTGGATGAGGAAAGAATAAATATATGATTAAGTGGTGAACATAACCTAGTTTCATCTGTGAAGTCTTATTCTGCAAGAGGTATGACTTGCTGTATTTCCCTTGATGCAAGCAGTGTGACAAAGAACATGGATGACCCTTTATCCATAAGGTACAGGTGCTGGGATGGGATGGGTTTAACATCAAAATGAATCATGAGGCAAGTGTAAGCCCTTGTTTCTAAAACAAGGGGCTTCCTTTTATCTGTAAACTACACATTACACATGCTCATCCAAAAGTAATTAAAATCAAACTTCAAGCTTTAGTGTTACGATTACACAAACGTATTGGTGGCTGTAATGGAAGATCAAACCATACAAGCAAAAACTCAAGCTGTAACAACACAAAAGCTTATCAAAGCAATGACTTAGATTACAAGAAAACCATTTAACCATACACCATGTGAGAACAAAAGTGAAGTAATTAAGGTTCTGAATAAATGAAACGGTATCATGCACCAAGAAAGATTCTAGGTTTATCTAACTGAACAGGCATACATTGATTAAAACAAAATCTTATCAAAAGTGCCAAGCAAAATAACAAAAACATAATAAATGACAAAACAAGTTCATGGATGCTTGATTTTAGAAGAGGCACATGAGAAAATAAGCACTTGAAAACAAATTACGAATACCTGACCAAATCTGTGAACTCAATTGCTAAGCAATCTGCTGAGAATCATAATTACAAGAAATATTTGTATACTACAAAATACAAGCAAAGGAGATGAGAAATAATAAAAGCTAACACACGATACTTGGCTAGAAATGTGCATATACAAGGGAAGAACAGCAGTGTCTGTTTATGATTTTCCCTGAAAAACTCACAGATACTAAATGAGAACGACCAATATTGCCCCTAAAGAAATAGAGACAGTAATGGAGATTAAAGGAAGGTAGCAGATAGAATGGAATATTTAGTATTCTGTCAGTGATAATCAACATTTCTATCCATTAAAGTGGCAGAGTTATACAGGTGGAAAAAGTTAAGGAGGGTAGTAGAAAGGAGGGATATTCATACATACACATACCAAAGGCATTTTCCCCCTTAATAAGAGGGGTGGCCAAGGCAAAACATACTCCTACCACCCATCCAAAAATCTTTTGATTGTCCCTCCCATTTTAGCACTGCTCAGGTCTGAGACAATGCAGCATGACACAACACTTCCACAGTAGGGCTCAGCAGCCAGAGCTGATTTACCCCCACCTTCATTCTCTCAAAAAACTTATGGAGCAGACTATATAACATTCTTTCATGCTGTATCATTTCCTAATACATTTACTTGTACAACCACTTTCCATTCACCTCTGTCTTTAGCACTCCCTCTTTCTTGCTTGAGAGACATTCCTCTTCCATCCCAAAACCATATCCTATCCATCAACATTATTCTTGGTCTTTCTCTCAAGTTCAATTCATTTATTCCTGCTTTCTACAATAATTTTGCTATTTTCATCCATTCTTTCCATATGCCCAAAGCACCTCAGCAATCTTTGATCTACCTTGTCTGACAGCTCCCCATCAAACCTCAATCTCTGCCTCATTTGCAGCAGTGACTTGGAATTTAAAGTAGGCAAAAAGGAAGTTCTTGAATATGTTTAAGAACTATGGTTGGTGTTACAAGGATAGATAAAGAAATATGGATATATATCACACACAAATAAAATCCACTCAATCATCCTTTCCATTTCAGTACCTTCGAGATGAAGGGTCACACTTTCTCCTACCACACTGCTTGGGTCAAAAGCAATAGAGCAAAGTAAAGTGCTTTTACAGCTGAGCTCAACATCTGTGGCTTTTTTACTCTGACTGGTTCACAGAAATGCAAACCTTTCCTCATCTACTCCCTTCTAGTTTCATTCAGTATCAATATATCTATCTTCTTCTCCCAAACATACACCAATACCTGGAGCTGGGCACGGTACCGCCGGAGAGGTAGTGCATTACCGAAAAATCTGGGGTGCATTTCTGTCAATGCGTTACTGATTTTAATTTCCTTAGACCAGTCCGCATTACTGCAAATGTATGTGTATGTGTGTTGTGTATATATATATATATATATATATATATATATATATATATATATATATATATATATATATATATATATATATATATATATATCTATATATATCTATATATATATATATTTATATATATATATATATATATATATATATATATATGTTGGTACATTGTGACAAGTTGATGAAGGTGGAAAAAGAAGTCACGGGTCTAGTTCCGAGTTCCTGAGTTTATTCCTGACCGGTTTCGCTCTATGCTTCCTCTGAAGAAGCATAGAGTGAAACACACACATGCACTAACATGGACCACTACCTGTCTTGCGGTTATGCGCCCAACTCTGCCAATACCTTTTTGGCTCATCCTTGTTCCACACTTATGTATATTCATTCCACATTTATATATATCCAAGTCCTAATTACAAGGGTTTTTGTTTAAGTCCTCCTAAGCTCTCTTTTGCATGATTTCTTTTTAAGAAAATTTGACAGAGGGTAATTCCAAGTCCTTTCACTCCATCCCTTTCAGGTGCCTTACATGACACACACAAACACGGTGGTGGCATTCTTTTCCCTCCACCATAAGAGCAGATGAAATTAAAATGATGGAGACCTGGAAGTGATAAGGAGTTTCCACTGGTACATCAGAAAGGAGAGACAGAGACATAGAGAGAAACTATTCAATGAGTAAACATTAGCATAAATGAATACTGTGTGGCTTGTCCAGGTGTTTCTTCAATCTCTATTCATTGTATATAACTAAGTAATACACAGGGTACAAAATTTGCTGTTAATGTGGATGTCAAAATCTTTTCAGCAACAGGAAATTTTTTATTACAGGTAAATGTGCCCAGCATCTATAAATAAACCTTCTTGACGATGTCAATCCTGTGTCCATTCCATATAAAATCCTTGTAACCCAGTACTTGAGTATCCCTGTAGTGTACAACCATAATCATAGAATCCCAATAAGACATATAGACCCACCTTGACTGAACCGCCTCCAGTGTTGCCGGCCCGAGTCTCAAGCAGCAGCTGTTGGGATGGCCATTGTATCAACGCCTGCATTTCTTTTAAGTCATGACATTCTTATCATAAACAACTATTATGGCTAACTCCTACACTTTGACACCATTAAGGTTTTTGTGTCTATGGTTGCTTCATTCTCTATTTGTTATATTCATCTTCCCCAACCAACTTTCTCCTTTATATTCTTTCAACCATGTATGATGTGAAAATGCATTTATTGAATGTACACTTTTTTTAATATAGATCATGGAGAAGTCAAGAAGTGATAAAAAAGTGTGCACATTTGTATAATACAGAGAATGAGCAGTAGAAAGATTTACAAAAAATAAAAAATAAATTAATGAATCAATCAATAAAGAGACAAAAGCCCCTATTCCTGTCTACATTAAGATGTAGATATAAAGGTAATATACAGAGAAATTACAACTTGCTTGAAAGACAATTTGCATGCACTAATCATGGATAGATATGACTTGGTACTAAGCAAGTTTCTCTGCCATTACACCACTACAACTACTACATTGAGACTGCTATGAATTCTATATAAATTTATAATCCAGCTCTAGTTCACACTAGATATGGTCAGGTTAGAGGGAGAAGCTGCAATAGATAGCACTGCCCTGATTTTTAAAGTACAGTGGGGTCCCTATATACAAATGGTCGCTGAACAAAATGAATGAATGGATTTCTTGAAGGAAATTAAATTAACACAAAGTGCAGTTTTAACAAATACCACAAGCAAACAGTAATTAGCATTCATTATGTATATTTTCCATTTTTCTATGTTTTTATGTGGGGTTTAGGTGGGGCTTGGAATGAATTCACATAATGAACAAATTGTTTAACAAACAGGGTTCCAGACTAGAATGTTTCTATAGAGACCCAACTGTATACTAATACAGCATTCAAGCAATGTCAGGCATAGCAATTCCTGACTGCAGCATCATGCAACAACTTATGTGTCCTAGAGAATCAATTAGAATCACTGCATTTGTAATCCTTTAATTTATGATATAATTATCTTTTTATATACCAAACTCCATATATCTGCATTCACAAAGGCACATGATGTAGTAGCACACAAATTATAAGCAAGACATCAATACTTCTTTTTGAAGATCAATTACAATTTCCTGGCCCTCCTTACTCACAATATCCACAAATCATTTATTACTCCCATCAACTTTGACTATGGTACAAAAATTAGCATCACCACACCTATTACAAATATACATAAAAAGTACAGCCCTGACATTCCAACATATTTTGACTGAAAAGAGCATTCTTGAAAGAAGCAGTTTTTCAAAGCACATAAAAGTCCATCAACTTCACATCTTTGTAAAACTAAAATAGAAGGTTGAATCTACAGTATCTGCTTGGATATTCAGACATAACTGCCTACACAATGAGGGGGAAAGCCACCACAAATATGATGGAAAATCTACCTGCTGCTCAATAGGAACTTCTCCAAGCTGGGATGGAGCAGCCTTTAATAACAAAACAAGTGTCAGTGAGTACACCATTTCTCATTATGACTGATGAAATAAGCTGTACTAATATGGAGGTTCTATTTTTTTTTTCCGCAAGTCATTTCCAGGAGGTGCTAAGGTAAGAGGGAGGGTGGAGGGGAGTGGAGTGTATTTAGGGATGGAATGGGTGGGAATGATTTTATGCCTTTTCTTTTTGGCTACCTCCCTTGAAAGGGGGAAAAAGCCTTGGTATATGTATGTATGTATTTCCCCTGAACCCTGAATACATAAATTCACTATCATAATATGCATAATGTATGGCCACCCTCTTTATATGTGCAAAACGGTCTTTTAGTATGTATGCATGTGTGTGTGCGTCCATGTGTGTGTGTGGGTGACATTCTCCCAGCAAATGACTAGCCTCTTCATATCTACATTTACAGATACCAACATTGTTAAACTGATACATGAACACCCAATTGAAAGACCTTAGATATAAAACATCCACTTCTACAAACCTTAGCTAAGGCAGATGGGCCTTCTAATGACATGGGGAGAGATGTGGGTGGATGGGTAGGAGTGGGTCCAGGTGTGGGCTGAATGCTAGAGACCAAGGTGGTTTCCTTGCTGCTGTTTGGAGTACTTTCACGGCTACCCATGTCCATTCGTTTGCTGCCGTCTGGACCCACAGGAATAATTGAGATCTGCAAGGAATGAAATTAATATTTTAATTCATAATCAGACTGCATACATGGACATTTATTTGCTCATGTTCCTTACAGTTTACAAATATATACCAAATGCCCTTTTTCCTCTTATACAGGGAGTGGCTAAGTCAAACCATTTATTCAACCTATATCTATCCTATACCCATCAAAATCATATTTGTTGATCCTCCAGTCTTAGCACTCCTTAGCACTCAATCTCCTAGGCCCAATATATCTCTAACAATTTTAACTATATTTCTTAATCTTTTTCACACATAAAGAGCCAACACCCACCAACTGCTTTCATCTCCTTACCACTTACACCTGGTAACACAGAAATAGTCCCACAGTGATATAACATTATCAACAGTTCAAATTTTCTCCCTAGAGAAATCTGTGGGAGGTTTCTAGGACTGTTACCAGCTGCTATGGGGTTGCAGGTTTTCCAATTAGTGAAACTCAAGGCAACAAATGACTGACTGGAATGAAAGATACTGAGGAGGCAATACAGGAGTTGTAAAATTGGGCCTGGAAGTTAGTCAGAGAGAAGGATGGTAGACAGGGCAAGTGTGTTACTGACTGGATGCTGTGAGATGGGAAACATGAAAGAGGAAAACCAGATGGAGACAGTTGTTGTTGTTGTTGTTGTCGTTCCCTAGACTGTCTGTCCGAGCAGTCATGTCTCCCCAAGGAATGCCACAGCCGAAACTTGGTTTTCCCACAAATCCTTTATAGAGTGTATGTTGTGTTGTTTGCATGCATGATTGTGTATAATGCAGTCTTCCATTATGTGTTGTATGGTATGGGGTGAAGTGTTACATCCCAGGCAGCTGTTCACAATGCGGTCATCCAGCCTCTTCTGGTAGATGGAGACAGTTGTATGAGGTAGGTAGCAGAGTTTGGTGAGTCATACAGCTCTTAGAACTGTTTGGAAGAGACATGTTCAGTAGTGGATTGTTGTAAGAGGCTGGTAGATTAAAGTAGACAAGTAGGTAGATAGAGGGATAGGTGGTGAGAAATTCATTTCACAACTTAGATGTTTTGAAAACAATGGCCACTAAGGAGTTGCAGAGTAGCATATTCTCGTTCACCGCCCAATATTTGTAAACACAAGCTAGGGTATCGATATAGGTGCTGATGTTACAGATTGTTAATGCTAAAGCCACTTCTTCATAACAAGAATGCTTGCATAAGCAGTATTGCTTGAGACAGTATAAGTCTTTCTGATTGGAGAAAAGGGTGGAGGAAAGAAATTATTGGTGCACGGAGGTAAAGTCACACCCTTAAAGGGTGGTACTTATTTGTAACGGTAAAAATTATTGGATGAATTACATAGTGACATCGAAGCAGACTTGGCTTGGTGGGTGTATTAACCCCTTCTATACGGTGCCGCATATGTAGGCGGCATGAGGAGCAAGTGGATATGCGAGGCTGCCATATCGGCATCTTGATTATATTTATTGTAGTTGCCCCTGCGTAATGACATACTGTCTAAACTGTCTTCATCACATTTTCTATGGTTATCAAAATTCACGGGTGAAAGAGAGAACGATCGATATAAGCGGTGACTATATTTTATGATGCAAGTATTATTACGACACATCATACGTCTGGCAGCTAATGCTGCCCGCGAGATTTTGGCCCGTACTGAAGAGGTTAAGGATCCCAGGCAGGGAATCCTCTGGTGTACCTAAGACAATACATTGTACAAGAATTCATGAAGAAAATGAAGAAAAGTTTAAGTTCAATTTAATTCCCCTTCGTTTACTAAGTAATGGAACTTGACTAAAAGCATATACTACAAAAGATGCATGGGGTCTACAGATGAGTGACTTACAATTATACGATGATAAAAAGAAAGTGAAGAAAGTAGAAAGTGAATGAAGAAATACTATATCACAGAAGGAACAGTTAACAGAATTAAATCCAGTAATTAAGGAGAGAAGGGAACTGAAAGTGTTGGTAGCAATAGAGCTAACAATTATGAACAACTGACTGAATGACTGATATATATCAAGAAGAAAGATAACTCAAACTTCTTACCTGTGGTGAACCAGGTTGTTTTTCCGACTGTGTCATCTGTGCAAACTGCAAAAGGACATCCTTATACGAAACATTGGGGTCATTCATGGGCAATGCCCCTTTGGATTTGTCTGGTCGTGATGAGTCTGCATCACTACTAGAACTTGACACACTGGAGGGCCGATCATGGTCCCTTGGCCGCTTTTCCCCATCGTACTTCTGTCGCCATGCACCACGTTTTGCACCCCTGAATTGGAATTGAATAAACACTGATTAAATCTATATGTGGAAAAAAAAAGGAACTCTAGCAGAAACAATTATCTGTATACCAGCAGAGTATTCATAGGAATATCACCTAGCAGAAACACTACTTGAAATACCTAGTCCAATGTTAAACATGAACTATAAAAAATGAGAGAAACAATACGAAGATATACTGTACCTGTACCTATCCTGAGACCTAATGATAGAATAAATACATTATATTGTAGTAAAATATATATTAAAAACTATACAACACAATACCCAAATAACATGCACATAAAGAGATAGAGAAATAATTCAACTGATGATCATGATGCAAGTTATATCAAACCTCCTTGCCAGACTTTTATACATGTGAACAATTAAACCTTCAGGTGTAGTTATATCAAGGTGTGTTTGCAGAAACTACCACAAGGATGTAATTAGATCAGAAGACTTGCTTGCCCTCATATTTATGTATAAATACTGCACATGGCAAGAAACGTGTGTGTGTATTTACCTAGTAACATTTTACGAGAGGAGAGTTATGCTTGTAGTGTGTGTCTGTGTGCATGATTCACCATGGTCTTGGATCACATGTTGGACTTGTGATCAACGGTTATTAACCTCCCGGACGAGAGCTCAGAGCTCGTATGACTGATCTATGGGTAATACAGACGCTCCTCTACTTACGTTCATTCGTTTTACGTTTTTTCGATTTTACGTTTGAACTGACTGCAAAAAAAAAAAATTGTAAAAAAAAATTTTTGAGTGAATTTTTTAGTTTAGCGCGCTCTCTGTAGTTCAAACGATACGCATGACGCTGAATCCATTGTTTACATGGCACAAACGACAGCATGAACGTGCCTTGCCTCATCCTCCTCCTCCACAATCTCAATTTATGTTGCTTGAATTTAATTTATTTGAAATTGATGTTATTATTTTACAATGTTATGTGTATAATTAATGATTTAGGGGTGTTTTATAAGATACGGTAATAGAATTTACGGATGTATAGTACAGTAACAACTTACGTTCATTTTCAACTTACGTTTGGCCGTTCGGAACATAACTAAAACGTTAAGTTGAGGAGCGTCTGTACTGTGACCTTATACCCACACACACCCCCAACTCCCCACCCACGAGAATTGCAGTAACAACCCGCAGCACAGCAATACTGAAATTATTTCAGCCTTGGGCGGGATTCGAACCCGGACTGCCATAGTGGCAGGTGAGAACTCTAACTACTGTGCCACGAGGTGTGTGTGTGTGTGTGTGTGTGTGTGTGTGTGTGTGTGTGTGTGTGTGTGTGTGTGTGTGTGTGTGTGTGTGTGTGTGTGTGTGTGTGTGTGTGTACATGCATGCACAATAGGGGTTCTCAACAGATTTAAAAGGGTCTTTCAACTAAACTACAAAGCTGTATACCCTTTACTAGCTTAAAATTATATTTACAATCCTTAAATAGGATTTTGAGAAGATACAGCAAACATATTTCAAATTTGTATTAGAGAGAGTAAAGAAACTCACCGAAGAGGAGGAGTGTTGGGATTCTCCTTACGGTGGGCAGCAATGAGGTGTTGAACATTGATGGTCGGTCCTTGAGGACCTTGTCCCACAGGAGTTGGAGAAACACTGTTACCCTCTGGCCGAGATACCACTGGTTTAGGTAATATAGGTTTCATAGACAGCTGCTTGGCCAATTTGCTGTGGGCTTCAGATGACAAAGAGACACGTGGACCCTCTAGACCAGGTTTGCTACCACTGGTGTGGATGTCAATTACACTAATATTGCTAGCTTTGGGGTCTGGTTTACTGGTGATTAAAGTTGGTGGAATCTTTCGGAGAAGAATAAGCGAAGATATAGAGATCTGTATATTTCGATAAACTGTGATCCTCTTCGGCATATCTGCCGAAGAGGATCACAGTAAGTGATCGAAATATACAGATCTCTATATCTTCGTACTCTCCGAAAGTGGGTCATCAGTATATATATATATATATATATATATATATATATATATATATATATATATATATATATATATATATATATATATATATATATATATATACACACATACACACTTGTACTTACACTTGTATTTCATATCTAAAAATTTAATGGTGCTTGTATTTGTACTTAGACCAGTACTTGAAAAATACCTAGTACATTCAATTACAAACAAGTACATTGATTTAATAAAGTTAGCAAAGTTGAACCATGGGCATGATTAATTAAATTCCATGCTACAAAGTCCTCTGTGAAGGGCACCATATTGATACATGATACTGGATACATGTACTTATTGTTCAATGTGTGTCTATGGGATGGTAGTCTCAGAGGGATGAGTCCCTATACAATTCCACTTTACAAGGGATAAGGGGACAAATGTGATCGAATTACAGAGTTAAAATAGGATGTAGGAGGGGAGCTTATGTAACCTCATACTCCGAAATCAACAACTCATTAAAAAAAAAATCAATCAATCAATCAAAAATTGCAACTCACCTGCATTGACTGAGGAGCAGTAGTGGCTCCTGATAAAAGCTGATTCATCATCATCAATGGAAGCTGAGGACCTCCAAGACTGGAATATCCTCCCTGAGGCAAGAACAGGAGATTGCTGCCCTCCTTTTCCATGTATCCCTCTGCCTTTGAAATACCCCCATCCTTGGTCTCTACCCCTATTTTTTCATCCCCCCGTTTCATGAGAAGAACTTGCTGTTTCCGAAGTAATCGGGCATGTAATTCTTCTTTTCTTTTCTGCAATCTTAGTAAACTATTCCATTCTTCTTCCTTTTGCTTTAACATCAGATCCAGCACCTAAGGATAAAAGTATAATAACATAACTACTAATTATGTCCACTTCCAATGTGCATCACAGCTAAAAACATAGAAAAACATTTGCAGCAGCTGGCAATTTTTAGGAATACAAACTACTTTCCTTTTCCATAAATAGCTCATCCACAATTAAATAGCAAAGATTAGTCCAACATTTCTTCCCAGAGAGCTACCTATGATTAAGAAATAAAGAATCCAGAAAACTACAACTTACTTCCAGATCTTTCTTGACCTGTCCAATTGAACTTTGCACCTGGGACACAGATGTGATGCTGTCAAGTGGCACAAACTCTTCTGAAGAACGATGTCGTTTGGGTACAATAGACACAGGAGGGTCATCTGCTCCACGCTTCTCCGCTTTTATACTGGTGCTGTTTGGGGGAGAAGGACTGTCACGTGCCTCTGCAGAAAACAAAAAATAATTATTAATTAAGGAGTGCTGTCAGGTTTGCTGCAATAAAGAACTACACAAATCATCAACAGTGGGCTGGCAACAAATAAAAATAGTTCATATTTTACACATTAAAACAAAAAAGCAATATAAAATCTAGGAAAATGCAAAAAGGTATAAATTAAATTAATATTACCTCCTAAACTGCACTGATGAGATAGCAACCACAAAATAAATTAATGATCTGGTTTCAGAAAACTATGGAGAGCATTGGTATATTCCCTTGTACTATCTCTCTCTTATGTACTATCAAGGGACTGCATGATCTGTGGGAGAATCATCTCCCTGGCACCCATTTTCAAAATCAATCATCACCTTCATCTATATCTGGGCATGTAGCCCTGAGGGGCTGACACCATTTCCAGACCTGACCAAAGATCTCTCTATGATTAACTTTAACTGTATTTCCTCCTTACATGAAGTCAGAACAGCAACCAGTGACTTCTCTTCTACTACTGTAAATCATTACATACAAAAGGGCCCTAGAGCCACTGTCTGCTACTGTGGGGCTACAGGTTTCAGCTGGTGAAATGAGACAAAAATTATCATTATGTATAGTCTCCATTTAAGATCCATTATATATATAAAAAAAAAAAAAAAAAAAAAAAAAAAAAAAAAAAAAACCTTCCATATCCCTGTACCATATTACTTCATTTAGTTTTTCATTTTCCATAAGGCCTTTGTCTTCTATGTTGTACTAGTACTTCACCTCCATGCTTTCCTCACCAGCCACTCTTCTTTCTCCCTAAACACCAAGACATTACATTCAATATACCATTTCTCTTGCAATACTGGTTATCTATTTGTTATGTTCCATCCTCCAAACTTCTCGGCTTTCATCAGTCAAAATCATTTGAAAAGCTTAGTATGCAAACCTTCCTATCACAGTAAATGCTAAATTACATGAGTGACCAACCCTCAACTTAAGAACTATGAAAAAATCAAGTTTAACTTACAGTCGTATTATTACACGTGTGATTATCATGCCATTTCCAAGTAGCAAAACAAAATTTCTTTACTGAATGACTTTTGGGTTGAATTGGTGGCCATGGCAAGTTTCTTTGAGGATGCAGGTCTCTTACAAAAAAAAATCTAGGGCAACACATTGATTGATTAGAGTATTATCTCCACAGAAACTTGGTTATTTAAAAAAAAAAAATCAAAACAGAGACCAACAACAGGTATACACAAGTAGCGGTCCTACAAAGTAGACACCAAAATCATCTTGCTGCTGCCTGTTTTGAAACTTAAATCCATCTGGAGGTACAGCCCTGAGGGTTTGATACTTGCTCTCCATACAAGGCCCAAGATATCTCTATCAATTATGACCATCTTTCCCCCACCTTTTCATATATGGGGAGCTGACAATCAGTGACTGCTTCCCTCCTACAAGTTCACAACATGTAAAGTCCCACACTAATACAACATTGACAAAGTCCTATATTCCTCCCAAGAAAGATCTATTGGAAGGCTGAAATACCAATGCCAGCTGCTGTGGGGATGCAGTTGGCATTGGCATTGGCAGTTGGCAGTTTCGGACAACAATCATTATAACAGCTTCAACATTCTTAACTTTTGCCAAACTAGTATCATATAATCCAATATTTCTTGACACATGGTCAAGTTATAAACAACTAAACCAGCTTACTGACTGGTTTCCCACCAGTGATGAGGATGTGTTGGCCACCCAGATGAAAAAAAACATCCTTAGGGCACATACACTCCTTACAAGTTTGTAGCCATCTCATCTCATTATGGGTCACTATCCTATGTGTCTGTCATGTGTAGCATCACTCTAGGGCCTGGAGATGAGAGTCCTGGAGACTGAGTAATGAATCAATGCTGTGGTTGTGTTGAAATGCCCCCGCTGGGATTGTCTTATCAGTCCTCTTATTCAGGCTAGGATAGGTGGCTCCTCCAAGGTCAGAGGCAAATTGGCTGAGCTGCCTGACTTGAACCTTCACCAACATCATACAATCTGATAATGAAACTTTGCTTTGTTTCAGGAAGGTCGGAGAGGCTAAGTAAACAGAGCAAAGTAAATTGAAGGGTGGAAAAACAGCCACCATCTGCATAGAAATGCAGATATAAGATGAATAAAATAAACACGTATTTCTTTATGATACATTAATTCTAATTGTATATATAAAGACTAATGGTAACCTAAAAACTGAGGACTATACTGCTTGAAGTGGTCCTGTAAGATGGACACTTAGAGAACACCATTTTCCTGCTATCCATCTTGAAGATCTACAAACACTACCAGCTGCATCTAGTGGTACAGATCTCTGTGGATGGCATGTTTCCAAACCAGACCCCTAATCTTTTCTATCAACTTCACACTACCTTCTCTCCCTCCATACACATGCACACCCACTGTTTACCATACATGGCGAGCTGGCAATTAATAGTGGCTCTCCTATTCTTGCTCTTCAGATAGTGTTACAAAAACAGATCCAAAATTATACGACAGACCAGTCCACCATTTCTTCCCAGAGATCTCTACAGAAGACCATAATGACCTTTGCTAGCTAATGTGGGGTTGCAGCAAGTTTCTAATCACTAAAACTCAAGGCAGTGGTTATAATCAATTGTAAATTGTGAGCTTTGATTCAGCAAATCTCCATATACAGAAGAAAGAGTCCTTTGTATGTATGCATTTATATATATATATATATATATATATATATATATATATACATATATATATATATATATATATATATATATACATATATATATATATATATATATATATATATAGCAACACTGCTTCTGACCCAGGGCAGTGGGCAAGATGCAGGGATGACCTGTCATCCAAGAGGAGCCGAGATAGAAGGGAAGGAGTGGGGTGAATGGAAGTGGTATATGTGAGGACGGAATGGGTGGGGTGGAAGTGGATTTTATGCCTCCCCCCCCCTTTTTTTGGGGAGGGGGCTACCTTCCTTGTAAGGGGGAAAGAGCCTTTGGTATATATGCAGAGCTGGACACATTCCTTGGTCCATTCCTAGGTGCATCCCTTGGTGTCCTGACTGACACCTGAGGGACACACCTCGGAACACACTGAGGAGTGCGCCCAACTCTGCATATATGTATATACATACATACATACATACATACATATATATATATATATATTCCCTAGAGCAAAATGTAGTAACACATTTGTAAACCACACAGCAACACCAATTCTTCTGTTAAGTTAATTCCCAAAGATTGTCTCACATTTGTTTACCACTATCTCAACATAGTGCATCAGCAAATTGTGAGCATTCACCTAAGGATGAGGGGGGCTGATTGTCCTGGAGTATATAGCTTACCCTGCCAAAATTGTGATCTTGTGTACCTAAGCCAAACTGGTAAAGACTTGAACACTAGAATGGGCGAACATAAGAGCTTCATCAAATATGCCAAGAGTGTTCAGCTGTACTCCACCACGTGTCATCAAAACCACTGGATTGACTGGGATAAGGCCAAGCAAGTGTTCAAGTCTAGTTGCAATTTTAGGAGGAAAATATTTGAGTCTGCCTTAATTGAAGAATGCACAAAAGCTGTTAAAAGCAGTAAAGAGTTTTTACAAGAGTAGTAGAGCCTGTGTTAGAATTAGAAATGGAGAGAGCGAGTCATCTGAGGTAAAGGTAGGACTTTGACAGGGATGTGTCATGTCACTGTGGA
The DNA here is from genome assembly GCF_046742065.1 of Oratosquilla oratoria. Lineage (NCBI taxonomy): Eukaryota > Metazoa > Arthropoda > Malacostraca > Stomatopoda > Squillidae > Oratosquilla > Oratosquilla oratoria. The sequence continues at coordinate 15,019,691 of NC_134787.1, forward strand.
TGTTCTACATGTACATGGATGGGGTGGTGTGGGAGGTAAATGCATGGGCAGTGGGCTGGGAATTGGAGATGGTTAAAGAAAATGGAAAAAAGTGGGAGGTATGCCAGTTGTTGTTTGCTGATGGCACTGCACTAATGGCAGGATCACAAGAAGGATTAAGGAAGTTAGTGACAGTTTGGGAAGGTGGGCGTGAGAAAAAAGTTGAAGGTAAACGTGGGTAAAACTAAATTGATAAGATGTACAAGGGGAGAGAATGGCAGAAATTTGAAGTGAGAATTAAAGGAGAGAGATTGGAGGAAGGGGATAGCTTTAGATACTTGGGGTCGCATGTGGCAGGAATGGGAGGAGTGGAGGTAGATTGTAGATTGAGAGAAGCAAGTAAGAGCCATGGGGGGATTAAAAATTGTAATGAGAAATAGACACTTGGGAATCAATGCTAAGAGGAGATTATATGGAGGGGTGATTGTGCTAATAGCACTGTATGGGACAGTGACATGGAACATAAAAAAGGAAAGGAAGAGTTTAAATGTGTTTGAGATGAAATGTCTGAGAAGTATGATAGGGGTTACAAGGTTGGATATAAGGGGGGTAGTCAAGTCAAAGGCACATGCCTACTCCAACCCATTCCACTCCCATCCACCACTATTTCCTCCCTCTCATCTTAGCTCCTCATGGATGACAGGCCATCCATGTTCTGCCCACTGTCCTGAGTCAGAAGCAATGCAGCAAGACACAGTACATCCACAGCAAGGCTACTTCACTTAATCAATGATCCCCCCGCCTCTATGTCCCCTCATGCAGAAAAAGAGAAGACGTGGAGAAATCCCTTCGGGCTGCATCAAAATATCATTCACACATAAGCACCCCCCATACCCTGCCCCTCCCCTCCTTGTACAACAGCATCATCTGTACATACATATATACATACATACACAAATATATACATACTTGTATATATAAATACATTTTCCCCCCACACCCATCCAAAACCCATTCATCAGCCCTTCCATTTCGCAGCTCATCCTTGTCCCCTGCCAAACCATTTAGGTCAAGAGCAATACAATAAATCTAATAAAACATAACCACAAAAGTTGACTTCTGAAGTGTGTCTATTGCTTTGCAACAGTGGGCACCTTAACATGTTCTACTCTGGCTAATATCAATTCTATTTAGCTTGGGGGAGTACTTGGACCTTCCTACAGATCTATAGGAAGAAATTTAGCATTGTTATCTGTGTATTATTTGAGTGGGGCTGTTTCTATATCACTGGCTGAAACATGAGGAGGGAAGCAGCTGAGGATTGTCAACTCTCCTTATGTGAAAAGGTGTGGAAACAGAGTTGGAGTTGATGGATACCTTGGGCTGGTCAAGAGACCAAATACCCCTTGGACTTGCACACAGAGGTGAGGGAGTTGACAGATTATTGTTCCTGTCTTTGGTGTACATGTGTATAAAAACATATGCACACACATGCCAATATTGTGCCAACATACAAAGGGGGAAACAAGGAAGACCCAACAAACTATAGACCATTCCCTCTTACAAGTACAATAGCCAAAATTTGTGAGGAAGTCATCAAAAGTAGATGGACTAAACACCTGGAGAATAATATACTAAATCTGAGACAATTCGGATTTAGACAGGGAAGATCATGTGCCACAAATTTGATCTGTTTCTATTCAGAGTTAACAGATATAATGCAAGAATGGGAAGGATGGGCAGACTGTGCTTTCCTATGTTTGATTAAAATACCACACAAAAAATTATCAAGAAAACTCAAAACAATAGGAGGTATACACAGAAAATTATTGAAATAGATGGAAGATTTCTTGCAAGGGAGAAAAATGAGTGGTGCTCAGAAATAAAAACTCTATTTGAAAAGAAATGATAAGTGGAGTCCCACAGGGTTCAGTACTGGCTCTGATAATGTTTGCTATATATGTAAATGACATGGATGAAGGTGTAGAATGTTACAAGAACTTCTCTGCAGACGACACAAAACTACTAAAGAAAGTATGGAAAAAGATTGTGAATCACTACAGGGAGATCTGGACAAGGTCTGGGAATGGAGTCAGAAGTGGGAAATGGACTTCAACATTAAGAAATGTAGTATAATGGAATTTGGAAAAAGTAAAAAAAGAATATCAGGACAATATAAAATTGGTGCAAAGGATGTAAAGAAAATTTATTCTGAAAAGGACCTAGGAGTAATTATCACCAAAGACATGTCCCCAGACAAGCAGATATACAAAATAGTTGGAGAAACCTACAATTTATTAAAATCAATAAAAGTTGCTTTTAATTACTTGGACGAGATAATGGTAAAGAAAATACTAGTCACATTGATAAGACCAAGATTAGAGTATGCAGCAACACTATGGACAACCAGTACAAAAAAGAATATAAGGAAAATAGAAAGAATTCTAAAAAGGATTCTTTCTATTTTCCTTTTCCCAGGGCAGTGGAAAAGATGCAGGGATGACCCATCATCCAGGAAGTGCCAAGATAAGAGGGAGGGAAGAGAATGGAGGGGAGTGGAGTGTATTAGGGATGAAATGGGTGGGAGTGGTTATTATGTCTTTGTTTTTTGGCTACCTCCCTTACATTGGGGAAAAAAGCCTTTGGTATATGTATGTATTTTCCTTTTCCCAGAGCAGTGGACAAGATGGATGACCCGTCATCCAGGAGGTGCCAAGATAAGAGGGAGGGAAGAAGGTGGAGGGGAGTGGAGTATATTAGGGATGAAATGGGTGGGAGTGGTTATTATGCCTTTGTTTTTTGGCTACCTCCCTTACAAGAAGGGAAAAAGCCTTTGGTATATGTATGTAGAAAGAATCCAAAAAGCAACGACAAAGATGGCCCCAACACTCTACCTCCCTTATAAGAAGGAAAAAAGCCTTTGGTATATGTATGCATGTAGAAAGAATCCAAAAAGCAACAACAAAGATGGTCCCAACACTCTCAAAACTGACATACGAGCATAGATTGTCTAAACTGGAACTACCAAACCTGGAACAAAGAAGAGAAAGAGGTGATATGTTGGCCACTTACAGAATCATGAAAGACATGGAAGTCCTTGACAGAGAAGACTTACTAAATTGGGATAGAAGGAAAACAAGGGGACATGAAAAGAAACACAAAAAGGACAGTTGTAGAAGAGATCTGGAAGAGAGAGAGAGAGAGAGAGAGAGAGAGAGAGAGAGAGAGAGAGAGAGAGAGAGAGAGAGAGAGAGAGAAAAAGGGGTGTGTGTGCAAATAACATACATGAATTTATTAAACAAACTAGATGATGCAAGATACAAAGACAGGTTACCACAAGCATAGCTCCCCTTCCTGTATAACACAACTAGGTATACATGCACACACAATAGGTAATACTATCCCCCAACCCTGTTCAGTCTTTTCAAACATGACCTACTTTTCACCAAGCTCATAGCATTCACATATGCTTTTGACCTACAAAGAGCTGAAACAAAACAGAATCTCAGCATATCCTCCAAAGTTTCCAGTGACAGTGCACATTTTAGACTGCTATAAATCCAAAATGTACCCAACAGCATCACTAAACAGCAAACCCTTTCCAATAGACAAAGCCCCCAGAACACTGGGCCTCGCATTCCACACACACAACATCCATTAAGAATTGTGAAAGAGATGAACATTTTGGCAGACAATCAATTCAGCTTTAGAGCTAAAAGATCATGTGTGTTTTTAGCCAAGAGTGATTGATGTACAGGAAAAGAGAAGATTGGGTGGAGTGTGTACCTAGATCAAGCCTTTTGCACGGGTACCTCATAACTACGGAAATTGTAGCACACTAGATAACTAAATGGTTAATTACTTGATTGGACAAGATTGCCTAAAGAACAGGTACATGGGGGCAGTGAGTAATGGAGTTCCACAAGAATTGGTACTGGCACCAGTAATGTTTCTTGCTAATGTAAATGACATGATGGAAGATGCAAGCTATCTATATTAACAAGTTTGCAGACAATGTGAAGATCTATATCAACATGTTTGCAGACAATGTGAAGACCATGAGAAGAGCAGATGAAGAGGACTGTAGGTTGTTGCAAAAACTTTTAGTTTATATACCTAGAACCAAGTGAAAAATATTTTAATGACACAAAATGCAATCTAGTAAAAACTGGAAAAAATTAAGACCATTATTGAATTATCTAAAAGGAAATGTAACATACACATAAGAAAAAGAAGAGAAAGAGCTGGGAGTGTTGATAAAGGATAATTTGTCATCTCACAAAACATATTGGTAAGACTGACAGCAAGACATACATGACTAAGAATGTAAAGGTGTTTTTATCCCTACATGGATGAAAAAATAAAGGAAAAAAATCATAGCACCTAATCCACTCTAGAATGGAATAAGCAGCAATGATATGGTCTCCACACAAAGTGAAATAAATAAATTAAATCAAGAGAATGTAAAGAGCAGACACCACAGCATATGGTTCCCAGCCTTACAGATAAACTGCACAAGACACTAGAAGCACCATAGAAACAGAGAGGTTATCTGATTATGGTTGTTCAGGTCTAAAGGATGTAAAACAGGATTACAAAGGGATTAAAAAGGAATTGCATGCTGACAGGAGACCTTTTGGTCCATAACTAAGGCAGATGCAAAAAAAAATAATAATAATAATAATAGTAATAAATGAATGAACAAATAAGTAAATAAATAATGATAAACAATAAACAAACTGATAAATAAGTTTGTAATAAAACGATAATAATAAATAGATGCAATAAAATAAATGGCAGGCATAGCAGCATATTGCTTAGGCGTTTATCAACAACTTCCTTCTTTCGCACAATTTCCCAAACTCTGTCACTAACTTCCTTAATCCCTCCTCTGATCCTGCCACAAGCACAGTGTTGTCAGCAAACAAAAACTGCCTTATCTCCCATTTTCTCCATTTTTTTTAACCATCTCCAATCCCCAGCCCACATCTTGTGTTTACCACTTGCACCACTCTATCCATGTATAAACTGAACAGCCAAGGCAATATAACACATCCCTGGCAGTCCCACCTTTACCTCAAACCACTCGCTCTCTTCATTTCTAACTCTAACACAGGCTCTACTACTCTCATAAAAAATCTTTACTGTCCTTAACAGCTTTCCTCTTATCCCATATATCTGCATTACCTCCCACATTGCCTTCCTGTCTACCCTGTCATAAGCCTTTCTCACATACCTGTCTTACCACAAAAATCTGATCCATGCAACCCCTACCTGTCCTAAAACAATGTTCCTCACCAATTACTCCCTCTGTTCCTCTCCTAATCCTAAATTTGGGTAAAAGTAAGGTGATGAGATGTACATGGGGAGAATTTGGCAGTAAATTGGAAGTGAATATTAAGGGAGAGAGAGAGACTGGAGGAAGTGGATAGCTTTATATACTTGGGTGAGAATGTGATGGGCAAGGGAAGAGTGGAGGTGGAGTGGGGAATTGAAAAGTGTAATGAGGGGTAGACATTTAGGAATAGATGCTAAGAGGAGATTGTATAAAGGAGTGATTGTACCCAAATCAATGTATGGGGCAGAAACATGGAACATAAGAGAGGAAGAGTTTAAATGTGCTTGAGATGAAATGCCTGAGAAGTATGGTAGGGGTTATTAGACTGGATAGTGAGAAACAAAGAGGTAAGGAGAAGAGCGGGGATGGAGAGGAAGTTGGGAGATAGGGTTGATGAAAGAATATTGGGATGGTTTGGACACATGGAAAAAATGAGAGTAAAGAGAGATTAATAAGAGGTGTGGAATGCAGAGGTGGAAGGAGTAAACATGAGGGACAACCATGGGTGAAATGAATGGATCGGGCATTGGGAATGAGGGGAATGTCTATTGAGAAGGGAGAAGACAGAAGATGGGGTGAGTGGAGAGTGGTTGTGTATGGATGATGCTGTGATGCATGGAAGGGAGTGGGTGGCGCATGGGGGATGAGGAAGTATGTGTGAATGATATTTTGATGCACCCTGAAGGGATTTCTCCCCATCTTCTCTTTTTCTGCATGAGGGGATGGATATGGGGGATTGCTGATTAAATGAAGTGACCGTGCTGTGGATGTGCTGTGTCTTGCTACGCTGCTTCTGACCCAGGGCAGTGGGCGAGATGCAGGGATGACCCATCATCCAGGAGAAGCCAAGATAAAAGGGAGGGAGAGGGGTAAATGTGAGTAGAGTAGGTGGGATGGGTGGGAATGGGTGGGAATAGATCTTATGCCTTTGTTTTTGGCTACTTCTTTTGTAAGGGGGAAAAGCTGTTGGTTTACGTATGTATATCTCCATGAATCTTAAAACAGTTGGCAAATGTGTTTCTATCCACTTCAAAATTAAATCTACTTCCAGACAGTTTGAGACCATTATTTCTTGTCCAATTCTAATTCAGTGTGAAAATTTCATCACTTCTGATGTCAATTCCCTCTTGTCTGATTCGAATTCAGAGTGAAAATTTCATCACTTCTGATGTCAATTCCCTTTAGAATCTAAAAGACCTGTATCAAATCACTTGAGCCTACTTTTTTTTTTTTTAACTATAACTTTTTCATGGAGAGACAACTATGAAAACTTAGGTTGTTAAAGTTCACTTACAGTCACAGAACTTATATCTTGTGGATGCAAGGAGTTCATGGTTGAATAATCTAAATTTTATATAAAATAACCGAAAAACTATAAATTAAATAGAATAACTGGAAACATAACCATCTACTTCTACACTTTATCATTCATTTTTAAGCACATGCTTAGCCAAAGATAAGCTTTACTATACAATTTCAAAACAGGGTCGGCACTACATGTATAACAGTGCTCATCTATCTAGCGTGAAACAGTGGTGGGCGTAATCGATTACCAAATGATTATTCCCAGAGTAAGGGTTGAACTGAGGAGAGTCTATATCTTAATCTAAAACATCTCACCTAGACAATTAAATCTACAAGGTAGTGCAAGTTATTTCTTGTGCGAATGCAAGGGCAAATTCATTCGCCTTTCTCCTTCACGCCCGTTATTGCCCCAGTGTTTGGGCGGTGGTGGGGATGGGGGGTGGAAGGGCAAGGTAACCGTTTCAACACACATTCATATAATGAGATATTTTTTGTTAAAATTCACAATTTCGTACTTCACAATTGATACTGAGTTGCATTATATATAGAAAACAAATACATTACCAGTATTTATTCAAATACATAATGAAATAATATGTTCTGTTCATGAACAAAAATAAGATTATTTTATTGAAAGATTGATTCATAAAAGAAAATTTTATTTTTTCGTTAATATTCGTAATTCGTAGTGCATTACTGACACTGACCTGTATGACGAAAAAATAAATATTCACTTTATTGTCAGTCCTCATTTAAAGTGGAGTTTAAATTTTAAAGTGGAGTTTAAATGAAATCAAAGTAAACTTAATAAATACTAAAAGTCGCGGGTCAACATTTCAGATATTACATATATATTCTAGGATTCTTGGCTGAAAAAAGACTAAAATCCATGTACACCTTATACTTTACAAATACATCACTAATCTATTTCCAGGATAAACAATCGAGTACTAATCTATTATTTATCGCAAAAGTAATCGAAGTAATCACATACTAAGGGTTTTCAACCCTTCCCAGGGAGGACAAGTCAAAAAGGCATACCCACTCCCCATCCACCATCTTTTCCCCTCTCAACTTGGCTCCTCGTTGATCCGAAGTAATTGATTACATTGCATGTGAAGTAATCGATTAGAAAACACTATAAATATATATATATATATATATATATATATATATATATATATATATATATATATATATATATATATATATATATATATAGATCATCTCTAGTATGTAGTCAACTCGGGCATGTTATGCGCACAAAAGCCAAATACCGCATTGCTGGAAATGCGAAGTGCATGTTTCCGTAGAAAGATTTTTTGCATTTTACTTACATGAACTGAGAGATGGCTACTGATATTAAATTAAATCATTATATAATGCACAAGTATAACGAGAGAATTAGATGAAACACTCATTATAAAGAATGTTATCGATAGTAACAAATGAAAATTGGGGATGTAGTTCCGCAGTGCCTATACACGAGCCACCAATTCACAATTAAATAATGTAACTTATAGCCAGCCTCCTCCATAAATACAAAGATCACAAAACAACCCATTCCCAAGACCCAACAAATTCAATACTACATCAAGCACGTAACCAAGAAGCATAATGAAGACGTTCAAAATCAACACTAGTTTGTCCTTTCGATTTCTTTAATGTCATCCATATGAAAATTCAAGCTATATTACGGTTTGCTATATGAGTATGCCTGGATGCAGTTACTGCATATAAGGTAATACGAAACAATGATGACTTGTTCAAGATGACACTTGGAAAGAGACAATTTACGAAACATAGCACTTTCAGAGCATGAAATATATTTATGCACATTTTGGTTTCACGCCCTACGGGCCGCGGGTCTCATTCAAGAGATCAGGAACAACGGATCGATTGATTGATGATCGATCATAGCAGTGTTCTTCAAATGTGATACGTAATCATGAAGACAACCTACCTGGTGTATTTTCTTCATTCTCTTCCACTTTGGCCTCACTGCCCTCGCCAGTCACGTTGCCTTCGTTTATAACAAGCTTGTCTTCATCCTCTTCACTAGACTCTTTGCTGTCGTCGTCATCATCCGCGTCGTCGTCTTCAACTTCGTTTTCCGCCTCCAACGTTTTCGCAGCTTCCCGAACTACACTATCTGTTTCTCCTGTCTCTGCTCCCCCTCCCGTCTCCCCGTTCATTTCACCTGCGTTCGAGTTATTTGTCGCTTTTTTGCCGTCACTACCATCCCCTCCACCCCCACCACCACCACCACCACTATCACTGCAATCCTTCTTCGTGTTGTTGTTATCACTGATATCTGGTTGTTGTTGTTGTTGTTGTTGTTGTTGTTGTTGCTGTTGTTGTTGCTTTGGGTCATCTTGCAGTTTTGCACCAGTTTCGTCCGCCTTCCCTGAATGGGTGACCGTGTTGTTTGGCGAGGTGGCCGTTGTTGTACTTGATGTTGTTGTCGCACCTTTGTCTGGCTCCCTGCTGGCGTCCATGGCGTCGACTTGGGCTAGAGAGTCATCTGGGGTCATCATGTGGTTGCCTGCAATCAAAAGAAATAAATTAATATTGTAACTAAACCTTACAGAGGATGCATAAGAATACTACTTCACAAATATGCACATGGTCATCTAGAATTTAAATAGGAACATTGTTGCATGCCTCGATGATCTGGGGGATTCAAGATAATGGTGTCATAGATAAGTCGTCAATTGTTGAATGTTACAATACCACCAACCATACAAAAGCAATGGCAACGGAAAAGGACCTCCTCCTAACCTCTGAATTCGTAAGATATCTTTCGACACAGCTGCCACTACTAAGCGTTGAGGCGAAATACACTCGCTGCAAGACTGAGAAGGATCACCCTCATCTCCACATGGCTCGGCACTACTGATGACTAATATCTCTCAAACTTCATTCCGGCTACACTAACTTCCGGTTTAACTCCCAGGAAATTGAGTGATTTCTTGGAAAATAACAAGTAAAGACGAATCGTGAGGTTTCCCCCTTCCGCTGCCCACGCTCCCTTCCGAGAAATGATCAAGGAATTTAACAATCTAACCACAGGATTTCAATCACATCCCAGATATTCAATTAACTACTCTTTACTACAACGGTGAAGTACATTAACACCTCTACTACATATATACATACTACCAATCAAATCTGACTAAATAAAATGTTAAAATTGTTCAACATTTGGCAACATGCGTCGGCATGACGTAGAATATGGCAACTACGCAGTGACGTCACACCCATGTGGTATCTCATCTTGCCTTCCACGAATATGGGCGACCTGAGTAGGTTGTTCACTATTCCGAGCATTCAAGATCAGCTAAGATGCGTAGGAATTCTGTTGTTAGACCAAGTTTCGGAAAAAAAATAGATTCAGCCCTGAAAACATCTCAACTGCGATTTTCATAAGTTTATTCAATAAACGGCTCTTATGGTGTCACAATTCTTTCAACACCATTTCACAATACAAGGAAATGACTCGTTTAATATATACGAATGACAATAAACAGCCGACACAAGGTATCTTCAACTGTCAAACTAAATTCTCGTGTTTTTTCACTAATGTACTTAACACTGAGACGCTTCCCGACTGTCATCTGCAGGTGCTACCCCGACAATGGTCAGCTGAAGAACGCAATTGAAGATGCTGAACTGCGCAAAATATCCCGAGTGAACAAAAAAGGAATGGTGAAAGTGGAAATACCTAAAGCTTGTGATGAGACTGTTCAAGTTAACCTTCGTCCTAACATATCTGGCCTGCTAAATTGTTGACGAGAGGATATTTGCGACATCATGTGACTACGTTTGGCACACGCACTGGGAAACTACTACTGCCGCAGATGGGCAATGAGTACTTTGGTGTACGGGTTGTAGTCATTCGATTTTAATAAATCGAGATCCCTCCCCATTTCCGCATTCTAATGGGTAAAAATAATTAATATATGATACTGTGTGATTGAAGTTACATTGATGTATAATAATATCTAGCATATTTTACACTTGAGCAGTCACTACGTACACACAAAGTCGACAATAAGTCTACTTCAAGCAAGATGAGGATAAAAAAAAATTGCTGAGTCTGCACTGCCTACAGACACACGAGTTACGTTCACCAGCTAGCTACCCCATGCCCTTCAGCAAGGTCACATACATACACTTTCGCATACACACATTTTACTGTACTGTTAAACAACGTTTTTCTCAATGATGCACAGGCCATCTAATTAGATTGGTAGAAGCCGACTACCGAAATAACTATTTCTTACATTCCGATCTCAATAAAACTGAACTTCAAACCTAAGCGGGAGTCTGACCTTTCCAACCGTTAATCAACGTCCTTTAGAAACTACCTCAGAATTCAAGTGGTGATTTCTGCTGGAAGCAACAACTCCACAAGGAATTTATGTGCAGAAATAAATGCATAAGCATCTTCACTGTTGAAGGCGACCATGCACAGATAAATACGAATGTCAGCTGCAGTCATAATAATAGGAAAAGTGCCATCCGGTGAGGAAAGGATCAAGGAGAATGTGGGAGATATCAAATCATTCTCATTCCTTTCGGCCTACATTTTCTTTCTATTCTGATTTTGTTTAATTGAATATGCCAGTTACACATTAAAAATATGGTAAATATGAAGCAAGAAAGTACAAACAGCCGTTTCTATATTAACTGACCAACCACGCATACTAAAATCCTTATGCTACTCGCGCAGGTCTCACGATGGAATCCGCCACGGCTGAGCCTGTGAAGCAGCAGCAACGTCACTTCCTGTGGGCCGGACGCGTATCACCGAACTCCGAGATGGCCTTCTCTCCCTGACCCCGCAGACCACGTGTCACGATATATATCCCAATAATTTATGTCGAATATATTGAACAGGGCTTTCCTGGAGTCGGGATTAATTTAGAGATTCCGTATCTCAATGTACAAATGCGAGAACGTTGAGGGCGGAGGGTAAGGACCATCAGCGTGGAACCAATTGATATTCTATTGATTTGCTCTCGCACTTTATTGCGTTGTTATGTGTGTGCATTCGGTTATAAGTAAATAGTCAGGGATTTCATTTTGCATAAGGAAAAAAAAACGATACGTCGAGTTAATAATTCCCATATCTATACCCAACCTTCACAACAACGACCGACCTGACCTACAGTACATTGGGTCTGGTCGCCCGTCATTTTGTGCTCGGGACCCCAGGCCAGTGAGGTGACGGTACACGACGCCGCTGAACAGCAGGCATTTCCTCTGGTGAACCACCATCACCACTCAACGCACACGTTAAACTATTTCAAATCCATCTTTTCAGTTTCTTCCTACATGTGACGGTGATACGGAAGCTGAAGATAAAGTTTCTAAGGAGATTGTCCGCACAAGGTAAAAAGCGCGGGAATTTTTCACCGTACCTGCGTCAGCAAGGCGGAATGCATTACTCATATACTACAAGGTAAATTCCCGCGTCGGGTCCTCGATCTGCCATGGCTATCACTTTATGATGCATCAGCACTCTGTCGGATGCATCTTCATGGTCAGCACCAACACCAAGATTCGTACCACACGGAGAAAGGGCCAAATCATGGCTGACGTTGGTACAACCTGTCGAGCAATTTTTCCAGCCTGCTTACTATCATTCAAAAATTTAGGTTCACCGCTGAATACTGGAGCAATACATTAATATGCAAATCATTGTTTACGGCACGTCCATTGCGCGCGTGCACAACCCATACGTTAATTTTTACTTGTAAACTAAACTGCGTTACACTATCAACGACCTTCAACAAAGCAGGCAAAAAAGGCCCTTCATATGGACAAGGAAAGAAATAACAAAAAGACAAAAGTTTGTGCTTCAATACCACAAATAAGACACTTTATTTCCTTGGTACCTTAAGTAATAACATTAAAATAATATTAATTTTCTTTCGTCATGCCCCCCTCCCCCCTCCCGGAATCCTGAATTTCCCCAAGGGGGAATGTACCCCATGTTGGGAAATGCTGGGTTAGGAGGGGTGTGTGGGGAGCGGGAGGGTTGGTGGCGGTTGAATCGAACTAGCAAACCCCTGGGTAAGGAAGACGGTTGGAGCGCTCAGGCGACGGAACTCTACAGGCCAGGCTGTCTGCATGTTTGGTGCGTCTACACTGGACTACAGTAATAATTTGTTTCTTAGGGAACATAAAATAGTTCAAGGACTTTCTCAGAACTGGAATTTGAAAGCGAGAAAATCCGTAAGTATGGAAATGATATAAAGGTCAGAACTGGGATGGGCGAAATAGAAGCCAGGTGACTGTGTCTTGGGGGCGCGTGGGTGTACGGTAGGGAGTGGCGGGTGTGCAGCATACTGGCCGATCCTGTGTAGGTCAAAAGGGGACGAGGAAGGAGGCGGAGAGGGGGGGGAGGGGGGTGAAGTGAACGGAAGTACATGCGTGCGTGCGTATGTACGTGTTTCGGGAACCCTGGGTTTGGATGGGTGCGCCCGGTCAAACTGACAGGACACGCCGGTTGGCTGCTCACATAGAAGCCGGCGTTTCCATCACACAGGAAACGATCAGCACCCTGCATGTTTTCCTTGCGGAGGTCACGTCTCCATACTATCACGAGTTCCTATAAACTCTGGCAAAGCTATCATAGTCGACAAAATACCTATCCCATTCCCCCCTGTAGTGCGTGTGCCTGAGATGCACACGCATCTTGGTCTTGGATCACACGTTGGACTCATGATCGACGGCTCCCGAATGAGACCTCATACTGCTCGATCTATGGATAATGCTTTGACTACACACACACACACACACACACACACACAACTCTGCCCACGAGAGTTGGAGCGTCGGCTCGCATTGGAGCGATGCTGAAATTGCTTTAGCAATGGGCAGAAATCGAACTCGGACCGCTGGATTAACTGTCGAGAGCGGTATCATTCCACCGTCGGACCGGTGGTGTGTGTGTGTGAGAGTGCATGCGTGTCTGCGTCCCAAAGGCATTTTTCTTTATATGTGAGTGGCCGAGTCAAAGAAGACACTCGCATCATAAACATCAGCACCTCTGTGGAGAGGTAAAAAAAAATAAAAAAAAATGCAGCGAGGCAAAGCTCTTCAACAGCGGAGGGGACCAAGAGCCGGAGCTAGTTTAACCTCACCACTTCCCCGTATGGCGACCCACCTCATCCACTCAAAATAGATTATGAAGCAGATGAGAGCATCCCTTCGTGCTGCGTCATCCATTCACTATCTTTGGTACTCTCCGTGCTAGTTACATGACACGTGTTTCCAATGCTCCTTTCATTATCATTCACGGCTTTCCTCTCAAACTCGTTTCATCCACTTTTGTTTTCCAGACTTTGCTTGTCTTTCCTCATTAATTTCCCCAAGTGTCCTAACCACATAAACACTCTTATCCTATCCGACTTCCCATTCCCCACTTCTACTCTTTCCTCACTCAATTGTTTCCGTGTTCAAATCACGTAAACACTATCCTATTCGATCAGTCCTTTTTCACTTCTGCTCTTTGAAGAACATGAGTAACGAAGCTTACTGACAATAAATCTACATCATCCAGGTCCAATCAAATATTATAATTATCCCTTGACTGATAGCCGAGCCGAATGCTACTACTCCAACAACTATCAAGGTATCCTGATACCTCTACACACACGCACACATCCCCCTTAAATACATTGTGTACATAACGGTGTTGCACAGACCAAACTGAGAGTAGAATAACTAAACTGTAAAACTAATAAACGTCAAACAAATGTCAACAAACATTCGGTGAAGCAAAGCCAACACTTCTGTTACAGTGACGTCACTTGAAGTGAGCAAACTAACTGTTCGCATACGCAATCTACAATGGAGCCTTTTAGAAAAATAAGATAGATGAGTATTAGCCAGAATCAAATATACAGAGGGCGTTACCGTGGCGAGGGTATCAACATTCTGGACACACCTTCAACGATTTAGAGGTCCGTTTCCGAGGTCTAGTGGTATATGCAACGGCAATCCAAGGTCTGAAGAGATATTTTGCTGTGCCCAAGCTAATGGGGCATCCATCTTAACTTAGCCATCCCATTTGGCAAGTAAGGATGACGATGCTAGCTACTTTCCAGAAAAAAATCCGTCCCCACCATAACATACTCATTAACAAAATACAAACATTTCAAAGCTGTTTGTTAGTTTTACCACTTGTTACGTACGGACCAACAGTAACCTGTTGTTATTGTTTCCATCAGAGAACAAGATGTACATGAGTTATCTTTATATCGATAGGTCCTTAGGATTCTTCTTGTTTTTATTTATGTCTGACTGCAGAATTTTTCTTGTGTTTTTTTCTTTACATCCACATCTTATATAGTATTTCTTTGTGTTTTATGAGTTGTGAACAGGAACGCTGTGATGTCGTCTTCCCGATATGGCCGTTATTGTTTGATGTATGCACTCCTGGTTGTAACGTGGATCGTAAAATAAAATGGCCTGAATTTTCTTCTTTGTCACACATTTTCATTTGGTACTTTGTTTTTTAAACACTTTCTATTTTCTAGTTCTAGGTTGTTGGTTCTTGTTTTATATGGTAGTATTGACGAGTATGTACTGTCGTATTTGTTCTTCACATAATGTACTTTTAATTTGTAACCTCTGTATATTTCGAAACGGCATTTCATTCATTCAATTTTCTGGTTCTTTGTGTTCCACTCTTTCATTCCTGCTTTTAACTCTTTCCTCTTCTCTGACATGTCTCTTGATGTTTCATCTACACAATCAAGGTATTTTTCTATGCTCCTTATTCACCTGTGGTTTGTTTCTTGCGTTTGGTATATTACTTCCTGCAGTAATTTGATTCGCCTTCCTTCGTTATGATCTATCAATTATTTCATGTACAGCATTTTTCCTTCTCTCTTGCTTTCATGCTCGATGCTTCATTTCTTTCCTCGGGTAACATGTTTGTGCATATTCGGGTACCTAATATTTGCCTCTAGACACTATTCACTGTAACTTTTCTATATTTCCGTTAAGTTGAGGATGTTTACACCATACATAATGAGTGGTAGGTACACAATTTTCCAGTGTTGTTCCAATAGTTTCTTTGTGGTAGTTTCTTGCAATAGTTGAGTAGTTATGTTGGCTAATTTCTATCCCTTTTCTATTATAATATTTTTTTCTGTTTTGTAAAAACATTCCTACTATTGGTTACTATTGTTCCGAGGGATTTTTATTTCGTTGGCAATTTTTATTCCTTCCATATGTTCCGGTTGATTTTGCATGTTATACATTATAAATTTGTTTTTGTTTCCAGGCTTAGTTTTTTCCGCATCCTTTATTATGAAAAAGTTAGAGACCATTATCTGTATACATTAAAATGTTTATTTCTATTCTATCATTATAGTATCTTCTTATTTCTCCCATTTTCTTCAGGAAGCGATATGTTATTAATTAAGTGTTGTGGAGTGTACCACACTGACAGACCTGTGACGTCATGTCGCTCTAATTTGGCGTGTCCACACTGGTATTGACAAGAGATTTATGCATTAGGTTCAGAACTCCAATACCCTCATTACTTGAATTCAATCTGTTAAACTGTTACATGAAACAAAGCCAGATGAACCAAAGAGATAAGATTACGAGAAAACAAAAATAAATGGACCAATTGGTGCTTCGATACAACGTAGTTCGATGCATCTCGAAAATTACGGACATAAAAGCGTGTTATGCTATTCGGTCAATATCAGCCCCCTGAAAGGTGGGCGGCTATCGTTACTGGTGAATATGTAATGATAACGACCTCCCGGAAAAGGACAAGGTTTGATGGAAGCAATCAGCCTGATGGGCTCTGATAACAGAAAATAAAATCCAAGCCCTGACGTAAGCATGACACAAATTTGCTTTCGCCAGAGAACAAGGTAGCGTTCAACCATCAACTGTTACAGATAATACATGCTAGCAAAAGTTTTACATGAACTAGCTGATGAGTAGAATTGAAAAATAAAGTTAGCAAAAGGCATTCCGATGCGTTGGGTGGGAAATAAAGTCCAATTCACTATTCGTAATAAAAGAGGGAAAATAACGCTTGGAGTTCTTCACTGAACTCTTTATCGCTTATCTATAGCCTTGGCACGGAAAATGTGTACATCAGGGGCATGGAACAGATAGAGGAGAGGTGGATCAAAACAGATTCTGAACGGAACACCAAATTACATCAGCCCCTTAACAATATATTTATTTTATTCTTGTTGAAATCAACTATTTTTTTAAAGTTCTATTCATATATCCATTAAGGATCACCAAAGACTTAACTTCATTCAACAATTTCGTTTTGTTTGGTTTGGTCGAGTGGGACCCTGTTCTGCCACTTTCCCTTTTATTCTAGCTACCATCAGTCGATTTTATTGTCCATAGCACCCTCTTGATGGTAAAAAACGTTAATTACGAGCTCAGCCGTCATTTTTGCAGAACATAATTTGTTTGTTAGTCAACAAAAATTTAAATAAAAAAGTTCGTTAACGGGCAAGAGAAATTTATATCCAAACAAATTCACTAACTCAGGGAGCACGTATCAAATGAACGAAATAATCCTCTGCAGTCAACCAGAACAAAACACGTGACGTGCTAAGCCGTCATGAACCCCTAAAACGCGACGGTTATCGAGGACGATGACGATGACGTTGGCAATGAAGAGAGACGAAGGTGGCGGAGGGTACCGTGGAGGTGGAAGAGGTGGCGACTCCAGCCAAGTGCGGCAACCGTCCAGACACGAAGTGGGCCAACAGTAACATCGGCCCGCGAAAAAACAAGGCCAGTAAAATCAAGAATACCTGCTCAGGTGAGACATGGGGGACCGATCATCGGAAGCAGGCTTGGTAACACACAAATCTAGCTGTAGGCTGTATGCCATATTGATATTAAAAACTCGTCTCCATTGCGGGTACGCAGGAAATACGAAACACCATTTGCCTGACATGTGAAAGAACCATGAACCATGGTGAAAATATTACATGACGAAAGCTCCCAAGGCCGAGACAGCCTTAGCAAACAAGAATACGAATTAGTAGAACGAGGCAAAAGGGGACACCCACCTCACAAGGAGGCGGAGGGGCAAGCACAAAGTGGGGCAACAAGAGAATCATCAGACATCCTGACTCTGCACACCAGCGGGCGCAAGAGAAGAGCGGATGGGCGAGTTCTGCCGGGGAGACTTGCCCCCTACCGGACAAGTTCCCTTGCAAAAGAACCGGGTAAAGCAGAACCGGTACCTAGACTACTCCCCGTGACATACGTGGGGATTTCTCCACATTCACTCCATGTGTATGCATACGTAAGTACACGCACCACCCGTACTTTGATGATTCCAACAGAGCTACTGATTTTAAAATCTAGATTGATGAATCCCCTATCCACTTTAACTGCGTAAGTTTTCCCTTCAACTGAATAAATTTCCCTGGCGGTTACCAGAATAAAATATAAATCCTAAAGAATGGATATCAGGTCACTAGAATCAGTACACAGGAGAATGATCAAAATGATACATGGGCTCAGAAATTTACCTTACGAGGACAGGCTAAGTACCTTAATTTACACCAAGATCTAAGGAATAACAGGTCTAACCACTTCCGACCGAATTTCGAGGGAGTTGGCGCAGCGGGCCCGTGAACGTCACCTGGCTGTTCAAAGTGGGGTTCGCGGGTCCTATAGCTGTCAGTTGAAGCTGGTGCGTCGTTCGGGTATGTTGTTGCCTTCGCTCGCACCGCTCCACGCAATTAGTTATATTCTGACAAATATCATATAAAATATATATATATAAATTATTATAGTTCCTGTCTATATATATGAATATATAATATATATATAACATATAAAATATTTTAGTTCCTGTCTTCCTTGGCGTTTCACAGTTTTCTTCAGTGTTTCACAAAGAGAAAACGGACCCAGCCTAATGACGTCAGAAGCTGCGCACAATAATTCAAACGGTCTGACCTGTTTATTTAGACCTTGATTTACACTCTCTGGAAAGACGCAGTGCAAAGTGATCTGATAGGTGTTCAAGTGGAACAAAGGCTTAACAAGTCATCATATAAAGACAACAGGACAGGATTCGCAGTAATGGATTTAAATTTGACAAATTTTATTCAAAAAGGAAATAGGCAAGAGTTGGTTTACCAATAGAGTGGTCAACCCTGAAACTATCAGTTGTTTTAAGAAAAGGTTAGACCAACTTTATGGACGGGGATGACATGTGGTCATGGGCATGGAACTGCCTAGTGTATGCCTTATGGTCTTTTGCAGTCTCCTTTATTCTTATGTTCTTCTATCAGTAGGAACGAAAGTGGTTTCAAATTGACAGCATCCGACAACTTGCCAACAGCAAGAAAAGAGGATTGTGCTGTAAGCTTGGTTGTTACCAGGTACAGATAAAAATAAATAAAATAAAAGTGAAATAACAACAACAAAGGTAATACAATAATAAAATATAAAAAATAGCAACAATAAAAACAATCATAATAACTGAATTTTAAAACTGCCCACCGACAACTCCGATTACAAGTGATGGCGGAGGTAGGATAATAACGATTACGAAGGTAACCGTCACTCTGCAATAAATTTGTTAAGTCAATTCCTTAATTGTGGTGGCAGTGTCCATTGTCAAGACGTCGTTTTAAACCAGGACTACGTGAATTTACAGATCCTGGGAAGGGCGGATCCAGCAAACAGCGAGTACAACCAACCTCAAATCCAAGAATTTTTAAAATCTTATTCTATTTAAATAATGTCGTATGGTTTTATTCAGTAGAGGTACATTTTTTCGCGTAAAATATTTAAATGGTTTCTTCAAATATTCAAGAATGTTCTAAGGTAATGTACTTTCAATTGTTTCCGATAGATTTGTATACTAGTTATGGAAACCCTTAGTTCACAACGTTTATGTATGTTCTTCGGGCATCAAATTCCATGAGTGAACGAAAGAAATGCAACATTTTTATCACAATGCAACAACGCACATTTATATCGAACGCAACACTACCGCTCCAGCATAAATAAAAATGTAGAAATAAAAATAAAGGATACACAAAACCTCAATTTTCCACACCAACCCTTGTGGTCCTTTCTGCATATTCGTGCTGTGCCCTTAACATAGTTCACGCCATACGCTTTGCACCTTTCAAGCTTTGACCCCCTCCCTCCTCCTCTTCCCACCACAACCTCACCACCGCCCTCCATGTCCTGGCCTTTCCATCCCCCACGACTCCGACCTTTCGCTCGAGTCCCAACGTGCCACGAGCCAGGCTACTAAAGGTACACTCACACAAATAGAAGGGCGGGGGATGCAAAGCCTTTGTTGACACTGGGGATTCAACCCCCCCCCCCGCCCATTTACGCAGGGCGAGTCATGTGTTTGCGACTGAAGAACACATGGAAAAATATATATACATAAATAAAAGACAAATAAAAATAAATTAATAAACAAACAGTTTAAATGGCTGGAAGTCGGAACGAAACGCCCACCAGGCAAAGACCCCAACCAACCACTATAAACGACTGTATAATTACCTCCATACGAACCCGCCACCTTCTCCGGCGTTTTATAGTAATAACTCTCATAAAGCCAACCAACAATCACCCACTCATTACCCCCTCTCCCCACACCCACTCTCACTATCCTCTTTGCAATCGTACATTCATCAACCTTGGGTCATTCCACACACCCTCCCTGCGGTATACCACCGCCGCCGTCCCCCCCCCCACCCCTCCCACACCCACCGGCCTCAACAACCCCTTCTCCCTCAATATCATCCGTGACTTGGAAGCTCGGCCCTCACTGGCGAACAAAGAAGAATAGTTGGCGAGAAAGTAGGCAACCAACCTGTCACCTAGGCGCAGGTCACCTCCTCCCCCTCCTCCTGCAGAAGCGAGTGTGCACGCCAAGACCTCACAGCCACCTCCTACCCCTCGACCCTCCTCCTCCTCAAGACAGGTCATGCCTCTAGGGTCCTGCCCCTCAGGTCACGACTCCTGGAGGAGGAAGAGGAGGTGGTTGGTCACATCGGAGGATGCAAACGGGTCATCCCGGGTAAAGTCATGGGGTCACAGAGGGTCTGGTCAGCCTGGCGGCGCGCACAAGAAAAAGGTCAACCACGGCCGTGGCTCTTGGTGCCGCTAGCCGTGGCGCAAGACGCAGTCCCGTCACGTCACGTGAGCATCGAATCACACCAAAGGGTACCAAGGTCTGCATGGTGTAGTCATGTCACAGCGTCACGCCACCAAGGTGTTACGAAATGAAACGGGTGTCACAGAGATATTAGTCTGGTGCCAACCACAATAGAAGTTGCAGTGCCATCCGGCGTGGATAAGGGTGGGGGTTACCAAAACAGGTCATAACCCAATGGTTCTCGACCTGGTGGCCATGGCATGTTGTTACAAATTATATATTTCTATGTAATGAGAGGCATATAACAAACACTGTCCTGGCAAAAAAAAAAAAAATAATAATAATAATAATAATAATAATAATTACGATTGTCAATTTTGTAATAAAGGTTTCCCTCATCAACATTCTATTATTACTATTATAGCTTTTATTTATTTATTTATTTATTTGCTGGGTGGGATTTGGTTAAAAAAATGAAGTGTAGCCACACGAATGTTGAGAATACATGAAGAGGGGAATGGAGTGAAAAAGGTTAAGAACCACTGTTAAAGCTCTCTCGCTATAGAGATCGCAATGGGGTGAATAAAACAGCCTGCCGACAGACAGAATTAAAGAAAAAGAACCACGAGAGAGGACTTCATGCTACGGTGTGTGTGTGTGTGTGTGTGTGTGTGTGTGTGTGTGTGTGTGCGCGTGTATGTGTATGTGCGCGCGTGTGTGTAAGGAGACCGCAGACACAAGGGGCTGGCCCTGGTGATGGGAGTCGCAGCAGGGGGACAGAGTGCCTGGGCGGAGGTGCCACGTGGAGCAACCTGAGCCTTATTGGGAGCTGATCTCTCTCTCTCTATCTCTCTCTCTCTCACCAGGCCACACAACAACCTTCACTCAACGAGAGGGAAGGGTGTGTGGGGTGGTGGCTTCAATCTTTCCCCACTAGAACCGTTCCTTATCTGAATAAAATTCCCAGATACTTGTGAGGTCAAAGCTTGTGAGTTACGTTATCGTACTTGTACGAAGGACGAGATGGTCGAAACTTTTTTTTTCCTTCGGGGGCAGGAGCTAGACAAAACAAATGACGTGTGCGACGGTGCAAAGCAACACAAAAGATCCATAAACAGTAAAGAAGAGACTAAGGATTTGGTTAACTGTTAGCATCATCATCACACTGGGTATTGGGGGTGGGTGGGTGGTGAGGATAGGTGGGGGGGGGGGGGTTCCGGAGCGGAGGGCCTCGGGTTTAGTGGGTGAGTACGCGTGAGTGAGGTTCCGCGGGGGCATCCGGGTGTGACGGGGCCGGGGGCTCCGCACCGGAAAGGGAGAACGACGTGAAAGTGGAGACCAAAAGGAGGGACGGGGTGAGGGAGGGAACGCCGTCGTTGCTTCACCTGGTGAGGGAGGGTGCGTATGGGGGATAAGGCGGAGGAGGAGGAAGAGGTGGGTGGGTTGCGTCAGAGGTAGGAGGTCAAGGGAAGACAAAGACGAGGGAGGGCGCGCCCAAAGGAGCAGAAGACCAGGGAGGCCGAAGAAGATAAAGAGTAAATGGCCTAAGTTAAGTTCACAGGAAGTGGAGGGAGCGCGGGGTAAAAGTGTGTCTGGCAGCGTACAGACCCCCCCCCTTCCTCCACCTCCCCCCCGACCAACTCCAGTGACACCACGGGGACCACGACGACCGCAGGGCCCCAACCACCGCCTCCGGCGGCCCGCCCGGACTCTTAGTGCGCGCCCAGCAGGGCAACCAACCGTCCGGAGCCGCCCCTCCAGAAGCCTCCTCAGGTTTCACTGCATCGTGGGGAACCTGCACTCAAAATGTTAAGTACCCACATTAGCCAAGGTCCCTTCAGACACATGGAAACAATAGAGGGACTTCGTGATACGTGCGCCCTTCAGAGGAACAGACGTGGGAATGCCGCCAAAAGATAAAAAATAAATAAAAAATAAAAATCTTCACCGCCCACGGGAGTTGGACCTATGCGCCCACGCGCAGGAAGAAAAAGAAGAAGAAAAAAATACAGTAACTTGAGGTGAGGTCAGCCGGAATGGGGGGGAAGGGGAGGTGGAGTCTTCCATGACCGGAGCCAAAAACGCAGCTGTGGTTCACAACTATCCAAACCGATACGTCGGTTGTTCCTCCCTGTTCTTCACCACAATGTATGGGGGGGGGGGGGCTTCCTCGGCCTGCGGTATAGCCCCTTCCCTCCCCGCCCCCGTGGCCGGCGGGCTTAACTACCTAGGTTAACCCTTTCAGCTGGTGTTAAAACTTAAAACCAAACGATTTTATTCAGCTAAGAGGCTTCTGGGATCTATGGAAGGGGGGGGAGGGAGAGTTACAAAGAAGTTTAATAATACTTCTGAAACCTTCACCTCAATTTTCGAGATGCTGTTGGTGTTAACCAAGACGGGCGATTTCATTCTTTATGAGAAGAACTTTCGGATGCTCCTCGACAGATAAGAGGAAATAAGTGGTGCATCTTTCTTTTGTAATCTTCCCAACGGAAAAAAAAAGTGTGATGACCTCACACGCCCTTTACCTTTCCCAGTCTTTATCGTTTACCAAAGGCGCCAGGCGAACTTAGGGCTCTGGACGAACGATCTCCCAAGCCCGGAAGTTCTCAATTATATGCCAATAAAGATTATAAGCAAGTCATCGTTCTACCCCAAGCGTGTGAATGATTTTCAATCCCAAGTTTCCTAAGCCACCTCTACTAAAATCACCTATTCCCCACCTCTTAACTAATTTGAATTAAAGTGGTTTTACTTACGCTGATGAGACGAGTTATTCTTAATCTTCAAATTGACTAACTCAGCCTGACCCGAATCGATTGAGTTAAGGAAGATTCAAACCAATATACAGAATGGGAACGCATTCTACATGGTTCTATTAGGTTCAAATCCCCCTTTGAATTGCAAAATTTGGGCGGACTTCAGCTTCCAGTTGGCACATTTTGTTTATTTTATTTTTTGCACTATCGGAGGGCGAAAAGAAACGACACACTCTGGAACTGAGAATTCCAAACTGCCGCTTTTATTTCAATAAAACAAATCAATCAAATTTGTAACAGAATATATATAAAAAAAACTTTTTTTCTAGACGGCAAACAACACTACCATTCGCGTGACAGGTGCACTTTGTCACATGAATATGATATATGTCCCCTCCCCGCCTCCTCCTCTCTAGAAATGTGTTACACCAGGGATCGAGAAAGACGTGAAGGCTTAATGTTTTCCTATAAAAAGTGTGACGATCTGAACTTAAATAATGTAGAAAATCGAATGAGGAAACCAGAGAGAGAGAGAGAGAGAGAGAGGGAAGGAGAGAGAGAGAGAAGGGAGAGGGAAGGAGAGAGAGGAGAGGGGGAGAGAGAGAGAGAAAAGAGGAGAGAGAGAAGAGAGACCTACTCGCGGCCCACCACCACCACCGCCACGCCACCCACGACCACCCGCCCCCGCCCCCGCCGCCGCACAAGGAGGATGGATCAAGCGAGCGGTGGCGGCGTCGGGTGACCCCGTGATAGCGAGCGAGCGGGCGTTCCCCCGGAGACCTCTCATGCAACCGGTTCCTCCCCGGACGGCGCCGCCAACACCCACGCCCCTTTCGCCACACAGGAGGCTCCTCCTCGGCCCAAACCCACACGGAGCAGCACGCCTCTCTTCGTCAGACCAAATGCATGTGGCCCGTCAGACAACAGAAACTGTGAAATGTTGAATGCTACTTGCTTTTGTACAATGTTCCCGAGCAATATTCTCGTATCTAGGTGACTTTGAGGTATGGTTATATTTACTCGATGTCGCGCACGCACATAAACATACAAAAAATATCCAGGGGAAACTTATGGAGAGAGGAATACACACACACACACACACACATATATATATATATATATATATATATATATATATATGTATGTATGAAAGATGTAAAGCGATATAACAGTACTCATAACACTGAAAGAAGACTTAGTGTAGAGTAAAAGAAAAAGGAAATATAAACTGGAAAAGACAAAATGTTTAACGGCTATTAAAAAATGGCCGTCAAACAGGATAAACAATTCCAATATTAAATTTGGCCAATAGTAGGGAAAACCCAATTCAACGGCCATACCTCTTCTCCTGTACCTCACAATTAGATAAATACCTAGATATGCACGCACACACACATCGACACACGCATTCACACACACATCGACATACGCACTCACACACACACACATCGACACATGCACGCATTCACACACACATCGGCACACGCACGCACTCACACACACATCGGCACACGCACGCACTCACACACACACAACACACGCACGCACGCGCACACACACGCACGCACGCGCACATAAATAAATGCAGATTAACAAACATACACGCACAAACTAGCCACTGGTGTAGTGGCTAGTGTCTTGATCTCTCACGCGTTAAGTCCGCGTTCGAGCCCCGTTCACGGCCTTAAAGCTTCACAAACTTTAAAAATTCATCCGGGGGGTACAAGCTGTCCATCACGGGTCTAACACGTGATCCAAGATCATGGCGAATCTCACACACACACACACACACATACACACACACACACACTACCCTTCTCCTCAAGGACACACACCTACACGCACTCTCCCCCTGGACAGACGACACTCGCCCGGCGTTGTCTTACCCAACACACCTCTACTCCCAACTCTCCGCAAACGAGGTACTAACTTGCACAACTGGTTCACATACTTCCGACGAGCAACTGGAGCGTTCAAAGTGAACGCCGCATGCGCAAAACCCAGCAGGAATGTATTCTGTGCACAGACAGGCGCGCAAGACACCATACGAGTGGTAGAAAGAAAGAAAAGTGTACTTCGTGGTGGTCCTACGTGAAAGGCATACCACCACTTCGGCATCCCGGGAAAGGCTTGGCGAGAGACGACGGACAAGAGGCGTCGAGAGAGCGAGCTGAAGGAGCACCAAGCCACCAACCCCATCCTTCAAACCAACACCACGACCAGACGAAGCAGGTAACCCAGTGACCTCCTCACCCGTCTCTCCACACACACACACTTGTCCCTTTAACCAGCCTGCCACACCAGCCTCCCACTCCCTCTTCCCTCCTCCACCCCCTCCCGAAAGCCTCCTCCCTCCGCTCCCACTCCCCTCCCCCTCAACCGGGTCTACTACCTACCCTTGGGCGCGGCAGTGGTGTCGCCGAGGTTCTGCACACCTTTAGTCAGGATTTGCAGCAACAGATGTGTGCTCACTTGATCCGAGTTCGCCTCCCCCAACCCACCTAGCATGACCTCTTCAGGGTCCCTGGTTGACCCCAAGGGCACGTCACCGTCGCTGACGCCCAAAGGTGGCGGAGGAGGGGGAGGAGATGGCTCGTGATGCGTCTCAAGGGAAAGGGAAGATCCCCGGTCGGCGCCCTCCTTCTCCTTCAGGATCTGTTTGGCTTGAAGGAAGAGCAAGTTGCCCTTGAGGAAGTTCTCCAAGGAGGACGTCTCCGTTATGGTGGAGATGGAGACGTCGGCGGCCCCGGCGGCGTCGGCCTTGGCGGCGTCATCTCGCCCCAGCTTGCCGCCCGAGGAGGAGACAAGGCCACTCGACGAAGACGACAGCTCGATGAGTTTCTTGTAGCTCCGGGAGCTCCAAGCGTAGTAGTCGATGAGGTCGCGGATGTCCGGATGCTGCTGTGCCGCAGGAACCAGCTGCGCAATGTGGAGGGAGCAGATGCGAGACCAGCGGCTCAGGTCCCGGACGTTGTTGTGGCCAAAGACGCCCTCGAGGGCTCTGCCGAGCCCCGGACGGCGCCACGGCAAGCGATGGAAAGAGGCTCCGGCCCGGGTCTTCTTGACCCTGCAGTCCTTGATCAAACACGAAGAACCCATTTTCTTCTTCCTCTCTCTTTCTGCGTGACTCGTTCGGAGGTTTCGAAGCGGCGTCTGAAACGTTGAACTTCAATACAGCGTCTACGGTTCCTTCGTTGAACACACAGTTGGTAACGTATTCACAATTTCCCTGAACACAGCGTCCTCGTGAAACGCAAACACAAGACGAAACTTCTGCATAAGTCCTTGCCCAACGGCCCCGGGGGAAAACTATGTTAAACTGGGATAGGCGGGCGGACGGCGTCCGGAGCGAGCGAGAAGCCTGGACTGCAGCCTTGCTATCTGAGTCTCACCCGACAAATAAGGCCAAACAGGGAGATAAGGGGCGAACCGCCAACCTTTTGCTCGACGTCTCGCTAGACAGAAGCGAAGTCGCACAAGACACTATCAAGACCGACGTCCTACGAGTCCTCCTCGCCTGCAGGCAAATCATACACGCACGCACACACACGCACGCACACACTCACTGTCGGCGGAGGCCCACCAGGCTCAACTCGAAGCGAGGGAAGGGGTTATGACTCGCGCAGGCTTCGGGGATACCGCCTACAAACACGCACACACAAAAGTCCTAGGCCCTGCAGCACTGTAGACACTTACGCCAGCACCACCAGTACCTCACACACCGTCCCTCGGCACGCATGGGCACACACTCTCCTTTTCCACGGAGCACACCAAGCGCGCAACGTTGGTCAGCACACACCCGCAAATCGTCTGTGGCCTGGCGGCGCGCGGGGCAGGGCAGCACTGGATGGTGATGGTGGCGGCGGCGGCGGCGGAGGGGCAGGCAGGCGGCCCGGGGCGAGGGTGGCGGCGCTTGAGGTGGTGGTGGCGGCGAGCGAGCGAGCGAGCGGGGTCGGGTCGTGACCTAAGCTGACCCTACCCCGCCCACGTCACGGTCCGGATTGGCCCTCGCATGCCTCGCTGGCTGCTCATTGGTCCGTGGCGCGTCCCTCGGGGGGCTGCCCCGACCCCGATGTGGGGACCATAGCCTCTCCTGCCAGCACGGCGTCTCCAGCCTTTCTTCTCCACCTCCACACCAGTGCTGCTGCTGCTGCTGCTGCCGCCGCTTTTGCCTCTACCCCTACTCCCACTCCCACTCCCTCTCCTCCTCTTACTCCCCAGCCATGGTGCTGCTCCTTGCTTCGCTAATTACTCCTTCTTCCTCGTCCTCGCCTATCTGAGCTTCCATCGACTCTCGCCATCGTCTAAAGAGGGTAAGAGGACAACCTACATTCCCACCTGAACCCACACACAGACCACGTGAGGGTTCCCCACAACCTACGCACAAATCACTTGGAGGATCCCAACCCACACGTAGATCAAGTGATGGTTTTCGACCCACACGTAGATCAAGTGATGGTTTTCGACCCACACGTAGATCAAGTGATGGTTTTCGACCCACACATAGATCAGCTGAAGATGTCCTGCCCATACGCACACACGCGCAGACGCACACACACACACACACGTGCGCGCAGGCCACTTTGTAGTTCTCAACCACCAACTGCAGAAGAACAGCCCTCCTCTCTTCAGCTACCCGCATTACGTTCACTCCACCGCTTCATACCCTCTTCCTTCAGTCCTCCACATTGAGAGCCCTCCTTCCTTCCCCAGCGCATCTCCACCACGTCAACTGTTCCCTCCATTTCCATCATTCGACCCACTCCATTTCCAACACTTCACTCGCTCACCTCCACCTAACACAAACTTCACGTCCACAACTCCACGAACCACCTTCTCCCCCTCCACTTCCCCAACCCCCTCCAGCCTCCCAGATTACAGCATATTCAGCCCAGCCAAGTTGAGACTGGCGCACCCGGCTTGTCTGTGCCTTACCTGTTCGCCGTCCGTCCTCGCTCCTCCTCTTCCTCCTCCTCCTCCTCTCATCTTCCCTGTCCAAGGAACTGTTCGTAAGTGAATGTCCTCGTTACTTGGACTCCGACATCCGAAAACAGACTTCACTTCTACACTGTGATGCAACTAAAAGGAACGATCCAACCCAACTCGACGTCCAGCGCCGCCCCCCCCCCTCTCCACCCCCGAGGTCCACTACTGAACAAAGCCTTTTCCCAACCTTTCGCGTGACTTGTACGACCGTGCACAGCTCTTTCCACCCTCCTCTCTTTTTGCCTCTTTTTGTTCTTCCGATAACACAGGGTCACTCTTTCTTCCAGAGTAAGCCATGGCATCGATAAGATTTATATCTTCGCTGTTCCGTGTATTCCTGATTATGAAAAACTACAGTGTTTTCACTCACTGGTATATCTATACTCAGTTAACAAACTGTCATCTACTTCTACTTCACATCTACATTATCTACTCTTAATACATTCGGTTGTCACACTACTCACCCAAAATCTACCTACTCACCCCACCTCCACACCCTACTCACCCCACCTCCACACACCTACTCACCCCACCACACACCTACTCATCCCACCTCCACACACCTACTCACCCCACCTCCACACCCTACTCACCCCACCTCCACACACCTACTCACCCCACCGTCCCACCACCCACAGCAGTCCGCAGCCCCCAAAGACGCGTCAGCTTTTTCTCTCCTCGATGGTAAGAAAGTACCCAGCCACCCACGAAGCGACGCCTTGCAATCCACTTTCCACCCTGCATCCACATTTACTCCACCAATCCACCCACCAGACCAACTCCCCCGATCTCCGTCTTCCACTCCACACATCTACACTCCTCCTCCATGTCGTCATCATCATCTCCCTCCACGACTCCCCCACCTCCTTCAGCCTGAGCACTCCATACTCTCTCTCCCGCCCCTCCACTCCCTCCTATGTGCTGGCACTGTCAGCCAGTGTCACGAAGAAGTTCCTCTAGCAGCAAAACCACGGTTCAGTTTCACTTCGCGAAGATTTCCTTTCTTGCCATAGAGTCTGTTCCTGATGTTCAGGTTTCATAGATTCCCAGACTTAATCTTTTCAAACTTTTTAGTCTTTTTTAGTCTTTTCAAACTTTTTAGTCTGTCATTTGTAAATCACAACTAACACCACAGTTGGACGAAAGAATGAGTTCAGTAAAGGAAAATATATATTTCGATTGCTAACTGTAACCCTCTTCAGTAGTACCATTGAGGATTGCAGTTAGCAATCGAAATAAATAGTTTCGTTTACTCATCTTTCTTTAGTCCGAATGTGGTGTTAGTTGTGGTTTTTAATCTAATTTTCGTACGAACGTACGCTACGTATCATACCACGAACACAAACTCCAGTGACCGATACAGTTTTTCTGGAAAAAATAATCAACAAAAAGTTCATATGAACACGAGAACAGACTATTTCGTGCCTTCCTACTCAGATGAAGATCTCTGTAAGGGCTGGGCCCTACTGGACATCGTGAGCCTAATGCCCTTCTAGCTCTAAGCCCGCCCCCTTTCCCCCAGTTTCAGGTCCTGATCTATCACTCACCCTTAACCCCTTCCTACCCACCTCAGCACCTATCACGTGATCCTGCCACCTCTAGCCCCCTCCCTACCCACCTCAGCACCTATCACGTGATCCTGCCACCTCTATGCCCTCTCGCCCCCACCTCAGCACCTATCACATGATCCTGCCACCTCCAGCCCCCTCTTCCACCTCAGCACCTATCACGTGATCCTGCCACTTCTATATCCTCTCTCCCCGACCTCAACACCTATCACGTGATCCTGTCACCTCTATACCCTCTCTCCCCACTTCAGCACCTATCACGTGATCCTGCAACCTCTATACCCTCTCTCCCCCACCTCAGCACCTATCACGTAATCCTGCCACCTCTAGCCCCCTCCCCAACCTCAACACCTATCACGTGATCCTGCCACCTCTATACCCTCTCACCCCCACCTCAGCACCTATCACGTGATCCTACCACTCTATATATCGTGTGGTGCTGTGTTTCCATCTGGCGTTTAATATTTTGTCAGAGCTCTACACCCAGCGCTTCTATGCTTGGGAGTAATATCGCACACCGAAGACACGGTAAAGGAGAACAGTAGCAGAACGGTGGGTTAATAAAAACTAAGCAAATTATCAATATTCTTCTTTTTAATGGAGATTTATTTAAAACTATTAAAAAGGTACTCTGGTCCGCAGGGGTGTCAATAAAATCGCTTAAACATCGACTCTCTCGATATGGGAGCCTCCTGAATGAAATAGCCGGAAAAAAGAGGGGGGAATCATAGGCGAAGATACCTTGGTCATTCTAATTAACTGGGATTGCAGGCAGAGGGCGAAAGGCTTTGTGTGTGTGTGTGTGTGTGTGTGTGTGTGTGTGTGTGTGTGTGTGTGTGTGTGTGTGTGTGTGTGTGGGTGTGTGGGTGTGTGTGTGTGTGTGTGTAACACACGCATACAGAGAGAGAGTGTTGTAATCCAGCGCGATATTCTGGCGGGATGCATTTCCAGCGGAAATAACAAAGTCTCAGTGCATGAGTAGTTCCAAGACATCTCATGGTAACCTGGAGGCGAGATCCCCAACAACTGGAAAGTGGGATGAGCACAAGCTATGCCCTAACAGTTGCCTCACCCTGTAAGGCTCAAACAGGAAAGATAAGTACACTAACACGCACACAATGATTTCCCATTTCGTCGTGCACAGATGTTTAAAACTCGATATCTGAACAACTATTTTCATTATATTATGTTTAACAATACCTGCTGTGCCCCGTACTATCTAAGTTCTCTTACTAAGCTCTTACACACTAGTCACCCTCTTTCAAACTAGTCCCGTTCTCGATCTGGACAACCACGAAGTCTTCTTCTCATTTCGACAAGTTTCTGACGCGCGGGACTTCACGCCAGTCGTGATGCCCTGTGGCAGAGATACTTCAACCCAAGACCCATTCCCAACTTCAGCGTGGCCGGGGCTAATGTCAAGGAAACCCTAACAAGGGACGGCGCACCGCCGACAAACAATGGTAACGAGTTGGCAATTTCGCCCTTAACCATTCGGCCGCACGGGAAAGAGAAGGCCCTCCCGAGGTCATGGTGGAAGCCTTTCTCAAGTGTGTCGAATAGGTTAATTAGTTCATGTAGTAGAAACATGGAAGAATATTTCCTGGTAAGTGAGAGAATAACCGAGAACAAAAGTACTTCTGCGTAAAGAGAACTTGCACCCACACAAAGGGTCAGCATTATCACTCGTGGACAAAGGAAACTCGAGGTGAGAACACACGAGCTCTCCTACGTCACTTCGTCTCGCCAGCCCCCCGGCCCACCTCCACTTTCTTATGCCCCCCCCCTCTTCCCCACCTCCTCCTTCCAACCCTCCAGACGCGACGCAGCGCCCTTTCGTCTATGGCACGCCCCGCCTCCTCCCCCTCCTCTTCCTCCACCGCCTCCGTCGTCGTCGTCGTCACGTCCCGTTGTCTCACTTTCACTTATTTCGACGGAAGGGAGCCACGCCTGACTCGTCCTCGGCCAAAGAGCACCAGAGGCGTCACTCGCCACGCCCTGACACACGAGGCGTGTGGCCACGCCCTCACGAACGCCCTCCAGGTCTAAAGACAAAGATCAGGTCACTACAGGCCCCCAAATTCGACCCATTTGGCGCATGACGTCACACAGTGGGGGTATGACGTCATATCGTGGCGTCGCATTGTCAGTTCGCTGATCAGCGGGAGCTAGGCGGGGGCAGCTAACCGGTCAAATCAGTTTCTTAAACTTTTCCCACCTCAGCAACTCCTGTGGTCAGGTTTAGGCAGTCTAGTATCTCCTAACATCTGGTCGCAGAAGCTACAGGTGCGAATTGGCACTTTCAACACACACATTCGTCCTAACGTCGATCTTATGGATTGCTGTTTTTTTTCCTACATTTAAATACTGAATTAAACCCCTAAACATTCACAAACTTCTACAAGTCTTCGGATTGTGGCCCACTGGGAGTCCACTGACTCCAAGTTATCGTTATGGGCCTTTGTTAACCAACGCTTCTATCCCTTTTGAACACAGCTCGTTACAAGTCACGCAAGTTACCTGCAACCATGAGCTCTTCGAGACTTGAGAGCCAAGTGGGCTGCTTCCACCTCCCTCCCCCTCCCCCGTGTCAAGGAAAAGTGGTGGGGTGAAGGGATGGGGGAGGGGGTTGTGCTTCAACTGGCGACTCGCGCCAAGACGATCCACCATTTGCTTTCACTGCTGGTGTCTCTGGTGTCTCACAACGGGAGGAAAGGTTTCCTGACTGGGGCAAGGAAGGGGGGTAGGAAAAGTTGATGGGGAGGGTGTTGAAATAGGACAACGGGATGTTGTCACGCAGGTTTGGGGAGGGAGTGGAGGGGGGAGGGGGTACTGAGGTGGAGTGAAGGGCAGGTCAAGGTGGGGTAAGAGGATGACGGTCTGAAATATTAGATGGTTTCTGCAAGGAATATGGCCGTTGGCTTATACCTCGAGATCGAAGGAAAATAGGAAATGACAGAAGAGTGTAAGACAAAACACCCACAGGACAATACACCCCCGGATGAAATATCCCCCAGGCAAAACACCCCAAATATATCGAACCAGTTTGGTTACCAGTAAAAGTATATATGCAATGGAAAAGAATAACACGTATTAATTACGTAATATTACCACTTGGTTCTAAAGCTTGTCCATATTTCTATCACCGCCACCGCATCACCAACACCAAATTACTACCATCACATCACCATCATCATCGTCATCATCACCATCACATCATCGTTACCACTAACACATCACCCCCACCAGTACCACCACAATCACATCACCACAACTATAGCCATCACCATCACATCACATTAGGGGATGTTATGTCCGGATACCTGGATAGAAGGGGTGAGTAGACGAGGAATACGAAGCTGGGAGGGAGTCAGCAAGGGTGAGTTACGTACAGAAAAACCTTGGAGTACAAGGAGTACCTGGACGGAAAGTCAAAGAGATATAAAAACGAAGAAGATAGGAGTTCTTTTTTTCTTTTTTATTGGTGAATTCATTTAGAAGAGACACGAAAATGTGGGAGGAAATAGGCAAATATGAGGCGACTGAATGGATGCACATGAAATCAAACTAACTGATTAAGTTAGAATTAACTTCTGCCCATTTTTTGTGAACACTTGCGAACAAGTGATTATTTTTTTTGTGAATTGGGGGAGTGGGGGTGAAATATTGAAAACCAATTCACGCACAGGACTATGCCAGTTGACAATTCTTCTTCCACTGACCACAAAACAATCCCCCAAAAACTGTCACCGTAAGAAGTTTCTTGAGAGAAGAGGAAACTGTACATATGTACATTCTTAGTCTTCGAGTCAAACTCTACTTGAAAAGTATCACCCAAAATAATTCCTCGGCAAGGTCTTCCTCTGAAGAGCGATGCCAGGTTCCATCAAAGTACGGTAGGTCTGATGTCGACAAGTCGAGTTCATAATACCTGGGAACACAAAACTATCCTTAAAAAAAAAAAAAAAAACATTGGGGTGCATGGCAGCGGAGTAGGTGTCCAAAAAATATGAATATATGGTAAACTCCAGTCCATAACAAATCCCCATCCTTAGGAAGGTGAAGGAGGTGTTTGCGAAGTGGCATCACCTCAACCAAGCATGAAACAAAAACACGGCACGAAACCGGACGGTTATGCCTCGCTGCCGTCCTGCAATCCACCGCATCATTAATGAAAATAATCTCGCCTTTACTTTCTCCGAGGATAAAAACAGAGATCGCGAGTTGATAAAACCAACATCTCTATACACTTCGGGAAGATGGGAAAATCCTCAGCTGTAAGCGACCACAGCAAAATCGAATTCGAATATGTGTTATCGAACGACCCCAGTTCCGGGACTACGTAAAACTCACAGATTTTGGTCGAAGAAATGTCGCACAGTTTTACATGTTACAGTTCACACAGATCCGCGTCCACGTGGAAGTAAATCTCGTGTTGCATCATCAGCGTAGGAGAAAAGTTAGAAGAAGACGAGGAGAAGGAAGAGGAGGATAAGGAGAAGACGAGTGTTACAACCTCAGAGTCTTATCGCGCAAAGTCCTGCAAGATCTCTCGACCTCCGACCTGCCGGTGAGCTCTTCGACCCTTTCAATCACGTGGAGAGCATCCCCTTCCCCCTTAGATTGGGATGAGATTACCTGAGCAAGGTACACTTTCTCGAGGGAAAGCTATATAGTTTCATTTTTTTTGTGTGTGAAATATATAAATGAGTTCGTGTACTCTGAAGGAGTGGTACTTGGAACCACATACCACGAGGAAGTAAGCGTATAAGTGGCCTGTCAGCATACTAGAGTATGCTAAAGATAACGCAAGTACCATTTCGTGCTGAGTTGCATCAGGTTCATATGTAAGCAAATGTACAAACATTGATATAGTCTTTCCATGTAGGTTTGTTCATCCCACGTCCTTCTAAAGGACACGTCATCTGAGAGAGAGAGAGAGAGAGAGAGAGAGAGAGAGAGAGAGAGAGAGAGAGAGAGAGAGAGAGAGAGAGAGAGAGAGAGAGAGAGAGAGAGAGAGAGAGAGAGAGAGAGAGAGAGAGAGAGAGAGAGAGAGAGAGGAAAGAGAGAGAGTGAGAAAGAATCCTCTCCTCTCCCCCCACCTCCACCAGTGCCACAGAGTGACTATTCTCCCCAGTGTCGTTGTTGTTCTTCTTGTTGACGGTGGTGGTTAAGGGGTAGGGGAGGATATCAGTACCACCCTCCCCCCAACCTCCCAGCCTCCGGCGCCACGCACGAGCCATCCCCAGGACCCCCCCGGATGACGCAACACACAACGCGTGAGTGGAGCGGACGCACCGAGACTGTTGCCGCTGCGACCGAAGTGGGGCTAACCTACCTTCGAGGAAGGAAAAGGGGAAAGGGGGAGAGGAAAGGAAAGGGAGGGAGGATGGGGGTGGGTAAAGAGGGAGAGGAGTTACAGGAGGGTAGGATGGGAAGCGGATGGTGATGAGGCAAAGAAGCTCACTTCAGTTGAATCAAATATCATGACAAAAAATAAATAAACATCAGTAAAAAAAAATAATCGCAAACGGTCTTCAACAATTTCTGTTCACACATATATCCACCAGACGTCTGAGAGAATAAAGGTAAAAGTTGAAAAAAAGTAAAGAGCAGGCAACTCACATTGCACCCGGAGAACCAAGTCCCCTTTTGAGATGATGGAATAGATTCATATGTTTTGTCCAAGTCAATTCATACAAACTCAAGCACACCCACTCCTGCACGGCTTGCTGATGTAGTGGTTAGCATCATGGGCTCACAACGAAGTAAATCGAGGAGCTACACGCACTCACGAAAGCTTCAGTAACACTGCATACCGTTACTATCCCCCTCCCCCATCTTGAGCAAGGGATGGGGTACATGTGGAAAGTCAAAACATTGCCCATAGGTGGGCTCTAAAATCTCATCCAGAGGGTAATCGATGTCGATCACGGGTCCAGCACATGATCCAAGGTCGTGGTGGTGAATCACACACACACACACACGAGAACTATAATTGCTAAGTTCATCCATCGTCATCGTCATCTACACCCACATATTCATAAACACTCAACCCACGCACGCACACACACAAACACGCGCGCGCCTACACACCCAAACTCTCAAAGCTTCTGTCCGTCCCTTTCTCAATACACGCATGTACACGAAATAAATCTACACACACACACACACACACACATATATATACACACACACACACACACACATTTTTATCAACCACAATAAACTTTAATTCTAAGCCATCAACATTGAGGGAGACTCGAGGAGGCCAACATGCAGAAATTGAAACGTGTGTTGGCCTAGAATTTAAGTGTATTGTGGTTGATAAAAATGTATATCTGTTTACTGGGACCCATTCAGTGTTGTACATACACACACACACACATATATATATATATATATATATATATATATATATATATATATATATATACAATATATATATATATATATACCAAGAGCTTCTTCCCCCTATAAGGGAGGTAACCACGCCCAGTCACGCACCCATTCCGCTCCCATCCACCACCCTTTGTTTCCCTCTTATCTTAGCTCCTCTTGGATGAAAGGTCAATCCTGTGTTCAGCCCACTGCCCTGGGTCAGAAGCAATGCAGCAAGACAGCACATCCACAGCAGGGTCGTTTCACTTACACAGCGACCCCCGATCTCCGTCCCCTTCGGGCTGCGTCAAAAGGTCATCCATACACAACTATCCTCCATTCCCTTCCTTGCTCAAAGCCCCTTTCACCCCATCCATCCACCTCATCCTTGGTCGTCCCCTCAAGTTCACCCCATCCAGATCTGCTTTCCGGGCCTAATTTGCTAATCTTTCATCACTCATTCTTTTCCATGGGTCTAAAGCATCCCAATAGTCTTCCGTCAGCTCCCTTTCCACTCCTACTTTCCTCATCTCTTCATTTCTCACACTATCCAACCTTGTAAATCCTTCCATACTTTTCAAGACACATTTAAACTTCTCCTTTCTGTCTCTTCTTACATTACAAGTTTCCGCCTCGTAGTGGCGTACACACGGCCATCTCTTCAAAATGAAAAAAATAAAATTGAAATATTTATGTCATGGCTTACATCCAAACACACACACACCGTGGCGCAGTGGGCTATGGTGTGAACCATGCGCAGCACCAGCGCAGGTTCGAGTCCTGACCACTTACTCAACTTAGCCACGAATGAATAAACACACACACACAAAGTTAAGGTCCTAGTAATCTATTATTATCACACAGTCCACCTTTTAATTGTGGTATTGTGCTTTATAATTGTTTTATTCTAAGTAAAAAATAAATAAGATTTAATTTATCTACATGACCCTCTGACCCATCAAACCCACAGAGAAACTAAAAGACATAAAACCCACAGGGAAACTAAGACATAAAACATACTTCAACGTTGGCCACCTTCGGCCGAGACATACCGTTACACTCTTCCTCCATCCCCCACCCCCCCGGCGTCTCCCCCCTCCCCCTCCCTCCCTCCCTCCCACACCCTGGCTGGCGCGATGCTGAGAGCCCGACCACCTGGTAGGGGCGCCTCACGAAGGACTCCTGACGGAGGGGAAAGGGGAGATGGAGGCAGATGCTGTCGGCACTGACCTAGCACCACGGAAGGACGAAAGAAAAAGCTGACCACAGATGACGATGTAGGAAGAATGTTGTCAGGAAGATTTCTGTTCTGCATTGCGGCCCTAAAGAGAAGTTTGCAAGAGTAGTGTGGGCACTGACCTAGCATCACGGAAGGACGAAAGAAAAAGCTGACCACAGATGACGATGTAGGAAGAATGTTGTCAGGAAGATTTCTGTTCTGCACTACGGCCCTAAAGAGAAGTTTGCAAGAGTAGTGTGGAAGTTGGAGGAGCTGTGAGATTCAGGGAAAGGCCCGAATGTTGTATATCAAGCCCACAAATAAAGAAATACATGAATAAATATAAATATTAACCTTTAAATATGATAAATAATTGCATTTTTTAATAATGAGGCAAAATGGGGCTACCTGCGATTGTTTCTGCGGTACTCGTAAGTTCACTTCATCCCTGGTTTCTCATATATGAACACCAACATCACAATATTTCTACCATGGGAATAAAAAAAAGAACACCAAAATAGCATCAGATTATACAACATTACCTGACCCCAATCTGGTGTGTTTCACAATGTAAGATCTACATTTTACTCATTATGTAAAACGAGAGAGAGAGATGTATCAACTTCTGGAACACCAATGATGAGAAATTCGCCCAACAAATAAACAAATAAATATAAAAAATACACAAGTACACAATAATACATAAATACGCACTTATATAAATACACGAACCTAAAGTCAAGTCTGACCGATGGAAACACGGAGACGAGACCTCTCGAGCATAACCCTACTCACCTGGAGGTGAGGTGCCCTGGCGCCGAGCGTGCGAGGTGGGCACACCTGCAACAAAAAAGAAAAAAACATTATCATGATGTGATGCGTAACTACAGCAGCGTTTAAAAGTTCTCATAAATAAAGACACACAACTGTGTGGGTATGAGAGAGAGAGAGAGAGAGAGAGAGAGAGAGAGAGAGAGAGAGAGAGAGAGAGAGAGAGAGAGAGAGAGAGAGAGAGAGAGAGAGAGAGAGAGAGAGAGAGAGAGAGAGAGAGAGAGAGAGAGAGAGAGAGAGGGGGGGGGAGAGAATGAGAGGGAGAGAGAGAAAATGAGAGGGAGGGAGGGAGGGAGGGAGGGAGGGAGAGAGAGAGAGAATGAGACGGAGAGAGAGAGAGAGAGAGAGAGAGAGAGAGAGAGAGAGAGAGAGAGAGAGAGAGAGAGAGAGAGAGAGAGAATGAGAGGGAGAGAGGGAAAATGAGAGGGAGAGAGAATGAGTGGGAGAGGGAGAGAGAGAGAGGAGAGAGAGAGAGAGAGAGAGAGAGAGAGAGAGAGAGAGAGAGAGAGAGAGAGAGAGAGAGAGAGAGAGAGAGAGAGAGAGAGAGAGAGAAACTGAAACAACTTATCACCTGCCCCATCTAGTGTTTGAGGTCTTGTGGAATGTATACTTACGGACCGAAATTTGATTAAAAAGCGACTCTTCAATATAAGCAATTGTTTGAATGCTTACGGAAAGAAACGAACCCCATTGTTCAATTTCTTATATTCATTATACATACATAAACCAAAGGCTTTTTTTCCTCTTACAACGGAGGTAGCCAAAAAAACAAAGGCATAGAAACCACTCCCACCCATTCCATCCCCTACATACTCCACTCCCCTCTACCTATATTACTAGTAATATTCATTATACATATAAATAATTACACACACGTGTGTGTGTGCATTCTGACGATTGATAAAAAAACAAAGGTAGCGCAACCATTCTGTCGAATGACAACTAGAGAAGTTTGCAAGAGTAGCATGGCAGGTGTTGGGGAGAGGCCTCTATTCCTGAGTGGGCTCCGAACAGATGCTGAGAGATAAATAATCACGTTACGAAAGCTTGTGACGTTTCAAATTGATGGGACAGACTACTTTTCCTTCAGTCCCGAGTAAGTCACATTTCAAGTCAATCAAGACCAGGTGTGGGTATTGTCACAGTGACAGGTGACCTACCCGCAAGTCAGAGTTTCCCAACCTTTTCCGACCAAAGCACCCCGTTGTCATATATAAGCAGTCCAGCACCATAGCCTATCTTGTTATTAGAAGGATAAAAGAAATTGAAGTGTACTGCTTGATGATTTCTTTTCTTGATTCCTTCGAACTGAAACAAATTGGCAATACTGTTTGTAGAAGAAATAAGAACACCTTAGAAAAATAAAATAGCATGGAAAAAGTAAAAAATGCACAACTAGGTAATCAATGATACATATAATGTGACTTTTGTGTGCATCACTTCCCAGCACCCTCTATAATTGATTTCAGTATCCCCAGGTTGGGAAACGCTGCTCAAGTCAAGCGACTTGGAGACCTGTGATTACCTCCAGAAAACCAGACATTCGATTCCTGGTGGCTTTAGTCTTCCATCTGGTGTTGAATCACCCAAGAAAGTACCTCGTTACTGGGCATGGCTTTAGTATGACACAGGAAAAACCTAAACATCAGACTCATGACATGTGTGTCTGTCCGGTTGCGGCACAATCAGACGCAATTGTGGGGAATCTGAGTCTGGTTTAGTGGCGTCATGACATGGAGAGCGTGGCGTCATCAACTTTGCCATCTGCATATCACGTACGTGACCTGTCACCCTCAAGTCGTGATGCAAAGCTAGTTTGGGAGTTCTTTCCGGAGAGTATGAAACACCTCCGTGCATATGACTTGTAGAAGACTTCCCTGAATATATACTCCCACATCTCCGTTTTTTCCAATCTCAAGGTGTTTGGCTTGCCAAAATATTTACTCCATTTTTTTCTTAATCTCAAAAAAAAAAAAAAAAAAAAAAAAAAAAAAAAAAAATTGACTCGGTGCATCGCGGGGTGCTCTGGGATCTTCTGCGGATCTGTAGGATTCTTGCGAGGATTACTGACCTAGTGTCTGGTCCTCTGGGACCCGAGGAGGGGTGTCCTCGTTCCGAATTCTACTGAGAGACCGAGGCTGCGTCTTCGCTCAAACACGTTTCAACACCTGCATGGATTAGAGTAGCCCACCAATGCCATTGTGCAGCATCCACCAGCAAAACTAAGGTCACTGGCCCATTCTCTGTCGATGATATGATGTACATTCTCGAAGTCACTGGAAGTCACTGCAAAAGGAGCCAAGACTGTTGAGACTCCAGGTTTTCTAGACCATGTTTGAAGCATTTGGGTTTTTCAATCAATCAAAACAGCCATCCTGAGTCCACTGCTGAACAAAGGCCTCCTTCATTGCATCACACGATTCACACGACCGCCCTAACCTCTGCCAAGTCACTCCTGCGAACTTCTCAATCTCGTCTCTCCATCTTCTGTCTGGTCTCCCTCTTCCACGCTTCCTATCTCGCGGTGTCCAATCAGTAACACACTTGCTCCATCACTCATCAGTCGTTCGCACTAACTTACCTGCCCAATTCCACTTCCTCTCTTTTAACCAACTTCTCTCTTTCGGTCTCTCAGCGTCATTCCCACCATTCACCTCTCCATTCTCCTCTTACTGGATGATAAAAGTTCAGTCAGTCTATTCATGTGTCGAGGACGCCTGAAATCTCGAAAGACTTCAAATACTGTAAATCCCACATGAGAAAAGAAACTGTTGATCGTATATTACGATCTGTCTTAGACCCAACACAGGAGGGACGGGAATCCAACCTCTAAACCTCAATACATTAAGTGTTGTTTTGCTTTGCATAGAACCTGGTCACATGACCAGTGACGTCACTGAGCTCGCGTCGCCAACCTGAACACAGTCTGACCTCCCTTTGTAAGACCTTGATTCTGGGGTGTTCCTGGACGGTCGTCGGTACGGTCGACATTCCCATTATGGATACTGGTCGGATTAACCTTATGAACTCGGTGTCACCCTAACCCGAGTCCACAGACCACACACACACACACACACACACACACACACACACACACACACACACGATACAAACATGATAAATTGGAGAGTTAGAGACATTTCACGATCATTGCTCCTATTCCTGTATACTGCAATGCACACACGCCCGCACACACACACACGCACACGAATTGAGGGCGCAGTTGGTAGAGTTCCCGGCTGCCACTACGGCGGTCCGGGTTCGAATCCCGCCCAGGGCTGAAATAATTCCAGTATCGCTGCGCTACGAGTCGTTACTCCAACTATCGTGGACTGAGAGTTGGCTGTGTGTGTGCGTGTAAGGTCACAGCATTACCCATGGATCGGTCATATATGAGCTCTGAGCTCTCTCTTTCGGGAGGGAAATGGCTGTCGATCACGAGTCCAACACGTGATCCAAGATGATGGTGAATCACACACACACG
This sequence comes from Oratosquilla oratoria, assembly GCF_046742065.1. Taxonomy (NCBI): domain Eukaryota; kingdom Metazoa; phylum Arthropoda; class Malacostraca; order Stomatopoda; family Squillidae; genus Oratosquilla; species Oratosquilla oratoria. The sequence goes on from NC_134787.1 coordinate 15,061,690, forward strand.
CACGCACGCACTGGCAGACCTGCATGGCCCCGAGGTATAATCTCTGCCCCCGACCTAGAAGTGAGGTCGAAGGAGCGGTGAATGAGGTCTCGGGGCGGGCTGGAGGTGGAGGTGGATGGAGGGGGCAGATATAAAGGGAGGGATAGGTGGAAGGGGAGAGGGAGATAATGGAAGAGGTGACGATGGATGAGGCCCATGTGGAGGTGAACGAGATGGAAAGTGGAGGAGGAGGAGGAGGAGGAGGAGGAGGAGGAGCCGGAGCCCTGCAATCCTCAGGAAGAGAAGATAGGATGTTTTTGTGCACCATAGACGAACCAGTAACCACCCCTCCTCCTCCTCCTTCTCCTCCTCCACCCATTCTCACGCTCCCTCTCAAGTGACTTTTACTCTCGACTTTTCTTTGACCTAAGGTTGACCCCACTTCTTGTTCCCCCCTCTGCTCAAGAAGCAGGTGGAGTAGCAAACTTGACCTCTGCTCCTTGGGTGACCTCCATCCCAGTAACAATGGCACAGTGAAAGGTGATTGGACCGACTTCATTGGTTGGCCGAAAGGGGTTGCGTTTCAGGACGTTTGGGCGTGGGAAGGTGGGTAAATGTCCTATACGATGAAAGTAAAGTTACAACACATACGTACAATAAACTAAAAATTCGGAGTTGGAGAAAAGTTAAGAGAAAGAGAGAGAGAGAGAGAGAGAGAGAGAGAGAGAGAGAGAGAGAGAGAGAGAGAGAGAGAGAGAGAGAGAGAGAGAGAGAGAGAGAATGTTATGCATATTACGACCAGTCTATGGTCCTCTTCAATGGATTATAGTTTATATAAATCTAGATGCAACCTACTCTTCATTCTCTCTAAGCCGTCATTACAATGTAATTTTAAAAATCAGGAATTTAATTTTAAAAATCAGGAGCTAGCTTGACTCACATTCGTTTAGTAATGGGTTCGAATCCCGCACCTATCAGGTTCTCAGTAGTGCCTTACCTGCCCCTAAGGTCCAAGAGCATAATAGGGCAAATGTGATGGCTTCAGAGGAAGATATTCAGTGCCTCCTGGCGTATGCTCCTCACCTTTCTGATGCCATTTAATGTCATTATTCGCGTGCTTTGTCTCTTGTTTCTCAATCATCACCATATGGTTCTAACTTACATATGGATTATCTCTCGGGCATCACAATGCAGCTGCATAAGACCAGTGGAGCTGTTGTCCGCACCTACTACCCGTCAAGGTACGCAGGCGCGCGCGCGCGGGCACACACGCACACACACACACACACGCACACACACACACAGGTCAGGGTTCGAATCCCGCCCAGGGGTGGAATCATTTCAGTATCGCTTCGCTGCGGGGTGTTACTCCAACTCTCGTGGGCGGGGAGTTGTGTGTGTGTGTGTGTGTGTGTGTGTGTGTGTGTGTGTGTGTGTGTGTGTGTGTGTGTGTGTGTGTGTGTGTGTGTAAGGTCACAGCATTAGCCATAGCTCGGTCATATATAAGCTCTGAGCTCTCTTCTGGGAGGGAAATAGCTGTCGATCCCGAGTCCAAAGACGTGATCCAAGACCATGGTGAATCACACACACACACACACACACACACACACACACACACACACACATGGATTCAAATGCATTTCACTGTACATCTGGTCACATATGCAAATGACCAACGGTTCGCTTGCGTCTTCTGTCACCAGACTTCACAAATGCACTTCTCAACCCAACCCAACCCCTCCTTGCCACCCTAAACCCACCCATACCCACCCCAGCCTTCGGTTTGCCCACTCCCATTACTACGCGAAAGTGCATCTACCCATTGGGTACTGTTATAATACTAGCCAACCTGCTCGTACAAGTTCTGGAATACAAGTGCACATTTTACATAACTGCATCTCTGCTTAACCTGTATAAATCACACACATACACACATTCTCCAATAATAATAATAATAATAATAATGATAATAATAGTAATAATGACAATAATAATGATAATAATAATAATAATAATAATAATAATGACAATAATAATGATAATAATAATGCTAACAATAATAATAATAATAATAATAATAATATTGCTGACCACTTTCATCTTTTAACTCGGTTCTCCTACTCTCATCTCCAGTCCTGAAGTTTCAGTTGGGCCCTGGCGTGACATGGACCTCGGCAACTTCAGATATCTTTCAAGAGCTCCCCCACCCCCCACCCTGGCCCCGTTGTTCCTCTTCGGATCCGGATGAGTGAGTTTCCGTTTATACAGTCGCCGGGGACTAGCGCGTGAAACCGCCCACCCCCCTCTCTCTCTCTCTCTCTCTCTTTTGCTCGCTGAGCGTGTGTGGGGATGTTCAACGGAAAGAATTAAATGGTGAACAATTGTACAACGCGTATTTTGTTTCAGTAGTTTAAGTTAGTTTGGGTTGTGTTGGGTTGGGTTGGGTTGGGTTGGGTTAGGTGGGGTTGGGTTGGGTTAGGTTAGGTTTGAACAATTGACCGCATTTTCACCCTTCCAGTGAGCAAATGTCATATGAACAACTGTCCTACTTCTGTGTGTGTGTGTGTGTGTGCGTGTGTGTGTGTGTGCGCGCGCGCGTGCGCATGTGTGTGTGTGTGTGTGTGTGTGTTTCCCTAATTGCAGTATACATGAAAAGAGCACCGTTCGCTGGGTCCCGTCTCCTATTCTCTAATTTTCTAACCTTGACTCAAATTCGTGAACAATGTGTGTATGTGTGTGTGTGTATGTGTGTGTGTGTGTGTGTGTGTGTGTGTGTGTGTGTGTGTGTGTGTGTGTGTGTGTTTTCACCTTGGTCTTTGGATCAGGTGCTGGACTCGTGATCGACAGCTATTTCATTCCCAGAAGAGAACCCAGAGCTCGTATGACCGATCTATGGGTAATGCTATGACCTTACACACACACATCCCCCCAACTCCCCGCCCACGAGAGTTGGAGTAACGACTCGAAGCGTAGTGTGTGTGTGTGTGTGTGTGTGTGTGTGTGTGTGTGTGTGTGTGTGTGTGTGTGTGTGCGTACTTATTCATCTAAGACTGCAAATAATTTTGAACCAAAATTGGAAATCTGACCTGGATGGGTTTCCAACACCCCAGAATGCTAAATAATTAATCTAATTCCCTTTTGTCAGAGGAAATGGGCAAGTGGATGAGACGACGAATTCAAAACTAAAACAAGTCAACCGCTGATTCTAAACAGAGCTGTTTGTGATGATATGGGTGGCTGCATGGGAGACTGCTGAGGGAGGTGAGGGATGGCGTCGGGGTGCAAGTCAAGCGACGCGCTCCCCCCGGCGTAAGCTCCCCATTGATGACGTTCATCGTACGTCCGCCAACCGACTTGGGCATCTTTGACCATCCGAGATTGCGAGCGACCACCGGAACATCATCAAAGCTATTCAACTGCATCTTTCGTTGTTACTGAATTAGCATCATTTTGCTTCAGAAATATCACTCAGTGTAATATAATCAAACTACCTGTATCTAAGAAGAGAATAAATTGAATGATTTACTAGTTTAGTTTTGATATCTTAGCTATGGTTTGGGTGCCTGTACGATGAGTTGGGCTTGGGTCCCACATAATGGAACCCGTTTTCTCAGAAGGGATTTCCATTTTCTCTAGTGAGAGATAAAGGATAATTTGTAGAAGCCGCGATCTTGGTCGACCGTACAAATCTTGTTCGATCCAGAATCCTCACCAAAGCTGAATAAAATCTGGTGTTTGCTTAACAAATATATAAATCAAATAAACAGAGCAATGCAGTCCTGAAAAATTGAAAAGCTCTGGGATAGCGATTCGATCCGACATAATAAAGCCATTTACAAACGCAGATAATAAAAACATTTTTAAAAAGTACATCTGTGTGTGTGTGTGTGTGTGTGTGTGTGTGTGTGTGTGTGTGTGTGTGTGTGTGTGTGTGTGTGTACGCGTTGGTTCATGCGTTCAATAACAACTACAATGAAAGTGGTTGCTTCCGCCAAGATATACCGCAACAGGCTGCACTGAATCACTACTACAATTTTCCACATCATTAGCCACGGATACTATTACAACTAACGATATTATCATTACTCCTAACTACCCTATCACCATCATGGATATTCTTATCACACTTATTTACCATAATTAATTTGTTGATGGCAATACACAAACCAACAAATTTACATATAAGCTTCATAAAGTTTATAAAGGATTACAAAGGGGGAGCATGCCGACAGGAGACCTTTTGGTCCATAACTAGGTAGGATGCAGTGAAAATATATGATAATGATGAAAATATTCCATGTATTGGGACATGGAGACTCCCCCCCCCCATTTGCACCCTCTGACCACCCGAGGGTCATGGGTTGGGTGAATTTCACGGGGGAGGGTCGCCAACCCATCCTCACCTGTAGCGTCATATACGAAAATATTCGCCTTCCCAACCCCCATCCATCCACCAAAGGGAGACTAAAGCCTGGGTACATGGCCAGTCTCAAGGGTCGTGAGAAAATATACGCACACCGATTTGGCACTAGGGTGGGGGAGGCAACTGCGGAAGGCGCGGTGCCGCCTCAGGCGGTAGCTACTTGGCTCGGTGTTTGCCTGATTCGAAACTGAAGTCTGGCAGCTCAGTCAATTTGTTTCTCCGAGCCAAGAGGGGGGGGGGCACCCGTGGTTCTAGCCTGAATGAGAGACTGAAGGGGCATGTTTGCTAACCTGGGGGAGGAGGAGAGGGGGGCGCCTCACCGGAACCATTGTACTGTAGCATTACTCAACTCCCCCAACCCCCGAAGTCCCGCCTCTGCAGGGACACCACGCACGACAAACACGTGGGTTAGTGACCCGTAACGGATTTGGGTGGCCACCGAGTTCGTCTTCACCCTTTGAGATGGGTCTTATTTTTCGTCCATCTGGGTGTCCAACACACCTTTGCCACTAGCGGTGAAGCAATGGGGGGTGGAGGGTGGCGATTTGTTCGACGTCAACCCGACGGACCTCCTGTGACTTCGTATTAAACTTGAGACTTCGCCTTAAGACGACGAAAGGGGGGCGACCACTGAATTCATGACCGCAGAAAGGTGACCAAGCTTACTGAATGTTGTTTGGAATGGGAAGGGCGTCTGCATGGAGGTTCACAAAGAGAACCGTCTGGTGGTCTCAATAAACTCAGTAGAAGAGGATTAATATATAACCGTAGAGGAGAATTAATATATAACCGTAGAGGAGAATTAATATATAACCGTAGAGGAGAATTAATATATAACCGTAGAAGAGGATTAATATATAACCGTAGAGGAGAATTAATATATAACCGTAGAGGAGAATTAATATATAACCGTAGAGGAGAATTAATATATAACCGTAGTTTCAAACTTCATTAGAAAATATAATTTAAATGCTCTTAACTCGTGACTCATTCCAAATGTTTCTATACGACGCAATACTGTATTAGCCCGGCGCCAGCAGAACAGAATAAATGAAAAAATATACACAAATAAATAACTAAATACATACAGGTTACGGTGTGAACCTAAACGTATTCGCGTGCGCACGCACGCACGCACACACACACACTCCATGCCCTTGCTCAACAGGGGCAGTAATGGCTTGTAGTATCAGTGAAAGCCTTTTCCGGCGGGAGCGCGGCTTGAACTTCAAATATCAAGCGTGGAAGCCCCAAGCGCTAACCACTGCACTCGCAAGCCATGTATTTGTGTGTGTGTGTGTGTGTGTGTGTGTGTGTGTGTGTGTGTGTGTGTGTGTGTGTGTGTGTGTGTGTGTGTGTGTGTGTGTGTGTGTGTGTGTGTGTGTGTGTGTGTGTGTGTGTGTGTGCGTGTGTGTGTGTGTGCGCGCGCGCGTGTGTCCAAAAAGTTAACGGAAAGCGATTTGGTTGTGTGGATAAAACGATGAGGATCTCGATGGTTAAAAATCACGATGTGGATAGTATGGTATAACCGATGTATGATATAAGACGACCAGAGTCCTATTGTAATGATGATGGTCATATATGTATGAGAGTGTGGTCATGCTGACATGGCAGAAAGGTAATGATGGTATGGGTACGGTAGGATGGTATTCAATGGTCCCGGTAGTTCTGGTATGGTGACTGGGCAAGAACTATAAGAGGTCAACCGGTTTGGAATGACGATGCATTTCGTGACTATACATCAGCCATTACCCTCTGCTCCTTTCTCCCGTTTTCTTTCAAGATGCTGTTGATATATTTCATGGGCGTTCCTTCGCCTTTCTTCTTCCTCTTCTTTTTTCATTTGGGTGTCATCTTCGTGAAGTGGCGTTTAGTGACAGCAATTTAACACATCATGTGAGGAAATCAGGGAACCTGACGAATCAGAATGGAACTCCGTGGTGTGCTTGCCCGGCGTTGACCCTTGGACCTTCACGGTCGGATAAAAAAAATATCAATCTGACTGTCGTCAGCCGATTTCATTCAGCTGAGAGAGCCCCTTTCGCGGGAGAATAGTTCTTCCATAGAACTACGCTTTGTATCCATATTCAAAGTTCTTTAATGCAGAAACACTTCCCACTGAAGAGGAATGTCGTCTTTCATTGAACTAACGTCTTGTGTTTGTTATGTCTGCTGCCAAATTATCTTATTCATGAACAAGAACATCCACCAGCTCCAACTCCATCTGGAAGGAGTCTGCATGGCATGTGGAGGTCCTGGATCAAGAAACCAGGACTCCCAGCACTCCACGGAGGTGTCTTTCGTGAAGTCAACGAGGCTGAGTTTTTAGGTCAAAGGAATTTGCAATTCGCGAGTTGACTACGTGTACATGTACGTGTGTGTGTGTGTGTGTGTGTGTGTGTGTGTGTGTGTGTGTGTGTGTGTGTGTGTGTGTGTGTGTGTGTGTGTGTGTGTGTGTGTAGAGGGATATGGGGGGAGGTGGAATGAGGAGGGGGTGAAGGAAAGATATGAAACATGTTGGACGAGTTTGAAAAAATGTGAAATGGAAACAGAAAGGGCGGCGTGGAGAGAGAGAGAGAGAGAGAGAGAGAGAGAGAGAGAGAGAGAGAGAGAGAGAGAGAGAGAGAGAGAGAGAGAGAGAGAGAGAGAGAGAGAGACAGACAGACAGAGAGAGAGAAGGGGAGGGAGGGAGGGAATGAGAGAAAGAGAGAAGAAGTGGGAGGGAGGGAGTGAGGGAGGGAGAGAGAGAGGAGGGAGAGAGGGAGAGAGAGAGAGAGAGAGAGAGAGAGAGAGAGAGAGAGAGAGAGAGAGAGAGAGAGAGAGAGAGAGAGAGAGAGAGAGAGAGAGAGAGGGGGAGGGAGATAGGGAGAGGGAGATAGGGAGAGGGAGGGAGGGAGAGAGAGGAGAGGGAGAGATAGAGAGAGAGAGAGAGAGCATATAAAATGCGACTAGGAACAAAGGATAAAATAAAAAGGAAGAGTGCGAAGACAAAGCGTGAAACGGGGTGGACGAGAGGGGAGGAGGCGACCAAGAGGAGGGCGTGAAGACGACACGAAGAAGAAGAAGAAGAAGAAGAAGAAGAAGAAGAAGAAGAAGAAGAAGAAGAAGAAGAAGAAGAAGAAGAAGAAGAAGAAGAAGAAGAAGAAGAAGAAGAAGAAGAAGAAGAAGAAGAAGAAGAAGAAGAAGAAGAAGAAGAAGAAGAAGAAGAAGAAGAAGAAGAAGAAGAAGAAGAAGAAGAAGAAGAAGAAGAAGAAGAAGAAGAAGAAGAAGAAGAAGAAGAAGAAGAAGAAGAAGAAGAAGAAGAAGAAGAAGAAGAAGAAGAAGAAGAAGAAGAAGAAGAAGAAGCTGGAGCCACAATTTTCCTTCTGGCGAGAGTGGTGACAGTAGCAACGCCATCTACAACTGGCTCTTGGCGACTAAATCATGGCCTTGGGGAAAATGTGACCTCTCTCTCTCTCTCTCTCTCCGGCTTCTTCGCTACGGTCTAATCTGAGTGGGTCTCCCCCAGCAGTTCCTGGGGGTAGCTGGGGGAAGACCCGGGGGGGGGGGGGGAAGACCCGTGGGGGGGGAAAGACCAGGGGGAGGGAGAAGACCCGAGGTAGGGAGGGGGGACCTGGGGTCGAGTGACGGGGCGAAAAAGGGGGCATACCTGAAAGGTGGTGGTGGTGGTGGGTGAGGTCGGGGAGGGGGGAGGGCGAGAGAACCTGGTGATGTTGAGGTTAGGAGCTGGGGAGGGGGAGGGGGGAGGGGGGCCGGGGGGAAGTGGTGGTGAAAGCCCTTCCAACGGATAAGGTGTAGGGTGAAGCCTCTCGGGAAGGGGGGAGGGGGAGAAAGAGGAGGAAGGAGGAAGGAGGATGGAAAGAGGAGCATGATGATGATGATGATGATGATGGTGATGATGATAAGATGGAGGAGTAGAAGGATGAGGAATAGGCGTATTATGAGAATGAGGGTGATGGTGAGAATGAGGAAGACGGAAGGGGAAAGGGGAGGAGGAGATGATGGAAGGAGATTAAGGAGGAGCAGGAGGAGGAGGAGGAGATGAAGGAGGAGATGGAAAAGGAGAAGGAAGAGAAGATAGATGAGATGAAGAAGGAGGAGGAGGCGGGGGAGAAGGAGGAAGATGAGGAGATGGAGAAGGAGGAGGAGATGGAGAAGGAGGAGGAGATGAATGGGGAGGAAGAGGAGATGAAGAAGATGGAGGAGGAGGAGGAGGAGGAGGAGGAGGAGGAGGAGGATCACAGGTGTTCTGGGACTCCCCATCACCATTTCCCTCCCTCGCCCTCCTCCTCCTCCTCCTCCTCTTTTTCTCCACCAGCCAAGACTGGTCTCGCTTCAGCCGGCGTTGGCGACCATTGGTCTCAGGGGAGCTGCGCAGTCGCACAGGCGTGTGTAGCTCACTGCAGGATCACTAGGCTATCCCCTTAGGGAACGGTGCAGACTCTGTAACCAACCACAGTGGTTTAATCCGCCTTGGGTGGCGCAACGTGCAAGTAGAGTGTGGATCGTGTGGAGGGGAAGGATGTGGTTGTGGAGTTAGAAACTAGTGTATGCTTAGATCTAAGAACTCTTGGCAAACACGATACAGAAGAATAATGATTGAACCTTTGACTCACTAGTCCGGTGTGCATGTCTATGTTAACCACCAGACTATTTCATTCAGCTCATCTAGTAATTAGGGACTAGTCACTGGCGCCATTCACTAGTCACTGGTACCACTCACTAGTCACTGGCACCACTCATTATTCTCTGGCGCCACTTACTAGTCGCTGGTGCCACTCACTAGTCGCTGGCGCCACTCACTAGTCGCTGGCGCCACTCACTAGTCGCTGGCGCCACTCACTAGTCGCTGGCGCCACTCACTAGTCGCTGGTGCCACTTACTAGTCGCTGGCGCCACTCACTAGTCACTGGCACCACTCACTAGTCGCTGGCATCACTCACTAGTCGCTGGCGCCACTCACCAGACGCTGGCGCCACTCACTAGTCCCTGGCGCCACTCACTAGTCACTGGCGCCACTCACTAGTCACTGGCGCCACTCATTAGTCCCTGGCGCCACTCACTAGTCACTTGCGCCACTCACTAGTCGATGGCGTCACTCACTAGTTATTGACGCCACTCACTAGTCATTGACGCCACTCACTAGTCGCTGGCGCCACTCACTAGTCACTGGTGGCATTCACTAGTCATTGACGCCACTCACTACTCACTGACGCTAATCACTAGTCGCTGGCGCCACTCAGATCATCCTGTTCATATTTGTGTATTTGTTGTGGATGTCAACAGGCGATTCTTTTTGGCCAACGGAGGCACACATTCTGGTCGCAACACACACACACACACACACACACACACACACACACACACACACAAACACACATTAGTGAGCGCATGTACATGAGCTACTAAACACATAAGCACAATTTACTTAGGTACCTGTTCACACACGCGGGCACATACAACCGCGAAGGCATCTTCCAAATATACAGGCTAAACACGTAGAAACACGAGCCCTAAACACACACAA
>NC_134787.1:15081618-15116618 GCF_046742065.1 Oratosquilla oratoria
GAGGAAATGGAGATGGGACTGAGATGGAGAAGGAGAAGGAGGAGGAGGAAGAGGAGAAGGAAGCACAGGTTCCACCACGGGATGCTGTGTTTCAAAATACGCCACGTGTGTGTGTGTGTGTGTGTGTGTGTGTGTGTGTGTGTGTGTGTGTGTGTGTGTGTGTGTGTGTGTGTGTGTGTGTGTGTGTGTGTGTATGTGTGTGGTTCAAGGGGCGATGAGATACCCTGGGGTAGTATTACATAGTAAAGGGGGGGAGGTCATGAGAATGGGGGAGAGTGTCAGTGTTCTGTAGTTACCCATTGGTAGATACATGTGGTATGCGGGTGTATGTTAAGCCCCAGTCACACCAAGCTTACTACCCGTTTCCGACCACCTTCGACCGATAATCAAGCGATCGGTCGGCGACACAAAACCTATGCAAGGAATTGAAATGGAAATAGTTTATGTGGTTGATGAGATGAAAATCTATGTACTGGGGACTATTCAGTGTGTTTCGTAATATATCTACCTATAGATCTATCTGTTTATCTATATTATTACCGACTACCAGCGACTTCCAAAGACTACCTGCAACTGGTCGGCGACCAGTCGGAAACAGGTCGTAAGCTTGGTGTGACTGGGCCCTTAGGGCCATGCTCAAACTATTTCTGAGTGCATGGCACCAGGAACAAAGTAAGTGGTAGGTGGTAGATGGTATATAAGAAAAAGAATCACACAGTAGGAAATGGGGGTTGGATGAATGTATGTGTGTGTGTGTGTGTGTGTGTGTGTGTGTGTGTGTGTGTGTGTGTGTGTGTGTGTGTGTGAGAGAGAGAGAGAGAGAGAGAGAGAGAGAGAGAGACCCCCGCCCGACGGGGGTTTGAGTTAGTGGTATGCATATTAATGCGACCACTACATACCACATGGTAGTGACACGTCATCAGCATACGACTATGAGGAAACCTTGGCATAGGTGTGTGGAAAGTTACCAAAATATGTGGTACATACTCAGAGGTGACTTGATACAGGTCTTTAAGATTTTAAAGGGAATTGACAACATCAAAAGTGACAAAATTTTCACATTGAATGAGAATCGGACAAGAAACAATGGTCTCAAACTGTCCGGAAATAGATTCAATTTGGAAGTAGGTAGAAACAACTTTGCCAACCGTGTAGTTAATGAATGGAATAAACTTCCTGCACAGGTAGTGCAATGTAGTTCAGTTCGAAGCTTTAAGATTCATTTAGATAAATACCTAAGTAAGATGCTGTAATTATTATAATTTATCTTATATTATTTGTTTTTGTTTTGTTATCATTTGTCTGTCTGATTTTCATTTATTATTAGTTATATGTCAATTTATTATTATTTACTATTTACCTGTTTGTTTATTATTTTAACCATACCTATGCATTTATTTATGTATTTTATTTGTTATTTACATTATTATAGTTTTCATTTATTATTTTATTATTAATGATTTTTTTTTTTTTGCATCCGACCTAGATATGGATCAAAAGGTCTCCTGTCGGCATGCTCCGCCTTTGTAATCCTTTGTAATCTCGGAGACTGATGATATACCAGATAGCTATGGTGTTACCCTTACCAAAGTTGAATAGAATGGGCTGGTCTTCAGCCATAATTAAATGCACAAAGTAAGCCTGTGACAAAGGAGAGCGGCGTTCAAGCACGTAAACACTGATACGGCACAATACAGCCAAGGCCAAAAGAATATGAGACAACGCACATTTGTGACGTTGGAACAAATAAGGGATGAGTGGAGGAAAGGAACTCAGAGAGTAATTAATCACAAAGTCACTTGCGGGAGTAGAAACATGGAGCGCTGGCACCGCCTTGGCACTGCCTCAGAATCTATCTTATAGGGACTGGCAGATTTAACACTTCATAGTTGAAGGTTCTTTGATATGCAGATCCTTCGAAATGGCAACATTCGAAGACAGGCTATAGCTGCATTGAAATCAACATTTCTTACAAAATAAGTCTTAAGTGTGTCGTTCCTTTAGAGAGAGAGAGAGTGGAAATTTATAGTTCGCTCTTTGGTCAACAGGGGGCTGTATTCGAGAGCAGAGGAACAATACACCTAAAGAAAAGTTTATGGTCCAAGTCTTGATTACAACGACTAACATCACAACGTCAAATGACCCTAAGACCATCAGCCAATCACCTTCCTGAATATACATGACGTCATTGTTACAGATCGCGAAATGCGATGAGCTGAAGCAGAAACAGCAGAGGGGAGGGAGGGAGGTAGAGAGAGAGAGAGACAGAGAGAGAGAGAGAGAGAGAGAGAGAGAGAGAGAGAGAGAGAGAGAGAGAGAGAGAGAGAGAGAGAGAGAGAGTTTATCATTGGGAAGATCGTCCTAGATAAGGACCAGATCGTTATCTTATCACTGATGCACGTAGTCCGCACCTCCGCCTTCCTTTCTTCCTCATCATTTCACCTTTGTCAGGAGCCACTCCCCGTTGCTGTCTTCTTCGGGTATTATCGGAGAAGAGAAGAGAAGGAAGATGTCAGAGTGTTATTACCCAACAGCTGATGAGATAAATGTTCGGGTAAGTTACAGTGATGGTGTACAGATAGGGGTTGGGTTAGGAGGTAGAGGAAAAGGAGGAGGTGGGGGGGGGGAGATGTCCGCTGTGACCTCCCCACTTTTTAATCTCCCTACAACACCATAATCCCCCATCTCCCATCCCTCCTTCCCTTTGTGCTTTGCGGTCCGTTGTGGGAGCTCATGTCCTTTGTGAGATCTCCTTGCATAATCACGTGACGGCCTAGATCCTGTGACGGTGTGACGTGAAGATTGGCGGGAAGGAGAGTTCTCCCCTGTGACGTGATGTGACGCAGCCCTTCACTTTATGACGATAATGTAACGACAATCTCCTCACGTGACGGTATACGTAACGGTGTGACGCTGACTTCCCCGTGTCGTCACATGACGTCATTCCGACTGATGTGAGTGTGACGTAACGTAACGTGGTGACATAAACCCTACCTTGTAACACAAACATGACAGGATGACGTCACGCGTACGTGAGCATGAGGTCACGTGACAACTGTAATAATATATCTTGTGTGTGACGTGGTCCCTCCCACCTCACGCTTCCGTAACGTCAAACAGCTCGACGTCTCCATCAAAACAGAAGCGTGACGAAATCTTTCCCACGTATCACGGTCGTGACGTGAACAATCTCAAGTGACACGAGCGTAACAGACATGACATCACCCCCAACGTCACGGACGTCACACACTCTCACGAAGCCTCAAACGAGGCACCACGAGCGTAACACGGGATCTGCGACGTATCACGGACGTAACACAGGCGATGATTGACCCTATTTTGTTATCATTGTACATCCCCCTCCCCCACCCCCAGTGACAAGGCAAGCAAGATTTTCCGATAAGGGAACTTATGTACCCAACTGCCGTCTCACTCAGACAACGCAAACCCCCTTCCTTACCTGCTGCTCCTTTCCATTTAACTCTTGTCTGTCGTCACACGATTTTATTCAACCCGGAGATGTCATCCTCTAAACAACGGTTTTTTTTTTTTTGTGTCGAGATGATACTTTCACCCCTTTTAGTGTCTGTCGTCAGGTGATTTTTTTTTACCAATTCTATTACCACACCACTTCGACGCAATCATGGATAGAACCGCCGGTTATCGTCAACGACGAAATACACTCGACCTCAACAAGGCCGCTTATCGCTAGTGACGTGGTGGAAACTGTCTACTGATAACTGAGCAAGTAACATGACAAAGCGGAGATAGACGCAGCGCTTTCACTCCCAACCACCTCCTCCTGCATGCACAAGCACGCGCATACGCGCAAACACAACCCTCAGTTCCTCTCTCTCTCTCCTTTCTCTCTCTCTCTTTCTCTACCCTTTCTGGGACTCTAGTGACGTTTACGGACAAGACGTATACATTATTATTTTATGTCTGGAGACTAAAATTCCCCTAAAAGATGGCTGAACATATTTTTACTTTCCTATCTTTTGGCTCGTGTCCTTGATTCTTTCTTCTACTTCATCACAAGCACTGACGGAGTAATTCCCAAGGACTGAGTTCTGGTTATCAGTAATGATATACGACACAATACAATCTCTCTTTTTCCTGAATATTCTACTTCCCGTTTTCTTCCTTCCTCCGAACCTGGATCCTTTACTCTGAAGTCTTGCTATTCCTGGTGATACACACACACACACACACACACACACACACACACACACACACACACACACACACACATCTAAATGGTCATTTTGAGAAAGCTCAAAGACAATTTCAGGTTTGAATTGAAGTACTGGAAGAAAGACAAGATTTTCAAAAAATTGACTTAATCCTGTGAGAGGGAGAGAGACAGAGAGAGAGAGAGAGAATGTACACACAACGCCAACACGCGCACACACACACGTACACACAAGAAACCGACAAAGAGCACCCAGAATTTGACGTCACACAGGCCTTGCCATCTTGAACGCACAAGGCTTGACTAGCTGGCTCGGCTAGCTGGTTGGCTCCTTCCTACGTCACAAGGAACGAGTCTGGAGGTTCGGAGGACCCGGCTGCTGCTGCTGCTCAGGCCCGGACGTCACATTAGTGTGGTTTACGAGGACTTTCGTCGAAGGAGGGGAGGGGAGGGTCTTCTTTGAGTGTGGTCATGGGTGACAATTTATTTATCTATTTATTTTTGGAAAGTTAGTATAACCTTATGCAGCACCCAGGTATGTTGGGAACGATAACAATAATAACAATAATAATAATAATAATAATAATAATAATAATAATAATTGCAATGATAATGATAATTACAATGATAATAACAACAATAATAACAATAATACAAATAATGCATTTGTCAATGCATATATCGAGCACGCACGCACGCACACACATACACAAAATAAATTAAAATAAAAAAATGTAGTTTTGTCTTCGTTCCCCAACCGTCGATTTCTACCACGGACAAACTCTTTCGACTGAATAAAATCACTTTGATTTAAACTTTAAAAAAATTCTACAACAACGCGTCATCATAGCGATGGGGTGAACCATTTCAGTTGTCTTTTCAATGAAAAAGATTATTAAATATTTCCCACGACAAAACGTGATCCAGTGACGTCACTGGAATAAAGGGATTAATTGAGAAAACTTTCGTTCTCTCCCCACCACATACACAGTCATCTCGTACATGGAGATATTTTTCTTTTCTGTCTGCGATAAGCACCAAAGGTAGTCAATTGACTTTAAAATGGGGAGGATTTGTTAGAGAAAGAGGGGGGAAGGGTGGAGGGAGGGAGGGAGGGAGGGAGGGAGGGAGAGGGAGAAAGAGAGAGAGAGAGAGAGAGGGGGGGGAGACAGAGGGCGAGAGAGAGAGGGGGGAGGGAGAGGGGGAGACAGAGGGCGAGAGAGAGAGAGAGAGAGAGAGAGAGAGAGAGAGAGAGAGAGAGAGAGAGAGAGAGAGAGAGAGAGAGAGAGAGAGAGAGAGAGAGAGAAGGGGAGGGAAGGAGAGAGGGAGAGGGAGGGAGGGAGAGAGAGAGCGAGAGAGAGAGAGAGAGAGAGAGAGAGAGAGAGAAAGAGAGGGAGGGAGAGAGAGAGAAGGGGGGGATGGGGAGAGGGGGAGGGAGGAAAGAAGAGAGAGAGAAGGGGAGGAGAGAGAGAGAGAGAGAGAGAGAGAGAGAAAGAGAGAAGAGTAAAAAAGAGATCAGCAAGACTGCACTACAAGACTACTGAACCTACCGAAGTCAATTTCGCGCGACACCACGAAGCTTCTGCAAGAGTTCCCGAAGTTTGCCTCTCGCTCGCTCGCCAGAACAAAGCTCACAACAAATCACGTCACAGGTTTCTTCTTCGGGAGTTACGGAACAGCAGGATCACCCGCGTGACGCGATGCGACGCGACGACAGAGCGCTAAAGGGACACACACACATACCCTCGTCAGCATGGAGCAACCCGACCCGCGGGCTGGTGGGCGCGCTCGCGCGCTCTCCCGCAGCCCCCTCTGGACGCGACGGGTCACTGACCGGCGTGTGTCCTTCCCTGTGCAGAGGTCACAGGGGCTTTGCACCCGCCGCCCGCCCCGCTCCAGGGTCCTCCTCCTCCTCCAGGTACTTGCCCTCTTCCTGCAGGTACTCCTCCTCATCCTCCTCTTTCTTCTTCCCTACCTACCCTCTTCTTGATTATATGCTTCCTCTTCCTGCATGTATCCCTCCTCCCTCTTTCTTCACTACCTCCCCTCTTCCTCCATTAATGCTTCCTCTTCCTCCCCTCTTCCTCCATGTATGCCTCACCCTCCTCTTCCTCTTTCTTCCCTAACCCTCCCCTCGTCCTGCATACACGCCTCCCCTCCTCCTCTTCTTCTTCTCCCTCCTGAACATACTCCTCATCTTCCTCCTCCTTCTCTCCCTTCCCTACCTCCCCTCTTCCTTCATGTATGCCTCCCCCTCCTCTTCCTCTTCTTCCCCTAACCCTCCCTTCCTCCTCCTTCTCTTCCTCTTGAATATACTCCTCTTCCTCCTCCTCCTCTTCCTTCCCTACCTCGCCACTTCCTGCATGCATACCTCCCCCCCTCTTCCTCTTTCTTCCCTATCCCTCCCCTCCTTCTCCTCTTGCTTCTGAATAAGCTCTTCATCTTCCTTCTTTTCTTCCTTCACTACCTCCCCTCTTCCTGCATGTATGCCTCCCCCTCCTCTTCTTCTTCCTCTTCTTCCCCTGACCCTCCCCTCCTCCTCTTCCTCCTCAATATAATCTTCTTCCTCTTTCTCCCCTTTCCCTACCTCCCCTCTTCTTGCATGCATACCCCCCTCCTCTTCCTCTTTCTTTCTTCCCTAACCCTCCCCTCGTCCTGCATACACGCCTCCCCTCCTCCTCCTGAATATACTGCTCATCTTCCTTCCCTACCTCCCCTCTTCCTGCATATATGCCTCCCCCCTCCTCTTCCTTTCTTCCCCTAACCCTCCGCTCTTCCTCCTGAATATACTCCTCATCTTCCTCCTCCTTCAATTCCTTCCCTACCTCCCCTCTTCCTGCATGCATACCTCCTCGCTCCTCTTCCTCTTTCTTCCCTAACCCTCCCCTCCTCCTCCTGAATATACTCCTCATCTTCCTCCTGCTTCTCTTCCCTACCTCCCCTCTTCCTTCATGCATACCTCCCCAGTCCTCATCCTCTTCCTTCCCTATTCCCCCTCTTCCTACATGTTCGCTTCCCTCACCTTTCTTCATCACAACCCTTTCTTCTTGCAAGTCCCCATTCTCTTCCTTCTCTACCTTTCCTCTTCCTACATGAACGCCTTCCTCCTTCCTCCTCCTCCTCCTTCCCTACCTCACTTCTTCCTGCTTGAACACCTTCCACACCTCCTCTTTAAGTCGATAGTACTTCTCATACTCTATGTACTTCTTCCTTGTACTTCTCGTACTTCCCTCTCCCTCTTCCTCTTCCTCCTTGTACTCCAACTCTTCCTAGTTCCTCGCTTCCTCCCTCCTTTCCCTTCCTCCTCTTCCTACTAGAGTTGTCTCTTCCTAGAACTTCTGAAATTCGGAAACTTCTAATATTCGAAAAAAAAATTAAAAGTGCTTCTGGTATTTGGAACTTTTCAGGTTATGAGAAACTTTAGTCCCGAATATTGGAAAAATTTCCCGAATTTGAGAAATTCACGCAAAGAGAGAAATATTTGGATTTTTCTTCTTCTACGTACTTCCTTTTCCTCTCTCCCCCCCCTAGACCTCCTCCCACACCCAACCACCACCACCTACACCTACACCCAACTCCCACCCACTCCACTTATTCCGTCCTACACACTCCCCCACTCCTAGGAGATACACTTGTCGTCCTTTCATTTCTTCCTCCTTCAAGTAAATTCCCAGAACTAGTACTGGGGTTCTGGGTCTGGTGGTGTCCTTCTGGTGGATCGAAGGCTTGTTCCAGCTATGATGGTGATTACGACATTCCACGTGGTAAAATCGTGGACAAAACCTCTGACCCATTCCAACGTCTTCGTCATGCATATGTTGAGTTTGCTGCCGAGTATTGTGTGTTCTTTTGTGTACACACACACACACACACACACACACACACACACACACACAAAGTTTACTCTGTACAGAAAATATATAAATATTTATGCTATCCGAAATATATTTGTAGAGCATCCTTTGGTCGTTTCGGAACTTTTGTCTACAACTGTACCGTAATTGAGTTCCGAGGTTGCACTGGCAGAGATGGACCATAGTACCGTTTGTTTGGTATCTGTCGCAACCTGATTTGGCAAAATAAGTTCTTGTTTCTTCTATGGGTATTGAGACTGAGTTTTGATTTTCATGTGTGATTGAAAAAAAAAAAACAATAATATTTTTAGTTAAAAAAGGAAGACGAAGAAGAACAAGAAAATGAAGAAGAAGAAGAAGAAGAAGAAGAAGAAGAAGAAGAAGAAGAAGAAGAAGAAGAAGAAAAGAAGAAAAAGAAAAAGAAGAGGAAGAAGTTGACGATTTTTTTCTTTTCTCAACTGTTCCTGTCTCGTGGATGTAGAAACTATAGATTTTTTCGGATAATGCTGCATATATATATATATATATATATATATATATATATATATATATATATATATATATATACTAACCCTACTAGTAGTCTTATTTCTACAAATAGCTACTGATAGAGCAGACGACACGGGAATTGGTACTAATCTGTAAGATCGAAATTGGAGAACTATTTTACAGTATCCTTATCCTTTAATGAGTAATACCAGAGGATACTGACCATATGCCGACCGAAAAAAATACATCAAAATTGCTCCGGAGCAAGACTATCGTCGTTTTGGAATCTGTCTATACTTCTTAGTTAAATCCAAGAGGTACATATGACATAGCAGCTACGAGTACATCAAGATTGCTTCGGAGCAAGTCTATCGTCGTTTTGGAATCTGTCTATACTTCTTAGTTAAATCCATGAGGTACAGATGACATAACAGCTACGAGTACTCCATGAATTTATGACAAATTTCCAGCGTCGAATAATGTAGCACTTTAGTGCTATTCTCGTAGTTGGCTCCTTCCTCTATCTACAGTACATACCAAAAGGCTTCTTCACTCATCTCCACGAATTTATATACTAACGATACTGTAAGAAAATCATCCAGAATTGAAAAAAAAAAAAAAAAAATATTGTTTAGAATCTTTTACTACATGAACCAGACACCCAGTACTTGTTCTGGGTACCTAGGAAGTACCATTTCCGGTTTTTCGGTTTCTTGCTAAATACCATTACAAGCGTGAGTACCAATACCAGATCTGGTAAGGATAAAGGCGTTGATACGAGCCCCTACGGAGATAGTAAAGATAAGGAAATACTCGTGACATTATCACCCCGCGAGGCAAAAATACATCGACGATAGTGAAGATAAGACAATGCCCATGCTATCATCACCAACGGACGACGTAAGCAATGTTGCAAGAATCACCGAGGCTTTAGATCTTGCTAGCCAATATCCCACCCCTAGTGTAGGGCTAACTAACAAGGTTAGATAGCCAAGTGGAAAAAAAATCTAACACATTTCGTTAGGAGCCCAGTAACACCAAGCTTCCTACCCGTTTCCGACCACCTTCGACCGAAAATCAAGCGATTGGTCGGCGACACAAAACCTATGCAAGGAATTGAAATGGGAAAAGTTAATGTGGTTGATAAGATGAAAATCCATATACTGGGAACTATTCAGTGTGCGTTGTAACATATCTATCTATCTATCGATCTATCTCTCTAACTATATTATTACCGACTACCGGCGACCAGGCTGATTTGTGCTGTTCCTCTGTTTATGAAAAAGAATTCAAGACAATGCTGCAATTGGAGTGAATCTCCCCCGCCATCTGGCGCTAACAAAAGTGCCACCGCTGAAGGTGGTGGTCGGAAACAGGTCGTATGCTTAGTGTGGTAGTGGATTAAACTGTGAATCTCACTTTCGTACGTAGTCCGTATATTACGACCAATGTTGGGGTTTAGACTTTGTCGGGGTTAGTTATGCGGTAATGGATTTAATCCCTGAATGTACAGACACCTGTTCAGGTACTTTGTAAATTACAATGTTGCAATGTCCAGAATTCCGCATTCGTCTGGCAAAATGCAACATTGATTCCTATATTATGTTATCTAGATTATGTCTAAAATGCTCTATCTGCGATATTTATCAGCTATCCTACAGTTCATGCACACCCTACAGACGTAATTTCGAAACGAAAAAACAATAAATAAATAAATAATATATAATAACCCCTTGGATGACGGGTCCCATTTTGTCATTCTAACTGCCGCCAGACGATTTTATTCATCTCCATTGCAACTACCCCTTCCGAAATGGTGGCACTTTCCCCGCATGTACGTATGTATGTATGTATGTATGTATATACATATGTATATGTAATGTATGTAAACCTAAACTGGCCTGTCTGCAGAATACTATATCTAGGCTATGATGTCCACAGACGAGCTTTAGGATGGCTTACAGACTAGGCACTCTCGTAGCCTGGGTTATAATCAGTACTGCATTCCCTTCCCCCCCTTCCATCATTCTTTCCTTCCTCCCTTCCATCATTCTTTCCTTCCTCCCTTCCTTCATTCTCTCCCCTTTTCCTCACTTCCTTCCTTCCTCCCTTTCTCGTTCAGCGAGTCCCACAGTGCCAAGGTTCCATGACGTGACCAAACGCACGTGGCACTCTCCACTATCAAGTATCGTTGCAGAGGCCAAGAGATGCCAGTGAAGGAGGCTCTCCGCTGCTTCGTAAATTTTCTTCCTTTCCACAGTCAGGTCGACCACACTGAGGCAGCGTGGAAGCTTCTTGACGTGCCTGAAGTGGATCGGTAAATTCTAAATTGATCTGAAGTGCCGATGGAGTGATAGAAGTTGGGATTGATGGCGGGAATCGAACCGGTGGCATTCGTGTTTGAGAGAAAGATGAAAGTCGTCAAGAGGACAAGGCAGGAGGCTGTTATTACGGAAATCACCTTGGCCCTACCTGCTTGGACTGCCGGGACGGAGGCAAAATATTACCGGCGTATGCACAGAGTCCGGACCATAACAATGAGGTTGTAAAAAAAAAAAATAGAGAGAGAGAGAGAGAGAGAGAGAGAGAGAGAGAGAGAGGGGGGGGTTTACATTGCCACTAAATATATAAAAGAAAATATAAAAAATAAAATCACAAACGAAGCAGTAAACAATTCATCATCGTTCTATCAAAGTCACAAATGAAGCGGAAATATCATTGATATATGTGAAACGTTCTCTAAGTTATTGGGATTCTCCAAAATACTAAAGTTTCCAGTTTTGGGAACGAAACCGTCTTTCGCAACTGCTTCAGATATCCGGAAGTTTCTGGAATTCGTTCCAGATTCTGGAAACTGGCGAATACTGGAGACTCCCGTCAGAGAAATCTGTACTCCAGGGCATCGAAGACGTGCAGCAAGACCAGGATGAACTTCACAACAAAGAGGGGTTGGTTGGTTCAACAGCTGTTACAGCAGTTAAGACGCAGCTGCAAAGATAACAAGGAGTCTGAGACACGAAGAAGAAGGGGGGAAAGGGAGAGAGGACAGCTGTACTGAAACTGGTTAAGATACTTGTGGGTACCTACAGACAGGACAGCTGCAGGAACTAGCGCAGCTGCAGAGAAGGACAGACCAGCTGCACCTCGGTCAAACGTGTCTTCCCATACAGACCATGCCTAGTGGATACTCACAAACACGCACGCAGGCACGTACATCTATACAAACGCAGACGATGCAAGATCTTCTCTGAAGAAAACACCCATGTCCAGTTTCTTTAGACAAACTCCTTCACCGCTTCCCTCCACAAATTCCTCCCTCCTTCTCCTCCTCCTCTTCGTCCCTGTTCCCTCCCCATATCCTCCCTTCATACCTCCACAAAATCTCTTCCACACGGCCTGTCTCCTCCTGTCTCCTCATCATGTATTTGTTCATCCTTCAAATGACCTTCAAAGAGACCCCAAACCACTACCTCCTCCTCCTCCTCCTACTTTCCCCCACCCCCTTCCGTTATCCTCATCTGTCCTCCTCCGTCCTCCCCCATTTTCTTCCTTCCTCACTTCTTTCTTTCCTATTTTGTACCTTTATCTTATCTAATTGTCTTCGTCTTCTCCTTCTTCGTCTCCTTTCTTCTTTCTCAGTTCTTTTTGTCTCATTCGCTTTCTTCGGATACGCGTTCTGTATTCTTCCTCCTCATCTCATACCACCAGCAACTCCTCTTCTTCCTCTTCCTCCTCCTCCAACAGTGCTCACCTTCTCATCCATCTTCTTCTCCCTCCACCTACCTCCCCGCCTTATTCGCCGTTAGCGTCATCATTTACCTCCTCTTCTTTTGTTCACCAAACTCTTCCTCCAACTCGACTTCTCGGGCCTTCGACGTTTCATCCACCAACTCCTCCGGTACCACATTTTCCGACCTTTCTCGCCTCCGTTTCTGTAATCCTCTTCATTTACTTAATACGTCGTTCTTCTTCTCCGTCTTTCAAAGCTTTCCAATTAACCCTTTTATCAACCTTCATTGTGTTCTTATTTTATCCGTTTTTATCTCTTCAGAGCCTTCTTCAGACTATCACATCTTCCACCCACACCGAACAATCCACCTTCAAGGGTTACCCTCTCCTGTCTTTATCTATTCACCTCCTCTCATTTATACAATTCCCTATTCCACTGCCATCTATATTCCCTTTTATACACACTTATGTCCTCTTCTCTATTCTCCTTTGTTTCTTCGACACATTTCTCCTCTTATCCATCAGTACTTCTCCGTTTTCTTTACTTTATGAGCCCCTCTTATTATCTCTCTCTCTCTCACACACACACACACCTCTATCATCCCTTCCTTCTTTACTTCCTCCACCCCCACCCCACCTTTCCCTTTCACTCACCATCCACGTCACCACACAACCACAATTCACACCGAATAATATGTAGTTTACCAGCACTTCTATATTTGTGAGTAATCTAGCATTCACCTTGAAGCCACACGCTACAAATGGGCTTCACGACGACGACGACAGAAATGTCGATATTATAGCTACCCGACGACCAACACGACCTCAGATAATTTATTTCTTGAGGAGAGAGAGAGAGAGAGAGAGAGAGAGAGAGAGAGAGAGAGAGAGAGAGAGAGAGAGAGAGAGAGAGAGAGAGAGAGAGAGAGAGAGAGAGAGAGAGAGAGAGAGAGAGAGAGAGAGAGAGAGAGAGAGAGAGAGAGAGAGAGAGAGAGAGAGAGAGAGAGAGAGAGAGAGAGAGAGTCCTCGCAGCTAAAGACACATTATGTTAGCCTCAAATATTTGAGTTCGGTCTTAATGATGCTCAGGTAATGTCGGTCTGTATGGTGTGAAGAAGCGCACGTGGAATGCTGGGTGCGTTCGGAAGGAAATAAAGAAAAAGAAAAGATAATTTTAAAGAAAAATATAAAAAAAAAAGAATAGAAAAAAGAAGAGAAACCAAAATAATCTTAAATGACGAAAAATTAATAGAAAATATAAAGACAAAGAAAGAGAAATAAGAAAGAAAAAATAATGCCCCGCAAAGACTTTGCGTTATGCTCCGGCTCCATTTTCGGCAGAATAAAATCGCCTGGCGCAAGTCTACAATATAATGCAATTCACGTTACAAATTCATTAATTTCTTTATTTTTCTACCTATCCTTTCTGGCAACGAAGGGATTGTGTTGATCTAGATTAAAGTGGAGGAAATAATTTGCAAGTTTAATCATGACAACTGAACTCCAAAAATTTTAAATATTCAAAATTCCACGCTAACTAGAATGCAGTGGTTACAAACCGGACTAAACTGAGGGAATTTTCCCTATTTATTCAAACACACACACACGCACACACACACTTGGTGAAAACAGGTTTCTCTATGCTCTAATAAACTAACAGGGAAAAGTTCGTCCACTGAAACGCATAATGACGTCATGTCTTCGAAAGCATTGCTCCGCCCCCTTTATCCCGTGACGACACTAGCAGTTTTATGGCATTAGCTACCCATTATTATGAGAGTATCAATTCTATCTAACGAGGGATGGGAAAGGGAAAGCTAATTCCAAGCCATGTGGTAAAGGAAACATTCCTTAATTGGGTTTCTTAATAATATACATACATAATATACACATTATACGTAATATTTAGTAGGCACGCCATTACACTTCTTTCGTTTTTCTCCCATCCTAGCAACACGGCCTGCCCATCTCATACTTTAATATTTTACTTCGTCCTGTATTTGACCTGTCATTTCTCTGATATCTCTGTTATGTCTTCTTCACCCATCTTCAGCGTCATGCACTGGTCCCAGCATCATCCGTAGAACTGCATTTTTGAGACTTCCAAAAAAAAAAAAAATTCTTTAGAATACATTACCTGTTTACACACACACACACAATATATATATATATATATACATATATATATACATGCACACACACACATATATATATATATATATATATATATATATATATATAATATATACACACACACACATATATTTGTATGTATCACGCCCATACCGTTATCAATAATAGTTTTTGCTCAACAGACTATATCAATCAATTACTACCTTCACAGATCTGTCAGGACGATTAAAGTGATGACTGTTGGCGCTGGAGTCGGGCCCCGCAGCGAGCATAAATCACTCGACAGAAAAACGACCGCCAAAACCTGTACACTTTCACTTCTAGTGACTAGTATATTTATTGTACCTACCGTTAGGCGATTTCATTCATCACATGGAGAAACTCGGCCCCTAGTGGAATTATGTACGAGGTATATGAACAAACATGACGGCGGGAATAAGACAGAGAACAGGCAGCAAGGGACAAGGAACAAGTAAGGAACACAACTTCAAGGTCGTTCTTACTAATAGTTTCTTGTAAACACTTCCTCGCATCGGCGAATTCCGTCAATGTAATTGGATCCACCCGTACCACAACTAAAAGAGAGCGATGCCCCCTTCTCTCTCTCTCTCACACACACGCATACCAATGAGGAGTATCTGATATGACAGAGAATAGAACCCACAGAATTCAGGTCACAAGTACGCGTGTTATCAACAATGTATCCATCTGGCTGCAACCAGACAATTTTATTCAAAAACCTCTACAGCAATGCATCGTCCAATCGTTCCTATGCCCTTCAAGAGGAAGGAAGGTGAGGAGCCTACGCCAGGAGGCGCTGAGTAGCTGCGTCCGAAGCCATCACCTTTGCTCTATTATGCACCTCGGGGATTGTTGGAGCAGGTAATGTCCCTGATACTGGGAATCGGAGAGGAGGGCGAAATTCGAACCCACAACAAAGCGAATGCGAGACCGTCAGCGCACAAGGTAAGATATCTGATAAGAGGGACCGTCTGCACCAAGACTTTCTCAAAGCTTCTAGATGTGTCAGAGATCACTGCAACTAGTTTAATTGCTACCTGTCACAATCAGGAAGTTATGATGACTGTAGCGGTGGTGAAAATTAAGCAGTGAACTGCGCGCGTGTGTGTGTGTGTGTGTGTGTGTGTGTGTGTGTGTGTGTGTGTGTGTGTGTGTGTGTGTGTGTCCGCTCACAAATATTCAAAAAGAAACCCAAAAATTATTTGATCCCAAGATATTGAAATGACCCGAGAAATTAGTAAAACAAGAAAAAATTAATAAATAGATAAATAATAATAATAATAATAATAGCAATAATAGAATAATAATAACAACAATAATAGTAATAATAAGTATAAATTACGATCCACAGTGCTTCAAGTTTACCAAATCTATAAAAATTTATTCAAGTATATTAAATCAAACGGTTGTAAACGAAATATTATAGTAAAATAAAAAAGTTCTTCATTTGACAAAGAAAACGAAGTACGAAAAGATAATAAAGTGGAAGAAAAGAAGAGGTGAAAGAATAAAATAGGACGAAAAAATAAAAGAAATCAAATTAAAACATAAAACGAAGATACTAAAGAAGAAGACTAGGAAATACGAATTTGAGAAAAAGAAAGAACAAACACAAAAATAGAAACTGAGGAAAAACGAGACGAAAAAGAAACAAAAAAAACGGAAACTGAGAAAGAAGGAATAAAGAAGCTGAGAAAAAATGAGAAGATGAAGAAACACAAAAACAGTAACTAAGAAAGAAGGAATACAAAGACAGAAACCGAGAAGGATGAAGAGGAAGAAGACGAAGAGGGTGATTTGCAAACCTCAAGTTCGTTAACCCCCGCCGCCAGGAGGCGTCAACGTCTTTACCGGTCCGCGTCTGCCGTCACGCGATTTTATTCACCCCAAAGAGCCCTCCAAGGCCTGTAGTACACCAACTGGTCTCGAGCTCATCTCAACAGGACTCCTCTGCTCTGAGCAAACACTTCACAGATTTTGTTTTGGCTAAAAGCTGATGATTTTATTTGGCTGCGTGTGACCCCATCAGGCGTGGCTGGAATGGGGAGTCGCTCAGTCGAAGCTCAGTTCAGCCTAGGGTCCGCCCTAAACTGAATTAAATTGTTTGGAATTAATAGACAACAGACCACACACGCGCGCGCGCGCACACACATCAAACCTTGCGAACAACCTTACCAAGGAAAGGTACAGAGGTTGCATCGTTCCCCAGGGGTCAGTGCGGTGATCCTGCACAAGACCACTGGGCAGTGCTAGTCAAGGTAAATGTACCGGATATAGAGGTGAAAGTGGTCCAAGTGTGTGTGTGTGTGTGTGTGTGTGTGTGTGTGTGTGTGTGTGTGTGTGTGTGTGTGTGTGTTGAATGTAAAAATAAAGACATAGTAGGAAGACAAAGAAAGAGGAATGGGGCAGTGACATGTAAAGGACCATGAAAGAGATGAATATGATAAGGAAGAGAGAGAAAGAGAGAGAAAGAGAGAGAGAGAGAGAGAGAGAGAGAGAGAGAATAGAGGTGAGAGGATATAGGAGAAAGGAGGAGAAAGGAGGAGGAGGACGAGGAGAGGAGAGAGCTGAGGATAAAAGAAAGAAGACGTCCCGGAGGCCAGAGAATGCCACACAAGACAGACAGCAGAACATAAGGATGGTGTACCGGACGTTGAGGTAGGTGGGCGACGACACCACAGTCGCGTCGCGCGCGCCATTCGGGCCCAGACAACCGCCCGCCCGCCCCAACTACTCTCAACATCAGGCTCTTCACGAGGGGTCGCTGACTCGCTTCCGTCCAGGGTCAGCACCCTGGGATTCGAGTCGTTATGCGGGATCCACCGTGAGAATGACGTCAAGGGGATCGTGGAGGAAGGGAGGGAGGAGAGGGGGTGGAAGCAACAGATAAGGAAAAGGAGGAAAGAGGAAAAGGATGAACTGCAGAGGAAGACGAGCAAAAGGAAGAAAAGACGGAAGAAAAAATTAAAAGAAAAGAAGAAAGGGGAGGGAAAGAGGAGGAGGAGGAGGAGGAGGAGTTTGCGGTAGAGATACAAATGGAAATCAAATATTGAGAAACCATCCCCTTCTCCTGTCTTGTCGAAGTGGTTCGGGGTCTACCACATAACGTTAGCCAGAATAAAATATACAAATCCTTACACTTTGGCCAGGTCACGTGACTGTGTCACAGTCTGATGTCACACAGTGACATTCGGCACTGACCTGCTACAAAATAACTGTTCAAGAACACCTCGAGAACATCTTCGAGAACACCTCCTAGAGCATCTTCGAGAACACCTCCAAGAACATCTTCAAGAGCACCTCCAAGAACATCTCGAGGACACCTCCAAGAACATCTTCGAGAACACCTCCAAGAACATCTTCGAGAACACCTCCAAGAACCTCTCGAGAACACCTCCAAGAACATATCGAGGACACCTCCAAGAACATCTTCGAGAACACCTCCAAGAACATCTCGAGAACACCTCCAAGAACATCTCGAGAACACCTCCAAGAACATCTTCGAGAACACCTCCAAGAACATCTTCGAGAACACCTCCAAGAACATCTTCGAGAACATCTGCTACCCGTCTCGTGAGGCCTCTTACCTCCAACCCATCTTCCCAATTTCCAACACTTCCAACACTCGTTAATTCTCGCGACTGCCCTTCTGCCAACTTTCCCCCCTCCCTCTTTCAACACCTGCCAATATTTACACACACACACACACACACACACACACACACACACACACACACACACACCGTGCACCCCTGAACTCGTGAGGCCCCCCTACCTCCCTAAAACCATCCACTCCTTAATCACCCCCTCCCCAGCGCAACCTCAACACCTCCAAAACTTAGAACCAGCACCTGTTCCATTTCTTTTGCTATTACTTGGAGAGCCAAACGTTGCCACATCACTCCTGCAAACTTTTCTACCTCGTCCTTTCACGTCGTCCAAGGCCCCTTCTATCTCCTACTCTCTGAATCACTCACTCTCTCTCTCTCTCTCTCTCTCTCTCTCTCACACACACACACACACACACACACACACACACACACACACACACACGGCTTGATGGCGCAGTGGTGGCGTTCGCAACCGCTGCTACAGCAGTCCGAGTTGGAATCCCGCCCAGGGCTGAAACAATTTCAGTATCGCTGCGCTGCAGGTTATAGTCCAACTCTCGTGGACGGGGAGTTGTTTGTTTGTTTGTTTGTGTGTGTGTGTGTGTGTGTGTGTGTGTGTGTGTGTGTGTGTGTGTGTGTGTGTGTGTGTGTGTGTGTGTGTGTGTGTGTGTGTGTGTGTGTGTGTGTGTGTGTGTGTGTGTGTGTGTGTGTGTGTAAGGTCACAGCATTACCCATAGATCGGTCATACATGAGCTCTGAGGTCTCTTCCGGGAAGGAAATAGCTATCGAACACGTGATCCAAGACCATGGTGAGTCACACACACACACACACACACACACACACACACACACACACACACACACACACACACACACACACATACGAAATTAAAGAAAAAAAAATCACACTAACCCCTTCCTCCGTTCACTCTCTTCTTTGTTCAGGTCGGTCCCTTCCCCTCCTCGGACCTGACCCCCTAAAAAAAGGGTCCTTATCTCTCGCCTCTTCGAACGAGGATGGAGGTCATCGGTCCCTGTAGCTGTCTGCAGAGAACGTGTCTGTTTGCTTGTTCGTGGGGGCTTGTTTATGTGCGCGGCGGTTATAATGAGATATATGTACACGTATATAAAGTTGTGTACACAATTGTAACGGGACACGAGTTGTTCTCCCTCTCGCGCGCAGTAAGGCGGAATGCGTTCTATAAAACGTCTTTACAATGTTTAGCAAAAGACAACAATGTAATTTCTATGCAAACCCTAACCCAAGTAAGTAATGTCCACTTTTCACGTAAGAATGGTGTAATGCAGGGTTTGGGGGTGCTGGGAAGTTGTGCACACAAAAATAACATTGATAATATATATGTATCATTGATTACCCAGTTATGCATATTTGACTTTTTTCTTGCTATTTGATTTTTCTAGTGTGTTCTTATTTCTTCTACAAACAATATTGTCAATTTGTTTCAGTTCTCAGGAATCAAGAAAATAAATCATCAAGTAGTACATTTCATCTTCATCCTTCTAATAACAAGATGGGGTGCTGGACTGCTTAGAAATGACAACAGGAGGTGCTATGGTTGGAAAAGGTTGGGAGTAAAGGATAAGACCCAAACATCTCTTTATGGTAATGTTGTTCCGTTGTTATGTGTTCCGGAATGGACTACGTGTTGGGAGTGTTAACGAAGCTTAATTAAAGCCCATTTGTACAAAATTACTTGTATATTTTTTGTTTGCACTACCAAGAGTCGTGTCCTCTTGGCGTTGCGTTCGCCCACACCCCAGTCCCATTGAAGTATATCTATGGTTAAGTTATATAGGTAACAGCGCCCAAGAATTTCAGTCCTCGACGCTCAGTATTGAAATATGTTCGGCAAAGCACTTTGACAGGGAGTGAGGGCTCTCTCGACATCAGAATGTCCTGTTTGGGTGTGACAAGACTCTCACTCTCATGACGTGAAAGAAAATGGAAGATACAAGGATACAGTGGTTTCCTTTTCGGACGCCATAGGATCCGTGCCGCTTTGGAGAAGTACCGGTACCTGGCCAAGCAGTGTCAAGTGGAGGTTGACTGAACGGCAAGGGAGACTCACAAAGCCCTTTATGTTATGCAGTGAAGAAGCTCCGCTTGGAATTTTCGATGTACAGTTCGTGGAGGTTCGTGAGGCGCTGTCCTCCCCCTCCCTCTTAGGAAGCACCTGTTCTTCAGATATATTCAGTATTGTTCTTCCATACCAAGAGGTACTTCTTTTTTTATTCCAACTGACGTCAAGTGATTCTTATTCAGTTGTGAGGTTCTTGGATTGGTCAAGCAAGCTTTCACCTGGTCGGTCCCCACCCGTGGCTTTGTGTGGTCGTTTTATCATGAAAAACACTTATATGTGATTCACTCGCGTGTTATCTTCTTAACTCCTACCGAGTATGTTTGTCTCCAACATTATCCTTCAGCTTTAGATCTCCTGATGAGGGTCCTCCACTGCTGCAGAAGGACGAAGTTGAGGAAGACAAATTTAATGCGGGTGAGTTGTTCCGATAATGAGGTAAGTGCGGTTACCTAGGGGCTGGAGACCTGTAGACATAGTTCACTGTTTTGAGTATTTTACACACACATACGCACACACATACGCGCGCGCGCGCACACACACACACACACACACATATATATATATATATATATATTTTTTTTTTTATGGCACAATCGGTTAAGTCACTATCACTTGTCACGTGCTAGCGGAGGTTCGAGTCCTTGGCTGTACCGCGTTTCAATTTCTGCATGTATGCCTCCTCGATCTTCTCGATGCTGATGGCTTAGAATTAAAGTGAATTGTGATTGCTAAATGTAAATCTGTTCAATGGGACCCATTCAGTGTAGTGTGTGTGTGTGTGTGTATACTGTATATGTATATATATATATATATATATATATATATATATATATATATATATATATATATATATATATATATATATATATATATATATCAAGACCCTCTTTTCCCTTATAAGGGAGATAGCCAGTCAAGGCAATCACCTACTCCCATCCACCACCCATTTGTTCCCCTCTATTTATAGTTCCTCGTGGATGAAGTTATCAGAAGCAGTGCAGCAAGACACAGCACGTCCACAGCACGGCTGCTTCATTTACATAACGACCTCCCTCTTCGTTCCCTCGTGCAAGGGTGTCGAGTCTTAGAAGTCAAAATTAAATTCAAAATTCTTACTCAGGCACCTTACCTCCCCCCTCCCCCTCTTCTCTCTTTGGCCTGTTCTTGTAAAAAGCTGAAAATGGAGCAACTGTTCTTAGATTCAGAGTTCCTAGTAAAACATCCTAGTTCGTCATTCTTCCCCGTCTCCCTTTAAGCTGAAAGTGGCACAACAATTCCTGCAAAGGATTCACTCGAGTGGTTTCTAAGAGCCAAGACTGAATGCATTCTCTACAGTTCGGTCCCTTTCTGTAAATAAGGGTACAGATTCTAGGAAAAGGTATGATGGGGTGTCGGTCGCGGGGGGGGGGGTTCATTTCTGGTAAAAGCGAAAGTTCGATGAAGAAGACTTGAGTTCTCGAAGTTTAGGACTTGGAGAAGAATGTCAATGACCGAGTCACCCTCTCGCCCGTAATCTCCCTGATGTGGTGTTACTCTTGGGATCTGCTGAGTGAAGGAACACCTTCTCATTTTACCTGACGAAGGAGTAACTCGTTTAGGGTCAACCGGTGAGGTGTACAGTCACAAAGTAAAGTTTTGCCCCACGATACATTTATCTTTTTTTTTTCTTTTGTGATATATGTAGTATTTACCTTACAGTTAGGTAATATTATCAAACAGATAAAAAAAATTGTATCATGAAATACTCTGGGTGAATAAAAAATTGTCCGTGACTGTACATAGGTTTCTCTCGTCCTCACGACTCATTCTGCAAAGGCTTTGCGACATAAGTCTCATTTGCAGCTCAACAACATCCCACCGGGAAAGGAAAAGGACCTAATACAGACCCCTGAGGCACTCCACGTCTACCGCGCGTCCAGTGGGAATCTTCCTCATATCTTCCCACAATGACGTGGGTTCCATTTGGCTGCCTTTCTTGCGGCTCCAAAGTCACTCCGTCTCCCCAACCTGTTGAGACCCTTTGCCAAACGCCTTCGTTAAATGAAGATAGATTATCCTTTCCCGTGACATTTGCAACTTCACGTTCCACAGAGAACGTGTTGGAAATGTCAACATATCAAAGGGACTAGAGAAGTGACGAAGAGATAGACTGAGGTATAGAGAGGAAGTACGATCATACACGTATATGATTCACCATGATCATGTGTTGGACTCGTGATCGTCGGTTATTTCCCTCCCGGAAGAGAGCTCAGAGTTCGTATATGACCGATCTATGGGTAATGCTGTGTGTGTGTGTGTGTGTGTGTGTGTGTGTGTGTGTGTGTGTGCGCGCGCGCGCGTGTCTGTTTCACCTACCCTCTCAGTTGAGACCCTAGAGCTCATTGGGTAGTTTTCACATCACACACACCCATCTCCTTGCTCAACGGAGACAGTAACAACTTCCACTATTAGTGGAAGCACATGCCGTGAAGGAGAGCGATCTCGAACATCCCTTGTGAAAGACCGAAGTGTCTGTGATTCAGCATGGTCTTGGATCACGTGTTGGACTCGAGATCGACAGCTATTACCCTCCCGGAAGAGAGCTCAGAGCTCATATCTGACCGATCTATGGGTAATGCTGTGACCTTACATGCACACACACACACACCCAACTCCCCGCCCACGAGAGTTGGAGTAACGACTCGCAGCGCAGCGACACTGAAATTATTTCACCCCTGGCCGGGATTCGAACTCGGACCGCTGTGATAGCGGTTGCGAACGCTGCCACTGCGCCGTCGAGTAGTGTGTGTGTGTGTGTGTGTGTGTGTGTGTGTGTGTGTGTGTGTGTGTGTGTGTGTGTGTGTGTGTGTGTGTGTGTGTGCTTATGCGCTCCGCACACACCTCAACACAAGTACGAGAGAGAGTTTACACGAGAGTGAGTGAAAGTGGAAGAGAGAAATGGCAGAGAGAACAGGAAGAAGACTAAAAGCGCGTGCGTGCGTGCGGGTCGCCTGCTAGTGGTGGATGGGGGTGTGTGGAGGGTGGATGAGGGTGGAAGGAGGAGGCAAAGAGGTGGTACGGGGTGGGGTGGGGTTGGGGGTGGAGGGAGACGGTGGGGGAGGGTGGAGGGGTGTCATTGCCCTCTATCCCGGATTGGCTCCACTCTCCATGTGCAGGTCACTGAACCCAACTCCTCGCCCTTCCTTCCACCGCGGACTTGCCAATGTCGGGGAGAAGCGGGACCAACCC
This sequence comes from Oratosquilla oratoria, assembly GCF_046742065.1. Classification (NCBI taxonomy): domain Eukaryota; kingdom Metazoa; phylum Arthropoda; class Malacostraca; order Stomatopoda; family Squillidae; genus Oratosquilla; species Oratosquilla oratoria. The sequence continues at coordinate 15,104,977 of NC_134787.1, forward strand.
GCAAGGCTATGCGCGCGCACTCACAAAGCCTTATCAGTGCGTGCGCACACTCCCCCCTTTAACTCACTCCCAAAGTACCTTTAGTATGATGATCCTGTAGGTACCGTAGTCCACCAACTCTCGGAGAATTACTTGCGGTAACTTCCTGCCCAAGTTTCTGACTCGGGAACTTTTTTTTTTCTATAAATACTCTTCGACGCCACTCTACAGGCACTGTGGTCGGAGACTACGCCATACTTGACTCCTAGGGCATCACTCTCAAGGCCTTCTCGGGGTTCTAGGTACTCCAAGCTCCGTCCTAAAAGGCCATGACGTCATCCTTCCTTCCCAGAGATCTAACTGAAGTCCCTACCCCTATTAGCGAGTATCAAATTACACTTAGATCTTTAAGCCCATATGCGAGTCTTTATACCCATAACTACCATTACAACCCCCCTCGACTCCAATACGCCTTGGAGTTTAAACTCCCCATTTCTTAACTTCGGGGGAAAGGATCATTCTACAGCGCTTAAGGGGGACTCCATTCCCTTTAACTCTCTTTCCGAGGAAGACCTGACTTAGAACTCCTTCAAAGCAATTCAACGACTCAAGGATTCATTCTCTCTGCAGCCAAATGGTTCCCTTCTGCTGGGGATTAACCCCTTTCGCAAAGACAGTTAACCTCATCTCGGTTAACCTATTCATTGCGTTAAACGACTTCTAGACTTTACTCAGTTGATGAAGATTCCCTTTCCGCGGCGACAGGGTGTCGCAAGACGAAAGTCACACAAAAGACGCTGCTAAAAAAGTTTATTAACAAAGGCACAGTAATGACCTGTTCATACAGAACATTACATGTGCTCAGGAGTTGTTCTCGTGTTTTTCAAAGAACTCTTTGAGGTTATACGAACTCTCAGGCATGTTTCCGCGAAGAGCAATTGTGCGGGCCCTGAGCTATGACAGAAGCTTACTATTCTGTCTACTACCCCCTCACGTGGAGCATTGGTTTCTCCATCGTATTGGCTACCAGTTGTCACTTGCCCTGGTTATCAAGGCACACAGGGCAAAGGTGATGGGTTCCTCAAATCCTCACTGTTAACGGATGTCAGTGGCTTTATGTATGGGGAACAGACTATCACCATCGTGTTATATTATGCACCACGGGAACACCATTTACCCTACAGGGATGGTCTTGATCTCCAAGGATTCTCATCTGTTTAATTAATGCCGAGTGGTTCTTATTACAGCGGAGGGGAACCCCAAAGTGGGTCGGGACCGTCTTACTTAAAATGTTTACTTTAAGACGTCACTTAGACGGTTTACTTTAAGTACGACCGGAGCTAAAAGGCCGGGGGGGGGGGGGTCACGACCTCAAGGGTCCTCGTTCAAGGGCGTTGTCCCGGCGTCGAGAGGCGTGACCTGGGATGAAACGATCATAAGGGGCGTTGCCGAAGAGGAAGAAGCTTGGGATCTTCCGCGTTCAATCCCGGGGTGCCCTTGGGATTGAATTTATCAATTTATTCTCCTTATTCTATTTATCCTTTTCAATTATTTGTCTATTTGTTTACTTCTGCAGCAAAGGCGAGGCTTGTTTATTCCAGTCGAAGAACAGAACAGCGGCTGTATTCTTGATCGAATTAACATTGGAGGTCTTCCGCATTGTTTGGCTACAAATACCCTACACTCTGCGCCAAATTGGGTAAAAATTTTTTGTGAAATGACAACGTTGAAAGAAAAACAAATACGACTTTAACTGCAATATTTACTTCATTCAAATTTGTTCTTGTTGTTGAATAAAATCGCCAGGCCTTTGCAAAGACAAACATCATCTCCCTTTCCAAGTATATCTGACTCGACTTCTCTTCATACTTATTCAGAACCATTCCTCCACCTCCTTCCTCTTCCTCCTCGTTTGTTCGTTGTCAGGTGACAATTTAGATTTCTCTAGCAAGCATTGGCAGAATCCAATTAAGATAAATCCGTGAAGACAACACAAAGGGACAACCAACGTTCATATTTCTCAATAACTCAAACGAAGCTGCTGCCTTCACACTAATACAAAAAATGTACGTGTGTGTGTGTGTGTGTGTGTGTGTGTGTGTGTGTGTGTGTGTGTGTGTGTGTGTGTGTGTGTGTGTGTGTGTGTGTGTGTGTGTGTGTGTGTGTGTGTGTCTTCCTTTTGAATCAAATAACATTTTAACATAGCTTCCTCCTTGTGGAGCCTTTTGCACTTAGCTGCAATCTCCATCAAAGCTAATCTGAATTTTACGTTGCACGCACAGAACGAAAATTGCAAATGTCATGTCCCCCTTGCAAGACTAAGGTCAATAGACACATCCTTCCTGTACACCGAGAACTGAACAAACTATAACTGGCCCACTTTTTTCATGTCGAGACTGGGACTAGCTTCAAGAACATTGTTCTTGATGTTCTTGATGCGACTGTTATCAATCACACTAATTCAAAGCTGTGAAAGAAATGTATACGTGATAAAAAAAAAAGCACTTTGTGAGTGTTTATATCCATTTCGCTGCATTGTTAGCATGAGGGGAAGAGGATAATTCATTCCTGGCAGGTCCCCTGGCTTCTGAAGAAAGGATTCTTATAAACTCGAAGTCGTGAAGGAACCCTATGAGAAATAAATCGGTTTTCTCATCAGCGAGAGATACAATTTACTAACTAAAGATACAATCGCAAACAAAGGTTCTCACAATACATACACACACACACACACACACACACACACACACATATATATATATATATATATGCATGCGTTATTAAAGTCGACAGCAATAACGTATGCATACAAGAGAATCTGTATATATGTGTGTGTGTGTGTGTGTGTGTGTGTGTGTGTGTGTGTGTGTGTGTGTGTGTTTGATTGAATACGACAGCATTCTGGAAGTTGTTAATTTTCTTTCTTGTGTTTTCTATTTTTCTAATTACTTCCAGAATGCTGTCGTATTCAATCAAACATGTTTAAAAGATAACCTGCTCCCAAAATACACTAATAAATATATATATATATATATATATGTATATGTATATATATATATATATATATATATATATATATATATATATATATATATATATATATATATATATATATATATATATTGTCGAAGGCGTGATATATTTTCCAATGTAGTAACTAACTTACAGTACGGTAACTTTCTTGAATTGATAAAACAAAAAAACAAAAAATTGTCAAAGGATTTGAATTTTGTATAACGAAAAACTCCGAGTGTACCAAAAATTTTGCTCGTGACGGTACATCATTTACCTGCCTGGTATTTCAAACTTGATTCATGCAACAAGTAAATAACGTTTTTGGACCAGTTTTCTTTACACAAAGTACATTAACTTCGTTCGTACGAGCGTGTACAGTCAAAGCTAAGTTCCCGAAGACAAATCTGGTAAGTAGACTCAATATACGGTAATAACAAATACATCGACAGTAAGATGTTAAGAAACTTCCTTAAAGAAATCTGTTTAATTCTTTCTTAATAATCTTATTCCTACAAATGGTAAACTACTAAATGCAAGCCTTGAGGCAGGTTAACCCCATTTCGGGTAGGAAAGCGGTTAAGCTGTTTAATTCTTTCTTAATAATCTTATTCCTACAAATGGTAAACTACTTAATGCAAGCCTTGAGGCAGGTTAACCCCATTTCGGGTAGGAAAGCGGTTAAGCCTAACTCGCTAAACTAGAATTAAATTTTAATCTAAACCGGGTGGTTATTCCATGCCTCACAGTAAAACCGACTGCCTAACCACCTTCCACTAACTTCTTTCGGTAGCAAACCGATTAACTCTGACTGGGTTAACTCCTTCACGGACCACCGACCTCAGCCGGGGGTCCCGGGAGACTGGAGTCTCCTTCAACACGGGGGTCGGACATAAACTGAATAAAATCGATCTGTGTTGACGATCCATTGTCACGTGACCACGGGGAGCAATGACCGACCCCCTCTCACGGGATCATCTCCAAGAGAAATGACGCAGAAAGGAGGAAGCCAAGGAGGCTGTGTCAGATGATTTGCAATCTTTTGGAGATAGTAGGGATGGAAGAAGGCCAAGAGGAAGACCGAGAAAGAGATGGAAAGAAAATGTTGAAGAAGCCCTCAGCAGACATGACTTGCCCAACATCGAAACTCTGAGGGAGGAAGGGGCCTTCCATGATAGAGCCAGATGGAGGAACATGCTGGGACCACTGACAGGCATAACGCCTACTACTGGGAGCTGAAGTAAGAAGTAAGGGATGGTATGGGTGTCTACCTGGATTTTTTTTTTATCCACAGATATGGAAAGGTGAGTGCTGTATGGTATGACGTTTATCTCCACGCAATTTTTTTCTATTCCAGGAAATAAAACAAACAAACAAACAAACACACACACACACACACACACACCGAGTTGCTGGTGTAGTAGTACCGAGCTCACTTGCTATCTTGGCAGTCTGAGGTTGATCCTCACCCATGGCTGAAAAGCATTACAACCCTGACATTAGTAGAATATTGTGCTTCAGTGTAGAGTAGATGTGACCATAAAGAAGAAGAAGAAGAAGAAGACTCAACACTGAACTAGACTTGCAGAATCATCATAGAGACACTACGCCCAACGCCCACCAACATCCTGTACAGAATCACAGATATTTCACCATCTGATATTCGACGACGTACCTTACCAAGAGTCGAAAAGGGGAAGAGGGGGACAAATATCGGACACGAGGCACCGCCTACCACAAACACACTCAAGTCACGGAAGACCTTTCCTACCGTGGAGAGGTTACCATCAAAGGATTACAAAGGAGGAGCGTGCCGACAGGAGACCTTTTGGTCCATAACTAGGTCGCCCCACAATTACAGAGTACAAAAGTGGAAGGAGTCTAACAGGACAGTGCAAGGACCCAGTGAAGAGCTCTCAGACGCGAATGGTCCGCAAGATCCATGGGGCGAATTTATAAAAGATCACCCCTAAGTCTAGACATAAATCTATGTCGAGGTTATGTCTAGCCATAAGCATTTAGGTTGCCGATATAGGGATTTAGGTAAAACCTCCGCCATTTTGAAGACTTACGTCTAGAGTAAGGGGTTATGATCTTTCATAAATTCGGCACCAAAGTCTCCGGAATTGGTGACAATCTGGTTAAATGGGGTCCCAAGACTGCGACGGGAGAAACTGACCAGGACATTGACCTTGTTCTAAGCTCGCGGCGTCCGCTTTCAATTAATTTAGCCAACACAGATCTGATCAAAATTAACCGAAGAACGCTCGATTGGCTGGCTGTTTGGCGTGATGATGATGATTCCAACTCTGCAAGCTGGTACCTAACTATATCGAACATACGAGGAGTTGTGTGTGTGTGTGTGTGTGTGTGTGTGTGTGTGTGTGTGTGTGTGTGTGTGTGTGTGTGTGTGTGTGTGTGATTCACCATGGACTTGGATCACGTGTTGGATTCGTGATCGACAGCTATTTCCCTAACGGAAGAGAGCTCATATACGACCGATCTATGGGTAATACTGTGACCTTACACGCACACACATACCCAACTCCCCGCCCACGACAGTTGGAGTAACGACTCGCAGCGCAGATACTGAAATTATTTCAGCCCTATGCAAGATTCGAACCCGGGTCGCCGTAGTGGCAGCCAGGAACTCTACCACTTCGCCACAAGTCGTGTGTGTGTGTGTGTGTGTGTGTGTGTGTGTGTGTGTGTGTGTGTGTGTGTGTGTGTGTGTGTGTGTGTGTGTGTGTGTGTGCGTTCCTTATAGTAATATAAGGATTTGCAGAATATCTAAGATGATTTCTCCCTTACTAAACCTCTGAATGTCCATCGTCTTTTGCAAAATACAGTATCGTTCTCGTAGTGGGTCAGCATTCCTGTTTCAACTCAGTAGGCGTGATCTGCGTTGTAAGTACACCGTATGACGTCACAAGGTTTATGCTGCGCATCGTCTATCAGAACCCGTTATTGTCATCACTCCTTTTTTTTAATGATATGGCTAGAGAGGAGTTTGGTGTGGAACCAATATTAACATTTGTGAAGAGAAGTCAATTGAGATGGCATGGACACGCGCTGAGGCTGGACATAGAAAGGTACCCTGTAAAGTAGTGGGTAACTTTTTTGGGTGTTAACCCAAAGGAATTTGTAGCAAAATGAATTTACCCCACACTTTGAAGTAATCTGGGGGACAAACCAATTTACTTATAGAGTTCATGGACAATAAACAAACAACAACAACAAATTTAATACTGATATTTTTCTCCGTTTCCGTAGTTTTAAAGATGGTGGGATCCTCGATGCATTCTTTTTCTCCAACTTTGATATTAGATTCCTTCAACTTAGCACATCCACATCCGTATCCGTAGCAAGTCCATTCGCCCCAAAAAAATTAAATTACCCCATTTGGGGTAATTTACCCGTTACCCGACCGCTGCTCTAAGGTATTACCCCTGGGCACCGAGAGGGACAATGACACCAGGAAAAGATGGAAGGATGGAATCAGGGAAGCGATAGAAACGAGAAGAGAGACAGTGGAGACGATAGAAGATGAAGAAGAGAGATACAGAGATCAAACCCAATGGAGAAACTTTGCGAGGGGTCATAACTGTCAGGGCAACTGCCCTACCTGGTGTATGGTGAGAAGGCGAGAAGGCTAGAGATGATGACAAGATTGATATGTTAAAAGCCATAAGATTAAATGGCAAAGATGTTAGACTAATATCCAATCTGTACTGGGATCAAAAAGCAATGATAAAAATAGATAATGAAATGACTCAGTGGGTAGAGATATTGAGAGGACTGAGGCAGGGTTGTGTATTGTCACCTGGCTTGTTCTCGCTTTACGGTCAAATTTGTATTTTATTATTATTTATATTATCATTATTTTTATTTATTTATCATTATTATATTTTTCAGCGCCCGACCTAGTTATGGAACAAAAGGTCTCCTGTCGGCATGCTCCGCCTTTGTAATCCTTTGAGATGGAAGATCCGGAAACCATTCGAAATGATGGAGGAAATGTAAACATAAATTATGCTAACGATACAGTTATGCTTGCAGATTCCGAGACAAAGTTACAGGAATTAACAAGTTTAGATGAAACATGAAGATGAGGACTAATTATAAACTTCAAAAAGGACAGAAGTGATGGGAGTAACGAAAAGAAAAGAGAGATTGAGAGAGAGAATAACCAAATATGGAAAATTAAACAAGTAGAACATTCTAAATCCCTAGGAAGTATTATTACAGAAAACGCAGACTGAAAAAGAAATAAAAACGCCCATAGACGTAGCAAAATTAAAAAAATAAATAAATAAAATAAAACAAAATAATATCTGCAAACTTATAAATTATATTGACGAATATAAACATGAATATGGTATCAAGACAACGAATCCTCAAGTATTATGTGTGGTCAACATTAATGTATGGTTGTGAAGTACGGTCGATGAAGAAGGACACGATAAGTGGACTCGAACAATTGAAGATGTGGTTCCTGCGAAGAAAGCTTAGAATCCCTTGAACTGCCCGAATGACCAACGAAACTCTTCTCAGAAGAACAGGAGTGGATAGAATACAGGTCCAAAGTATCAGGAAGAGACGATTAAAATTCGTGGGGCGTAAACTAAGAATGCCAATTGGGGGAAAGTGGAGGAGACGAGAGCGAGAAGAAGGGCGAGACTCAAGTTTATGGATACATTGTTGGAACGCATCGCTGATGAATGAAGGGTTTTGGACCTTGTCCGGTTGGCTGAGCAAAGAAGTGGATGACGTTCCATGGTCCCTGACATCACATAACAGGCACTCTGGTAAAGATACCGTTAAGATATATATACAGTATATATATATATATATACAGTACATATATATATATATATATATATAATATATATATATATATATATATATATATATTATACTAATGACCCACTTTCGGAGAAGAATAGGCGAAAGTAAAAAGATCCATATATTTCGATCACTATCTGTGATCCTCTTCAGCAGATGAGAGGACCACAGATAGTGATCGAAATATGATCTTTTTACTTTCGCCTTTTTCTCCGAAAGTGGGTCATTAGTATAATTTTACCAATTTGTTACGACATTACTTTGTTTATATATATATATTACGTTCGTAAAGAGCTGGAGTCCAGGAGCCATGATATCGGATAAAATTAAATATTACAGTACAATAAGCAGCAAGGATATTATCTGCCTTTCTTCAGGCATACGTCTAAATTCAATCATAAAATAACTCGTTCATTTCCTTCGCCGTCATGTTAAAACGCCTCCGAGCCATTCTGAAGTCATTCGGACAAGTTTATGGCCTGGTAACTAGCAGTTCACATGTAATCATTGCTGGCTTTATCTTCTCGTTCAGTTATGCTAATGGCCCGACCCGCATTCTTCATGTTTTCGTTATTTTGTTGGGCCAAGAAGTTCTTGTATTCTTCCTCAATGATCCCACGTGGTACTAATAATTTGGAGACCGTTTTCGTAGACCTAACTAAAGCGTGAGAAATGATCTCATCCCCACAACTATAAGCATGTTGAGATAACTAAAAATAGGATATCTACACCGTAAATATCTTCTGTGTTGTATATTTACATATGGCCCAGGTTAGTGCGTCGTTACTTGCGACGAAGGACGAGAGGATGGCTGTTCGAATCCTGCCACCGGCGAAGTTGAATCAAGGGCATTGTTAATTAAATTCCACGCTACAAAGTCCTCCAAAAGGGATACAGACCCAGCCTCTCGTTAGGGACTTTGTGACGTTAAACCATACATACATACACACACACACACACACACACACACAACACACACACACACACACATATATATATATATATATATATATATATATATATATACATATACATATATATGTGTGTGTGTGTGTGTGTGTGTGTGTGTGTGTGTGTGTGTGTGTGTGTGTGTGTGTGTGTGTGTGTGTGTGTGTATAAAACTCATCATCCCATTTTCACGAAGTGGAAACTGAGAAACCCCTAGTAGGGCAAGCCCTGTCATTTACGACAAGCCGCCGCTGGGGTTTTTAGGATGACGTTTGGGTCCCCTCCCCGCCCAGCCAAGACTGTCGGGAACCAACGCAGCAAGCCCGCAGCGGGGTCCCGGGAATCGAACTCACGACCCTTGACTGAATAGAATCGTCCAAGGATCACTATGTACAAAACAGCTTCGCGGGGGTGGGAAGGTCATCAATGGGAGATGAACGATTGAAAATATAATTGAGGCGCTTCGTGCCAGACAGTCGGAGACACCAGGACACCAAAAACACGTTTTCTTTGAGAGCCTCATTTGGTTCTTGTACAGCGATATTTCGAAACATTGTTTTGGCGTCTTCGCCTGTCTGGCATGGCGGAGCCTGGGTCCACAAAAGCGGCATTGACACCGGCTCTCTTAAGAGGCACACCTGTACCTCTTCTCAGGTGTGTAAAAACTGAGTGAGTGAGAGAGATTCATATGGTACACGTTGATACACATGAGTAAGCACACACACAAACCGAGACAGGCAGACAGACAGATTCATAGTGTACATTGATACAATTAAGAGTAAACACGCAGAACGAGACAAAGGTTTATATACGCCGATATATATATATATATATATATGTGTATATATATATATGTGTATATATATATATATATATATATATATACACACACACACACAGAACGAAAGAGATACGTTGATGTATGCACACACACATACAGAACTAGACTTATATACGTCGATATATATGAGCGAGTGCACACACACAGAGCGAGGGAGGGGGAGAGGGAGAGAGGGAGGGAGATAGATAGATAGATAGATAGATAGATAGAGAGAGAGAGAAACTTAGTTTTCGTGTTGGAACTCACCTTTAACGGAAAAAAGTCACCAGAGGTGGCGGTGGTAGCGTCCGTGACAACTGCACCTGACCCACCAATGACAGAAGGTTCGAGTTCCCACTGTGAAAACCCCCAACCCCGAGGCAACTGTCAATGGCCACTAGCTCAACCTATAACTCATAGAAACAATTACTTACATTCCGTTTAAGGAAAGACGCCTCCCAAAGCAGGCTAGCCCAAAATGGCTCGATAAAGAAACTGAAAAAAAGTATTGCTAAAAAGAGATAGGCTTATAAGAAATACAAGTGATCGGGTGCACCTAACGACTATCAAAGTTATGTAATGATATAGAGATTAAAAAAAAAAAAAAAAAAACGAAAACGACAATACGAAATGAAGATCGCTGATAAATCCAGAGAATCCCAAAGAACTCTAGTTACATTAGAGATAAAAAGGTTATTAGGGACCACACTGGCCCACTATTATCTGCTGACGGTCAACTTGAATATTCAAACGAAGGAATGTGTAATATTTTAAACAACTATTTTAGCTTAGTATTCGTAAACGACGCACCTCAAAGTGAACTCCAAACTGAAACCTGTGAAAAGTCTAGGGTAAACTTACTACGGTAAATATAACAAAAGAAAAATTAAAACGTGTATAGATAAACTCAAAATTAATAAAACACCAGGGCCTGACGGTTGGCATCCAAGAATCTTAAACGAAATGAAAAATGAGATTGTTGTTCCATTAGAAATTATATATAAAAAAAAAAAAAAAAAATCCATCATATCCGGAGATGTTCCAAGAGAATGGAAGCTAACTAACGTTACTCCCATATTCAAAAAAGGTGACAAAAAGAAACCAAATGACTACAGGCCTATAAGCTTGACTTCAATCGTAGGAAAAATTATGGACACTATCACCAGAGATGCTATCGAACATCATTTGGAAAGTAACTGTTCGATAAATGATAGCCAGCATGGATTCAGACGGAAATGTTCTTGCGTGACTAATTTACTCGAATTCTACAACACAGTCATCTCGAGTTATGACTAAAGAGACAATATAGATTTGATATATTTAAACTTTGCAAAAGCTTTGAATACCGTTCCCCACGAAAGACTACTTACTAAATTAGCTTCACACGGAGTAAGTGGCAGCCTATTAAGTTGGACTAGAAATTGGTTGAATGATCGAAAACAGAGTTGTTTTAAATGGCAACACTTCTGGATGAAAAAATGTTACGAGTGGAGTTCCTCAGGGTTCCGTTCTTGGGCCACTTCTATTCATAGTATATATAAATGATATAGACCACGGACTAAAATCTATTGTCTCCAAATTTGCTGATGATACAAAATTGTGCGGAATGGCAAATGATCACTTAAATCAATTAGATATTCAAGTAGATTTAGATAAATTACAGCAATGGTCTTAAAAGTGGCTAATGAAATTTAACAAAGTACATGCAAGGTTATGCACATAGGTAAAAATAACAGTAAGTATGATTACAAGTTATTTGAAAATTCGTTAACAAAGTGGATAGTGAGAAGGATCTACGGGTAATTATCAGTAACGATCTCAAATCATCTAAGCATTGTATTTCAGCCTCTGAGAAAGCAAATAAGATTCTAGGACTGATTGCACGATCTTTTGACTTCAAAAGTTCATCACTCATTAACAAGCTATAATAATCGTTAGTTCGTCCACATTTGGAATATGCTGTTTCCGTATGGTCACCGAACCTCATTAAAGACATTGACAGATTGGAAAAAGTACAAAGGCGAGCCAAAAACTTATT
>NC_134787.1:15121618-15144118 GCF_046742065.1 Oratosquilla oratoria
AGAATACAGAACATCCCTCGTAGGTTAGACACAAATCCAAACGTAATTACATTTACCTGAAATAATAGATTAAAAAAATAATTAAATTAAGTACAGTATATGGGGCATGTGTCTATGTTAAGTCAACATATGTAAACTGAGCAACTGTTATTATTTACAAAGGATTACAAAGGCGGAGCATGCTGATAGGAGACCTTTTGGTCCATAACTAGGTCGTATGCGAACAAATATAATAATAATAAAATAAAATAAAATAAAAATTATAATATGAATAATAATAAATAAAATAAATGCATAGGTATTGTTGATTAATAAACAAACAGGTAAATAGTAAATAATAATAGAGATAAATAATAATAAATGAAAATCAAGCAAATAATAAATAAACAGAAATAATAGCAAACAAATTAGAATTTTCATTTATTTATTTTTATCCGACCTAGTTATGGACCAAAAGGTCTCCTGATAATTTTTTAATTTATTACTGATAAGTATAATTCCCAATCTGGCTTCAGTTCATCATTACGTACTTGCAAAGGTGACTTGTGTTCAAATTTATATGATGTCTTACGTCTTACAAGATTCAGACAGACATTTCTGCTACACTGTGCTCAATCTACAAATCCAAGAAAAAACGAAATCTAGGAAGAAAAAATCCCAATCTACCCTAATCAACCTAACATTTCCGAAATAACCTTTATCTTCTGTTTTTTTATATGTGACCCTTCTTCATGACCTTTTATCTGTAAACCTTATCTAATACTATTTCATTCTGTGACCTTTGTCCCTATGACTTTTTCCCGTTCACGTGGCTGGCTACCCCCTCGTAGGAGGGAAAAGTTCTTTGGGCACATATGTACTATCTCAATATAGCCCACTATAGTTATCACAACATGTACATTTTACATGCCACTCGATGCCCTACAGCAGCTGGGAAGTGATGCACACCAAAATCACATTGATATATGAATCATTGATTACCCAGTGGTGCATATTTGACCTTTTTCATGCTATTTGATTTTTCTAGGGTGTTCTTATTTCTTCTACAAACAAGATTGTCAATTTATTTCAGTTCTAAGGAATCAAGAAAATAAATCATCAAGCAATACACTTCACTTTCTTTTATCCTTCTAATAACAAGATAGGGGTGCTGGACTGCTTAGACATGACAACAGGGGATGCTATGGTCGGAAAAAGGTTAGGAAACGCTGCCTTATAGTACAGTACTGATAAGTTATGTGACGACTATATTCGCACGGGAAAATCAACTCTCAAATAAATAAATTAATAAATAAAAAAATATATAAGATCAAGACACTTTCCGTACACTTTCAGTTGATCTTCAATTGGCATGTCTACAGTCTTCTTTTCTGGAGTGGTGTTTTGCGAGATAGTTATCATTATTATTACTAGCTATAAATTATTATTGTCATTATCATTAATATAATTACTATTATTGTTTTTGCGAGATAATTATCATTATTACTAGTTATAAATTATCATTATTATTGCCATTATCATTAATAAAATTATAATTATTATTGTTTACTATTGTTATTATCATTATCATCTTTGTTAATTTGTAGTTCTTTATGACACGCAGGAGAAAGAGAAGGAGAGAGGGAAAGTGAGGGAGAAAAAGAGAGAGAAAGAGAGAGAAAGAGAGAGAAAGAGAGAGAGAGAGAGAGAGAGAGAGAGAGAGAGAGAGAGAGAGAGAGAGAGAGAGAATCATCAACGGTCTCCTTTAAAAGGGACATTAGGGTTTTGTTGATATGCTTGTTGTAATCATAACCAGTATATTTCATGGTTATTAAAGATTACCTCACCAGATTACAAAAAATATATTTGAAGTTATATTTTTACATTAGCAGATTTTTACACTACACACACATAATATATATATATATATATATATATATATATTATATATATATATATATATATATATATGCATACAGTATGGAGTATATGTACTTATGTGCATAGTATAACAACTTTATTAACAAACTCGTTGCAAAGAGGGCAATATCTCTCTCCCCACTCCCCAGGCCTCTATCACCCATGAAATGATCTCAAACCAGCTTTTACTTAGATCAAACCCAACAAAGCAAACTGCCGTGGCAACAGATTTTAGAAAAACGAAAAAGAAAAAAATCTAAGTTGTGCTCCATTCCAACTGCCGCTTGGAGAGTCGGGGGCCGTTCAGCCGGGCTGTCAGGTTTAAGGTTAGTGGACGACATGACGTCACGGCTTGGGAGAGGCGGTTGGGGAGGAGCTGGCCGACCTAGTCCTACATTTCAAGGAGGGAAGAGAAAGAGAGAGCGAGGAAGAGAGAGAGAGAGAGAGATGGGGGGAGGAAGAGTGTGAGAGAGGGGAGAGAAAGAGAGAGAGAGAGAGAGAGAGAGAGAGAGAGAGAGAGAGAGAGAGAGAGAGAGAGAGAGAGAGAGAGAGAGAGAGAGAGAGAGAGAGAGACGTACGTGCGAGTCACTATGGTATTGGATCACCTGCTGAAATATAATTGACGGTTATTACCATCCGGGGTGAAAATTCTACAGTTCCTATCGCCCTTTTTTAGAGACGAGTGTGTACTTACACGTACACACACACACGACTCTGCGGCGCGGTTGGTAGAGTCCCCGACTGTCATTACGGCGGTCCGAGTTCCTGCCCAGGGCTGAAATAATTTCAGTATCGCTGTGCTTCGAGTCGTTACTCCAACTCTCGTGGGCAGGGAGTTCGGGGGGGGGATGCGAATAATGTCATACGAGCTCTGAGCTCTCTTCCGGGAGGGAAATGGCTGTCGATAACGAGTCCAACACGTGATCCAAAAGACCATGGTGAATACTACACACAGGGTTCAAAGTGTGCTGGTGCCGCGTTCGACCGTTAATTCAGTAATCAGAGTTCAAGTGCCATCCAAGGCTGAAAATTCCATCATTGCTGTACTGCGTGTGTATAAGAGTGAGTGTGTGTGTGTGTATAAGTGTGAATGTATGTGTATGTGTGTATGTGTGTGTGTGTGTGTGTGTGTGTGTGTGTGTGTGTGTGTGTGTGTGTGTGTGTGTGTGTGTGTGTGTGTGTGTGTGTGTGTGTGTGTCAGGTCAACAATACCCGCATCGGCCCCTACATGTGCTCAAACTCTCACCCGAGAGAATATCTGTCGATCACGAGTCCAACACGTGATCCAAGGCCCCTGTGAATCCTCGGGGAGCCACAATGGCGCTGAAATGGATACACACACATCCATCCCTTTAACTTTTGGGAGCTAACAAGCAACATGCAAAACACGCCGACAATACTTTTTTTTGTAATCCAATCACACACGTTATTCTATACCTACAGAAACGCGCGTTTCAGAACAAAAGTGAGAGAGAGAGAGAGAGAGAGAGAGAGAGAGAGAGAGAGAGGGAGAGAGAGAGAGAGAGAGATGGAAGGTGACCGGGAGGACAAATATGTGTATGTGTATGTGTTAGTGTGTGTGTGTGTGTGTGTGTGTGTGTGTGTGTGTGTGTGTGTGTGTGTGTGTGTGTGTGTGTGTGTGTGTGTGTGTGTGTGTGTGTGTGTGTGTGTGTGTGTGTGTGTGTGTGTGTGTGCGCGCGCGCAGACGCGCAAGGAAGCGTTTACTAAAGCATGACCACAGCAAATAAATAAATAAATTAATCAATAACATGAATCATTACACGATATGAAAGAAACATAAAAATGACAACCAATCCCGTCGGGAATAAAAAAAAAAATACTGTCAACGAATGAAAAAATGGCGTCTGGCAACTACAATACGCTTGTATTATACAAGTACAATCCCCATCGAATCGTATCATCCAATCCTTCATACATCAGAACGGTGACGCCAAAAACGGTTAAGCGATGTTTCAACCACGCAAGTTATTGATTACTACCCCAGGTTTCAATCACCAGGAAAAATAAATAAATAAAGTATATGCAAGGCCGTGTGTGTATGTGTGTGATTCACCATGGTCTTGGATCACGTGTTGTACTCGTGATCATCTGTAATTAACCTGCCGGATGAGAGCTCAGAGCTCGTATAACCGATCTATGGGTAATACTGTGACCTTACACGCACACAAACATCCAACTCCCTGCCCACGAGAGTTGGAGTAACATCCCGCAGCGCATCGATACTGAAATGATTTCAGCCCTGGGTGGGATTGGAACCCGGGCCGCCGTGGTGGCAGGTGAGAACTCTAACCACTGCGCCAGGGCTCCACCTCATATCTACCCCACTTCCGTCATTTATTTTAGTTCTTTGAGGATAGGGTCCCTCTATCCCGCCCACTGCTCGCTTCAGAAGCAATGCAGTAAGGCACAGCACATCCACAGCGACCCTTCTTCCTCGTCCTCTCATAGCGAAAACGAGGAGAAATCCCTTCAGGCTGTGTTAATTCCATTCAGGCGTTAATAACCTTTTACCTCCATGCATATTTTCATGAATACATTTCACCCTCCAATCTATTTCAATTAAATGTGAGGTGTCCCATTTTCTCTTTCAACTCCTTCATGACGACTTAAACATGACTGTCGCCAGCACCGACTTGTCACATGTCGTTGTTCAAAATCATTTCCCCAATTTTTCTCTTTTCTGTTTAGTAAATCGTCTTTTACCCCAACATTTTCCACATGATAGCTCTGTTGTTGTCTGATTTCCAGTTTTCTGGTATTTTATCCAAATTATTTTAGTTGTGAAATTTACATAAATGTGAAACATTTTATACACAATACCCGTTCTTGTCAGAGATCAAATAAATTTACATCTATAAATCATTCGGCTGACAGGAGACCTGTTGGCCCATAACAAGGTCGAAGGAAAAATAGACAACTAAACAATAAACAGGTATAAAGATAAATAATATAATTAGCACATCCAACTTCTGAATTTCAACTGTTTTCCTCATATCAATATTTTTTTCCTGTGTCCATTATAGTTCTCTATAACTGTCTTCTCCGTTTCTTAATCTAAAATAACAAGTGATATTAGTCAACATTTACTTATTTATTTATTCATTTTATTTATCCATTTTATTATTATTTTCACCATTATCGTTATTATTACTTTGACTTTGGGAGCAATGTCTACCAGCTCCCACAATCTTCCTCAAGCAATCATTCCATCAACATCTTTCGGGAAGACTTATACGAAAGGTTAATTCACATTCAACGACCGTAAGTTAATTTCTGCTTCTCACTGTGAAGAAGGCCAACCATAAGGAGATTTCCTTGGTCCTTGTGGGTGTTCCTGTCACAAGAATATGTCGTCAAGATGAAAAAAAGCTGTTGATCCAGTTTTCTTACTCCTCCTCCTCCTCTTCGACCGATTCCTCATCTTTCTGGTCGTTTTATAAACGACACACACACACACACACAAAAAAACATATCTAGTTTCTATTCACAATATCTAAGTATTTTCACTGCACGTGTATTGGCTTAAAATGTATATAAACGCAGACACACATACGCGAATACCTCGACATGAAGAAACAAATGAACACACACACAAACACGCACGCACGCACGTACCAGGAAACTTTGCGTCTAATAAATATTTTGACCATGTTCTCCTTCAAGTTTGGCATTTCAATAACTTCTTTGGCGTTGTGCATACTATTCTCCTCGCGTCTAAGGTATGGTGGAGTACATCTAGATCTACTCCATCCTAATAACTATCTACATATTCTCCGTAAACTGCTCGGCTATCAATAGGAATATCAATAAAATCAAATAAATAGATAAATAACAGCATACAAAAATTCAAATATGTGCATGCATATGAGCGGTTTGTATATTATAAATGGAAGTGATAAAACACAAAAATGAGTGCAGGCAACTCGGACAAGCCCCCCCCCCTCCCCACCCTTCCCCTCCGGAACGTTCTACTGTAATGCCAGACTATTGGGAAAGACGAACCAGAGATGACTCGGTACAAATTTTCTAACCCCAGAGATTATTCAAATCACGGCGCAGCTTCGAGATGAAAGAGTTAAGAGTTTTCTTGTAAAGAATCGAATCGCCCTTGCATGGCAACGGAAAGCTTTGCAATCTCTATGTCTAGGGGAACTCTCCTCCTGGGCAGCCATCATTCGAACGCACCGACAATACAATAAATAAATAAAAAGAAAATAAAGAGAATAAAACAACAACAATAACAATAATAATTATAATAATAATACATAAAAAGAAAATACAATAGTATAAAAAACTAACAAAATGAAATAAGAAAAAATAATACAAAAGCAAGTTTCGCTCCTGGATCCCAACGAGAGAAGAAGCGTTTTACACTACGAGTCGCTATGGCTCGAGAGCCCGCGACAGAACAAACACCTTTTGCACACATATGCATGTTTACATGCACGAAACGTTTTATAAATATTTGCATGTCACGCACCTACACACGGCAAGTACAGAAATGTAACGATTTTTTTTTTCAAATCAAATATTCAACGAGAAAGGGGACGCCTCCACGATTATATACAAATGTCTGACGAAAGACGTTGTCTAAGTACTACTTCCCTTGGAAGCATCATATTAAAATATCTAGAAGTGGAGTTATTTTTACAATATATTTCTACACAGATTGGCATCATTTCATTAGGACTGACGTCGGGTGATTTTATTCATTTCCGTGACAAACACACATATACGGATGTCTGACACCTTACGGACTAGTCACGTATCATTTGGAGACCAGTAAAAAACATTTAAAAAATTATATATATATATATATATATATATATATATATATATATATACAGTATATATATATATATATATATATACAGTATATATATATATATATATATATATATATATATGTGTGTGTGTGTGTGTGTGTGTGTGTGTGTGTGTGTGTGTGTGTGTGTGTGTGTGTGTGTGTGTGCGTGATCTTCAAATTAAAGAATATATTTATTTTTCTAAATCAAATAAATATAAAACCACTGGATTCGCTTTCCTTGTCGCGGATTCGAATGTCACACTCTTCTCCGATTCCTTGTAGTGACCGTTACCTACCCCAACACTCCAAGCGTCTTTTCCTTTCAAAGAATCTGAAATAACGCATTTGAACTTCCTGCCTCTAAAATAATGTCAAACCAACCCCAAATTGTAGCATTTTTTGGCGTAGCACGACTGAAACGAACACCAGTCATGCAACAATGACTGTTAGACTCGGTAAAGCCAACTTGTAAACATTCGAAGGCCGCGACCGACATGACGTCACACACTGTGGCGGGAAATTGTTCCTACGTGCGACACTTATCAAATATATGAAAAAGAAGAAAAAACAATAGAAAAAACATACATACATACATATACCAACGGCCTTTTCTACTTTAAAAAGGAGGTAGTCAAAAGCAAAAAATCCACTCCCATCCGTTTTATCCACACATATTCCACTCGCACTCACCACCTCTCCCTCTTTTCTTGGCTCTTCCTTGAAAACGGGTTAACTCTGCATCTCGCCCACTGCCCTGGGTGAGAAGCAATGCAGCAAGACACAGTACATCCACAGCAAAGCCGCTTCATTTAATCGGCGACCCCCTCCTTCCGTCCCCTCATGCAGAAAAAGGGAAGACAGAGAGAAATCCCTTCGGGCTGCATCAAAATATCACTCACACATACTCCCTCACCCCCTCCCATATCCCACCCACTCCCTTCCATGTGTCACAGGATCATCCATACACAACCATTCTCCACTCCCTCCTATATTCTGTCTCTTCCTCAACAGACATTCCCCTCTTTCCCAATGCCCCCTTTACCCCCATCCATCCATCTCATCCTTGGTCGCCACCTCATGTTCACTCCTTCTACCTCTGCCTTCCACACCTCTTTTACTCACCTTTCTTCGCTCATTCCTTCCATGTGTCCAAACCATCCCAATACTCTTTCATCAACCCTATCTCCCAACTCCCTTTCCATATCCACTCTTCTCCTCACCACCTCATTTTCACTCTATCCATACTTCTCTGGTATTTCATCTCAAACACATTTAAATTTCCTCTCCTATGTTCCATGTTAGTGCCCCATACAATGCTGTCGGCACAATCACTCCTTCATACAATCTCCTCTTAGCATCCATTCCCAAATGTCTATTTCTCATTACACTTTTTAATCCCCTAAGGTATTTACTTGCTTCTCTCAATCTACATTCTACCTCCACCTCCACGCCTTCCTTTCCCGCCACATTCGCACCTAAGTATCTAAAGCTATCAACTTCCTCCAGTCTCTCTCCCTTAATACTCATTTTTAATTTGCTGTCATCCTCTCCCTTTGTGCATCTCATCACCTTACTTTTACCCACATTTATCTTCAACTTCCTTCTGTTGTACACCTTCCCAAATTCCGTAGCTAACTTCCTTAATCCCTCCTCTGATCCTGCTACAAGCGCAGTGTCGTCAGCAAATAACAAATGGCGTATCTCCCATTTTTTCTCCATTCTCTTTAACCACTTCAAACCCCGGCCCATTACCTTTGAGTTTACCTCTAGCACCACCCCATCCATGTATAAACAGCCAAGGCGACATAACACATCCCTAGCGAAGTCCTACCTTTACCTCAAACCACTCACTCTCTCCATTTCTAATTCTATCACAGGCTCTACTATCGTAAAAACTCTTGAACAGCAACAATGTAATAATCATTATGTGACAATTGGTCGGGGGGAAGAACGACGAAGATGATAAGAGATAGTTTCGAAATGGCTTGAGATCACTGCCTAAAGTAAAGATCTAAATAACACCAGTCTCTACTATACATACTATGCAGCAATGACTGGTGTCAGAGTTGGTGAAGCCAACTTGTAAACATTCGAAGGCCACGACCGACATGACGTCACTCTGTGGCGGGAACTTATGCCTACGTGCCACAATGACCAAATACATAAAAGATGAAACAACAATAGAAAAAAACAGCAATAATATAATAATCATAATGTAACAATTAGATGGGGATATGAACGAAGACGATGACGAACATGATAAGTTTCGAAATGGCTTGAAGATCATTGTCGAAGTATCTAAGGCTCTAAGCTGTTCCCGACTTGTCCATCCGCCCCACCTCACCCTATCTAAATATATTCTTTTACAAATGAATATTCCTTGAACCTCAAACAACTTTATACCTTGAATATGGTGTTCATGACTAAGTAGAGTACTCAGAAAACGATGTAGAATTTCTTGCTGAATTTTTCCTTGTTCACGGAAACGAACACAGATCCACAACAAATGCGGCTCTGATCACGCAAGAAGCATAAAAATTTAAAGATCACAATATGAAAAAGACTGTAATTCGAGAATTATACAGACGCGCGCACGATCCCCTCAACGCACATTTAAGGAAAAATATGTTGAATTCAAACAAAGAGGATCAACAAAGACCAGGCATACTTGATGAATAAAAAACAATACATACCACTCATACAATTACAAAAAAATCGTACGCATACACATATTCATGTATAATATACTGTATATATATATATATATATATATATATATATATATATATATATGTACAACACTGAATGGGTCCCAGTGATTAGAGATACATTTTAACAACCACAATGCATTTTAATTCTAAGCCACCAAAGGCCGACATGCAGAAATTGAAATGCGGTACTGCCAAGGACTCGAACCCAGCATCCGCATATATTCATATAGTGTGTGTGTGTGTGAACACAGCACCTGAGCTCAGAAAACAGGTAGCAACCCAATTCCCGCATCAGCTCCTTTAGTATGTTTATACCAATTGACCTATCTTCCAAACGCCCGTGATGTTCTACTTAGCCATATACATAAATATACTAATGTACGAATATTTTTACATTTCACCAGCCTACTACGCCAACTGGCTCAAAACAAACATAAAACCCTAACACGAACATATACATATACATATATATATATATATATATATATATATATATATATTATATATATATATATATATATATATATATATAATGAATAAAAAAAACGTACATCAACATAATGGACGCCGTGGTGAAACAACTTGTACATAACACAGCACGCCCAACACGAACGCATAAGCATGTAGTTGTTCCTTTATTTTCCTGCCGCACTCAGTTGGTCGATGGAGACACCAGTCAACACCTGTCACCACCACAAAAGTCCTTCGCAGCTGTGGTTTCAATAAGACAAAGTGCCCGAACAGCCCCCGACTTCCCGCCAATAACACTACAGCCTGACATGACGTCATAACGGCCGAGCCCGCCTCCACATCATTACCCCACATACGCCCTACTATTAGCGTATTGATATTAATCTTGATTAAGACGAATAGTACCGTACTATTTTTTAACTTCTTGGTAAGTCATATATGGTATTTCCTCATTTGCCTCTGATAATTCAGGCAGGTGTTAGCAGCTTGCAATACTAGTAATTAATCCTAGTTATTGATACTAATGTTTTGCTGATAAACGACACCGTGACTGCAATCACTCCAATTAAATAACTATTTTTATTCAACACAACGGTAATTTCATAAAAAAAACATATTCAGAATGTAAATAATGACGAGCGCGAAGGACATTATATAAAAATTAACAAATATAATATAAACAAGTAAGATAATATGTATTAAGGAAAAATGCAGTACAATACGAAGGAGGCGGAAGAGGAAAAGGAAGAGAGGAGGACATAAAACGGAAATGAGAAAGAACGACCAATGGGATGACGGATATGCAAGAAGTGTAGATAAGAAGACAGATGAAGGCATGGTTTGTGGATTTTTGATGGACAAGGATATAAAAGCATTCCCATCCTTTTCCAATCACACCATAGTTCTAACATCGTATGGACTAGGTACCCATTATAGAACAAGTATGGTTTGTGGTCAATCACTCAACGGGTTGGGGAGACATGTCAGATGGGAGTTGTTTGTACTTGACGTCCAGCTCGTAGGCGTTGACTTTAAAAAACGTACGTTTGGAAAATTCTGATAGAGATTTCTAAAATTACTCTTGCTTACATGAAGTACAGTCGCCTGCTAAAGTCTCGTACCTCAATACTTTCACTATGTATATCTGTACTGTTGTGTTTTTGTAAAATATTTTATACAATATTTACCACACAGTAAAAGACAACATCATTCATCAAATATTTTAGGACAAATACATTTCCCATGAGAACTACAAGCTAGTGTAAGGCCTGCTGGACACTGCCCGGTGCATTTGTGTTGTCCATTGATACACACAAAATGTACTAATTTTAGACTAACTTTACTTCTTCACCAATTCCGGAATAAAAAGGGGGGGGGCAGAGATGAACGAAATAACCTAATAATTTTGAAATAGTTACCAAACCAGTGATGGTAATGTGGGGAAGGGAAGAGGGGGGAGGGAGAGGGTGAAGGGAGGATAGAGTGCACGGAGCATATAACAGTTTCCATAAGCTTCTGTACACTCCATCCCTGTACTAATTTGTTGTATTTATTATATTTACTATGCTAAGCCCCGTATGCTACATTTGTGTATATAATCTAGTTCCTATTCCCATCACCGCACTAAGATATGTTGGAAACAGGATTGAATAAATAAAAGAATAGGTGAATAGGAAATAGGATGAGAATGCATTGAGGGTAGATGAATATGGGGCTGGGTGAGGAACGGGGGGAGGAGGAGGAGGAGGAGGAGGAGAGTGCGAGGAGAATAAAAGCCATGTACTCACAATATTGACCCTCTCGTTCCGATGGACTCCGACATACCTGTAACAATAAATAAGTCACGTGATTTATGGTCCGCAGGGTAGGGTGGGGGTCATGCAGTGTACCGGTGCGTAGGTAGACAGTGGAGAGGGACTGCCTACACGGATGGAAGCGATGGTACGCCACGAACCATTCGTAAGCAGCTGCTCCAAAATTAGATCGCAAAATCAAATAAATATTGGAGGACTGCAACTCAATTTCCTCTTTATTCGACCTAAATCCAAATCAATCTGCTCAGTGTCTTTGGGTCTAAATTCCTTTTGACGCTCTACCAATGAATTGTCCCACAGACTTCGGTACGAACCAAATAAAAATAACAAGAACAAGAATAATAGTAATGATAATAATAGTAATAATAATAATAATAATAATAATAATAACAATAATAATATAAAGTACACGAGGTCAACTCCTCGCAAAGTCAGATCAACACTAACACAGATGGTCAATGCACTTTCAGAGGGCATCCGAGGTCAACACCTTGTAAGGTCAGGTCGGGTCATTATCGGTGCAGATGGTCAAAATGTTGACGCATTTGTTAACCATCTGATATCACTTATCACCACCTGAAAACACATCGTCCCGTTTATGTAACAATATCACCTTGGTGATAGTTTCACCAACAGGTCTATTATCAACAGCCTATCACAACACAAAACACTGCACGCTCACCATTAGGCATGTGAAGTGTATACACAACAGAAAACGACTACACAACAGAAAACGACGATTTTAATAAATAACCACGAACGCCTGTATTGATGTGAACACAGGCGCTGATGAACTGTCAGCTTCCCTCGATAATAGCATAGATTATGTTAACATATGAAAGCCATTCGAATGTCATATAACTTCGTTCAGAACAGAAATGAGCTAAATTCTAAGAACAACTCTTTATATAAAGTAAAATTGCCTCAGTCTAATAAATATGTTTCATAAAATAAAATGTTTAATGCATGAGTCAAAGACTGCAACAAAAAGAAACGAACGCAAACAAATAAAACAGTTGAATCCCGGAGAGACGACTGTGATGAATCGGTCCCACTTAAGGGAATTTCGTTCTCGCGCCAGATCATTTCGTTCAGCCAAGGTGTTTTCCCATTCTTCTCATGTCAGTTTTAAAAGGGACACCTAGTCATTAAGGGTCCTTTATAAATTAACTTTAAATCAAACAAACGACTTTAACGGCAACTGGTCTCGGCACATTCACACACGCTGCCCGTTGACCACCCCCACCACCCTCCTCCTCCTCCTCCCTCCCCTCAGTTCATCGGGAGCAAGCACCCAATCTCTTCCAAGATCCCTGATCTAGTTTAGCGATGCTTGTGATCTTAACCTTCTCACTCCGGTGACGTTTACATGTTAATAAAATCGTCTGGTGTTAACAGAAATAAAATATGAAAAGTACGCCACGATATATTATACATATATATATATGTATATATATATATATATATATATATATATATATATATATAATTCTGGGGCACAGTTTCTCGCGAAGGCAATTTTGGTTGAAGTCAACTGCGCTGATAGATTTGACTATATTCAAATGATGGTTATTCAATTTATATATGGATTCCTTTTCTTGGTGTTTCAGTTTATGAACGAAATCATCCATAGTGAAAAGAAATGCGCTGATGTGTGCCGACAATTGTTATTCTTGAGGATGTATATGCATACATATGTATATAATATATGCATGAGAAATCACATGAACTCGTGATTCTAAATATGCAGAAAAACCACAAAGGAAAATAATAAATATATTGATGACCGAGCGCTTTCGTCGATGTACCCTGAGGATGTCTGAATAGACGAAAGTGCTCGGTCATCAATATATTTACTATTTTCCTTGGTTTTTCTACACACACACACACACACACACACACACACACATATATATATATATATATATATATATACTGTATATATATATATATATATATATATATATATATATATATATATATATATATGCTAATAAGAACACGGGTACGTGTGTTCACTTATGCAAAGTAGACCACTTGGAAAAAAGAAACTAACGAAGCAGAGCGCTTTCGTATATTACATCTTCAGTGCAACAAGTATCACTATGTACTTGTTGCACTGAAGATGTAATATACGAAAGCGCTCTGCTTCGTTAGTTTCTTTTTTCCAAGTGGTCTACTTTGCATATACATATATACATACATATATACATATATACATACATATATATATATATATATGCCCGTCGATTTTCTTTTTTACATCCTCCTCCCTCGGCCAGGTAGTTCTTACGACTCCGCTCTATTGCATGAGAGAAGACGAGAGACCCTCCACTGACTCCACCCTGCTCTCTTGGTGTCTGAGGACTCCCCATATTTGGAACAAAAAGTTCCATGTATCATAAAACTTCTGAACATTGGATCTTTCCGAAATGTTAAGACAACAGGGCAGGACTCGCAATAATGGATTTAAATTGAACAAATTCAGATTTAAGAAGGAAATAGACAAGAACTGATTTACCAACAGAGTGCTCAACGAATGAAACAGACTTGGTAACCATGTAGTGAGTGCCGAAACTATCGGTTGTCTTAAGAAAAGGTTAGACAACTTTATGGATGGGGATGCCAGGTGGTTGTGGGCATGGGACTGCTTAGTGTAGGCCTTATGGCCTCTTGCGATCTCCTTCATTCTTATGTTCTAAGGTGAATCTGTGTATATTTGTCTGCCTGGATCATCCATGCAAACACGACCAAAATTTTCTTTCTTGTCATAATCATCGATTCTGCCTCAGAAACACACACAGGCACGCAAAAGATGTATTTGAGAACACATACTAAAACAATGAATAAATAAATGTAAAATAAAAAATCTATTGTTTCAGCTCTCGGCAGAAGAATAAAGTGGGGAGACTACGCCAGGTGGCGCTGAGCAGCTGCAGCTGAAACCCTATTATGCGCTTTAAAGGAATATTGGGACAGATAACATTCTTTGCTGGGAAAATGAAATCTGGTTTACCCACTCTTGACTAGCAACACGTTCTAACTAAATCAAACTGTCGTATACTCGCCTGAATAAAATTTATCATGTAATTACACGAAGAATCTAAAACGCGAACGTTTGCCCAGAAGCGAAAGAAAACACTCGGCAAAAAGCGAGGTCATAGTATTACGCATAAATAGGGCCATATACGAGGTGTTTGCTCTCATCCGAGGTAATAATTGTCGAACACGAGCCCAGCACGTGATCCAAAATAGATGCGAGTCGCCAGTCCAGCAGTTCACTCCCGTTTGAGTCACCAGCCAACCCTAAGTTCACACACACACACGGCTCGTGGCGCGGTGGTAGAGTTCCCGCCTGCCACTACGGCAGTCCGAGTTCGAATCCCGACCAGGGCTAAAGTAATTTCAGTATCGCTGCGCTGCGAGTCGTTACTCCAACTCTCGTGGGGGTCTGTGTGCGTGTAAGGTCACAGCATTACGCATAGATCGGTCATATATGAGCTCTGAGTTCTCTTCCGGGAGGGAAATAGCTGTCGATCACGAGTCCAACACGTGATCCAAGACCATGGTGAATCACACACACACACACCATATAAGAAAAATATAAAATTTAGTGTCCAATATTATCACAGATTTTTTTTTCTTGAATGACCTATATAGGTCAATGTACGGTCACATCGTCGTCGTTGTCGAATTCCTAGGTCATCCTCGGCCTGTGAGCCCAACTAAGGACAGACAGAACCAGGGCAACAGATCGATTGACTGGCGAATTATTAATAGATCTAGACATCCAAAGCCGGCTACCCTCACCCAGCCAACCCTAGGAAGACGATGTGGTCCCCATCCCCACATCGACTTCCAACACAATACAGGAACTGCGAGTTGTATAATCATTTTCACCCGCTTCTCTGTCTCCCTTCCCTTCAATCATCCTCGTCACTTCGTCATTTTAACTCGGAGAATTCTTTATTAAAATCATTAAATAACCCAATGTCGTGGAATTTTCTGTATCCAATAAATAACACTGTATGAACTATCCGAAAGTTGACACCTTGACATGGTGGATAGAGCTTGCGAATCTTAATGATTACAAAAGTTATATCGATAGAGAAGAAATCTCTGCAGGGTCATCCATATCGAACAGGTTTTGTAAGAAAGATCAGGCAAAGAGCAGTTCACACACACACACCGCAAGACCCACTGCTAACTGGCACGTCCCTGATGGCGAACAGGGAAATCCCTCATATGTATGAAAAGTTACTATATATTCATCATCATTGAATGCGTTTGTTTTTTCAATTGCATTAACTTACCATTATGCAGAAAAACCGAGGGAACGGCGTCTTCCTTCAAGAGTCGTTTCGTTCTAGGGCTCTCGATCCCAAGTATCCTGCTCTTCATGTCATCAATGTAGTCATCTTTAGTAAAATGGGCCGAACATACAACAGCATTCTTGACATTAAAGTCTTCTGCTCGATTGCACGTCTTGATCCATATTTGTCTATAGTGAGAGTCTTTCGGGAAACCAAAATAGCGAATTCCTGAACCTGCAGTTTTGATTTTGTTGTTACTACATCCAAGGACCGCACACACGTTCGGCATGTTCAAGACGTCACGTGAGATTTGTTTCGGGAAGCATTGGAGTACGTTCTCCCATCTATACCAAACCCCAGTCACCTATTAAAACAAGGAGCAGACTACAACTTAAATTCCTTCTATATCTTGCGCACACGTTTGGCAGTTGGCCCAAGTTTACGCCGTTTTACACCAATATTTGCTCACATACCAAATTTTAGGAAAAAAAAAAACACGACCACACTCAACACCTGAACACGCGAATCTGAGCCAGAAGAAACGACGACTGGGAGGGAGTGAAGGCGCGACGCGAAAGGCGATGATGACGTCACCTGACCCCACAACCGTCACTGCGCATTCCGAGCATCAGGCCGGCTGACCTGGAGAGTATGGCATCCAGACAAAAACAAAAACTCACTAAACATATCAAGTCGACCTTATTTCTTGCGATTCTTTTCTGTCTTGTGAGCTATTGAATCTTGTCTTGTGAATTCTATAAGTGAAATATCACTTTGTGAGCTTTTAAGCTTATACAATAGAATTAGTGTGTACCTTCGTCAACGAAGGTGACCGATGCCAAGGATCGAACTAGAGCTCATAATATCCCTCATCTGAATCTGTTAATTATCAATCAATAAGATGTAGGACAAACGATCCTGAAAGGACATGGTACTATAGTGCATATAAAGAACCTAAACAAATTATCTTCAATTGCGTTTGCACAGTATCTAAAGTTACGTAACCTCACACCAGATGTCACGTGGTATACTCGTGAAACGTCCAACATGTGAACATGATCATCAATTAGAACACACATGACAAGGTCAGTGCACACTCTCGAAGAAAAGCATAATCAATACATTAAGTCCCTTAGATCAACGCCATAACACTCGCCTTGCCCCACCCACAACTCCCTCGTTGTAACAACACTCTTTTAAATCGAACTGCATTTTACAATGATCTCAAGGCATGTTGTCCTTTGGCTGAAATCCTCCTCCCCAACCCTTCTCAGAAATCACAAGCCCCTTTTTCTCATATCTAACGTAAGATAAGTATTTCTTAACGTCTGTTTAACATGTTAGACATAAACCTTTCACCTTTAAACAACGACCAGTTCCACGCTCTTCTATCTAAATCTCCTGATATCAACATTTACCTGTAGTGCGCCAAGGCTTTCGGCCAACATATTTATTTTGAAAGAACCAATCCGAACCAAGACGCGGCATGACGTCATCGAGGCGGTAGCCAATAACGCGCGAGCCATCCGGGGTGAATGACCTAACCGACGGATCCCAAGTTCACAGGCTTTGTTTTCTCTTTTTCCTGAAGCTCGGAATACATTTGGTATGACTTTAACAAATTGTACATTTATTCGAAGGTCTATCCCTACACATTTCACCAATTCCGAGGTAAAAATCGGTCACCTGAGGTCTGTGAACTTGATTGACCTGACACGGTGAAAAAGCATCGTTCCCCAGTCACCTTCCGAGTGCTGTCTAGACTGTGCACGGAGGAGGAGGAGGAGGAGTAGGCGGAGGAGAGAGAGAGAGGAGGAGGAGGAGAGATGCATCGACCTACAGCAGTAGAGCTGGTGCAGAGAATCTAGCTCTTCTACAGCGCATGTAGGGAACCAACGGATGGGAAGAAACAACTAATGCTTTAAATGATCCTGCGGGTGTCTTTAACAAATGCGTTGACAGATACGAAAGTACCCTATGATGTATTGGATGCATGAATGTGAGGCGACCATACCGCTGGTTCTGTGAGAATCCTGTGATGGTGGCGGATGTATGAAGGTGAGGCAGTCGACTCTACACCGACAACGGTTTTTTGGTAGAATCCTGTGCCGGCGTTGGCTGAGGTACTTCTAAACTTGGTAGTCGCGGGGCGGAAGCGGATGGTCTAGTATTTGGTAGAGTTGAAAATAGTTGAGATCGTATATAGGAGAGCCAAGGTCGGCGAAGATGCTAGCTGTAGAGGTGGAGTAGAAAGGAAATGCTCGTGGTGGTGAGGTAGATGCCGCAGTAGTGGTGTGGTACAAACAAGTGTCTCATAGGTGGTATGGTGAGCACTGCTATGACGGTGTGGTGTTGCACTGCAGAAATGTCACCGTGAATGCTTTCAGTAGCACATCACACACAGATCATGGGTATAGTCGGCCAATACAGTGTGATCACACCAATCTGACCCTGAATAGGGGTCAATGGTAATTATCACTAGCACACAGCAATGGCAAAAAATAATAATAATAATAATAAAATAAATAAATAAAATAAAAATAAAAACAACGATACACCTATGGCACACGGGCATAGACATCTTCCGTACTGGCCCATGATGAAGTTTGAGGCGAATGAGGAAGATGGCGAGATAGTAGAATACAGGGGAGCAGGCTCTCCTCACCAGCAACACAACCTCCCGGTTGCAGCAGACGCAACCGGCAAACGGCGAACACCCATAAAGGCTGATATGGCAACATCATCACCTTCCTCCCTCACCCCGCCTCTTCAGAGCGATAACCGTTCTCGGTAAATATGCGTTATGCTGTCACTAGTGTTGCCTTCACGGGGGTGGCAAGTTATCATCAAGTCCATCTCCACCCACGCCTCAACTCGTTTTCCAGCATCAAGGGGGTAGGATCCTGTTGGAAGATGCAAGGCGAATGGATTCCTTGCAGAAATCGATCTCTTCCTGGAACATCATGAACTTCGGCGAACGAGCAGTGGGCTCCAGCTACCACACCTCCTTGCATTTAACAACACGGCGTGTTGTTCGGTGGATTCGTTGGGCTCGCCACTAAATGTCACGCGCTACCTTGACAAGAGGTCACTGAATATGTGTCACTCAAGTGTAATGACAAGGTTGACAATTCATGGATGTTGAAAACGTATATGAATAGATTCTATGGCATCCCAGGTATGAGTACTGTACCTATATCAGTACAACTTTATTTTTTACTAATCATGCTTTCATCAATGTCGCTGGCTAGTCTCACCTTTGCACCATTCCCCACTCTCAGCATCACGCGACAGCATATCGCGTATGTCACAATATTTGTTAGTATTGCCAATCATATTCACAACTGACAGCTTTGTCCTACCAGACGTTTTTCACTTCCCGCTGCGTTGAAGTGAGATGGTGCATTTTTTATATACTAGTCACTCCTGTTTAATGTTCAAGTTTATATACAGTATCGCTTAAGAATATATCTTTGTTCAATAAACATTATTATTACCAAAGTTCATAATTAACATTAAACTCCCTATTGTAACCATAACCACGATAGTATTGCTTGAACACAGTTCGTAAACTTCCATGGAGTTGTATCAAACAATCATTCCACTGAGTATTAACTCACTTATTTCAAAGAAAATAATCCCTCTCTATTGCACCATCATTATTCACTCGTTTTCATCACTATCAATGACTATCATCGATTTGTTGTGATAAAAGTCATTACTGAATCATTTCACAAATTATCACGATGAGCCACTACTTGTATTACACGGAAGTTCACTGCCATCACAATTATCAACAACATATGGATCTCCTTATCATAACTTTAAGTTTCACTTTAGATAAAATTTTACTTTGCAAAATATGTGAACGTAAGATCACAACTATTTTATCACTATCACTATAGACATATCACTAAACCACTATAGGCACTGGTATCCACTTTGAGTACTGATTTAGTTATCATTATCATTATCATCGTTATTATTTTGTGTATTACTGTTGTTCATTAATGTCATTTTTATTCGTTTGAATTGTGACCCCAGTTTTGCTAGTTCTCATGGAGAAGTTTGCAGGAGGGATATGGCAGTAGGTGCAATCGAGCGTTTCATAGAACGGATTGCCTCCCCCCTTTTGAGGTCAGCATTTTTTCATAAAATGGGGGGGTTGTGGAAGATGAGGAATAAGCGAAGACGATTAAATTAAAATCCTTTCAAATAAAGCATATCAGTCTGAACCCAATATAACATGTACACAACCAATGTCTCCAGGTAACTATGGATGCCGCAACATAACACTTCTTATTTTAATCACAATCGTACCAACATTGTCACTTATCCACTAGCATCATTAGTTTGGTACCAAACTACAAATAATATCGTATGTGTCCGTATGGACAATCAATGGTATAGCGATTTTCAAAATATTGCAAGTCTGTATACACCGTAACCATGGCATAAGATAAATAACAATCCTGTATTTATTTCTTTTCTTTTTTTTTTACATGAGCAAACTGTCCACATCGTCAGCGTGCTACTGAGATAGTGCTGAGTCAGAACAAGGCTATTTGAATCACGAATCAGGATTCGAAGCACGTGCGAACGAATCAACACACAAATGAAACGATTCGAAGCCGAATGAAAAATGAACACACCGAATATTCAGTAGAATGCGACAAAATTCTGTTTGGATTTTGTTTCATGCAAAAAAAAAAGTGAAACTACATACAAATCACATTTAATAATCAGGGTGATACATATATCACAGTAACTAATATCTAGATTTAAAAATATGATTCAAATGAGGGTCGATATAGAAACGATTTCTGCAGTCCATCATGCAAATGAAACAATAATAATAATAATAATGACAGACAATCTACTAGTCTTCTTTCACAAAATAATCTAGTTTGTATTCCTACTGTATCACTATATATGGAAATAATCACGTAATAAACTAAAACAACGAATATAGTCTTACCCGCTCCCAGGAATAACGATGCCGGCAGGATATGGAAGCGGGACGCACTGTACTCAGCCGGCATCGGCCCTTGCCAAGCACCATGCTGGGCGACACTGACCTCGTTTAGTCAAACACGTTCAGAGGTAGAGGCAGAGGGACTGGGGAGGTAGAGGAGGGGGTGGTAGGGAGGGAGGGGGAAGGGAAGGGGGTATCGTAATTGCACCAAGTCGAATCCGACCAGCCCAGAGGAGGTTGAATGGATCGACTGAAGCACGTTGCGTAAAGTAGGCCGAGGTAGAAAGTGTTAGGCTGAGACGGCAGCCCGCCAGCCAGCCTCCTCTCCCTCCCCGTCCTCACCCGCCTCTCTCTCTCTCTCGCCATGACGCGACGGCAACGACGACAGGGAAGAAGACAAGAGCAACATTGGCAGCGAAATCTTTTGACTCTCTCAATCATCTTGTAACTTAGGCACTGCACATTATTGTGAAGTGTACGGATGTTGGTCACATTTAGTTTTTAGCTGCGATATTTTTAACCAATTTTCTCCTGTAACTATATTAGTTTTACTCCAATATAAGACGACAATTTATCTCTTCAAAGCCCCTTTCATACATCCCATAGATTAAAAAAAAAAAAAAAAAAACATAATGCAGTGGAAAATATTTGAACTGATCCCTTTAGACGTGCATTCAACCGTTAATCAACAAAATCACGCAGTATAGATTCTATCCCTTTTTAATATATTTTAATCTACATCTATCTACCTCACTCATAAACATCCATATATGTAATACAGTATTCTGTAACAACCAAATGAGCCCAGTATAAAATTACGTTTTTCAATTCATAAATGCACCAGTTTGGAAAAGTAAATATAGCCTTCCCACCCACCAAACTCCACCCCGATTTATTCTTCTCATTATTACTTTTATCATCATTATCATTATTGTTATTACTA
The DNA here is from genome assembly GCF_046742065.1 of Oratosquilla oratoria. Lineage (NCBI taxonomy): Eukaryota > Metazoa > Arthropoda > Malacostraca > Stomatopoda > Squillidae > Oratosquilla > Oratosquilla oratoria. The sequence continues at coordinate 15,143,573 of NC_134787.1, forward strand.
TTATTATCATTCCACACGTCAGCATTACATAAGCTAATGACGACCATACGTTATGGTTAAACAGACGATTTTATTCAGTGGCATGGGGGGGGAGGGGTACAGTCTGCGGAATGGGTTGGTAACAATGAAGGGAGGATAGTGACAAGCAGTACTCTTACCCGAGAGCAGGTGTGTCAAAGGACACAATGACTAGGCCTACAGACGCCTACGGAAAGGGAGTGTGGGGGAGAGGGGGGAGGGTTGTAAACAGCAAGTCATAGAGTGAGCGGATCTCCTCGGTAAAAGTTTAGAATTTTCGTCCCATCACACACACGCGCACGCGCGCGCGCCCCCGTGTTTGGATAACCAAATATGAAATTACCTTGTATTCAAACGTCATGCAACAATTTTTTTTCTATCCTTGTCCTCTTCCCACTCCGACCCTTTTCAATGCAGTGACTTTAAAGATATTTTCTCCCCAAAGCCTTTTAACACGGACACAATGTTCGTCTTGGATACTACTTACACTGAAAACTACACACACATATAAACGTGCTAGCCGGGTAC
>NC_134787.1:15146618-15172082 GCF_046742065.1 Oratosquilla oratoria
TAATTTTAATAAAAAAAAAATTGTACTGACAGAGCCAGAACACAAAAAAACTCATAAACTGAAATCTAATTGACTTCTATAACATGAGAATAAGAATATACTTTAAAACAACTTTAATTATAGTTATATCGTTCAATTTACTCTTACACCCAAAACGAAATTCACTAAAAAAATATATATATATAATTTTGCCTGGAATGTTTTACAAAAAATACAGTAAATGATGTCTTTGTTTAGACGGAAAGATTATTTTGTAAGAAGCTTCTACAAATAATTACAAAGGAGGGGCATGCCGACAGGAGACCTTTTGGTCCATAACTAGGTCGGATGCGAAAACAATTATAATAACGATAAATAAATAAATAAAAAATTATAACAGCATAAATAATAACAATAATAAAATAAATAAATGCATAGGTATAGTTAAATAGTAAACAAACAGGAAAAGAGTAAATAATAGCAAACTGACAGATAAATAATAACAAATGAAAATCAAGCGAACAGTAAAAAAGACAAACAGACAAATAATAACAAACAAACAAATAATACAAAATAAATGGCAGGCATTACAGCATCTTGCTTAGTTGTTTATCTAAACGAATCATCTGGAGCCACGCAAGTGGCTTGAAAGAGCAAGCAGCTCAGTTTAATGTGCTAGGACAACCGCGAGCAAGAATCCTCGTGACGGGAATTCATCGTCAAAGAGCAGTCTTCCTTAACCTGGAGGTTCTGGTACCCTCAGGGGTGTTGGAAGGTGCTGCACCTCACCTTATCATTGTAGTAACACGATGTTTGACAAAGTTAGAAGGTGCTGGACTACCTACACATCACTACAGGGGTGCTGAGGTCGGAAAAGTTTAAGAAACGCTGACCATGAGGGTCTTCTTCTTGTCTACTCATACTCTACATTTCTTTATATTCTTCTTCTCATCCTCCTATCTATTCGCGTCTTCCCTATAAACACCTATAAACTGGCGTCAATGGAGATTGGTTTTGCGAACGATGTATACAGTAAGTTATAATGATAAATATTGTTGATCCATAATGAAGAAAAAAGAGAGAAAGAAAAAACATAAAACATGGGCACTGTTCTCTTGTGGAGACCACCATTAAATCAATAAATAAATAAATTCTGAGGAGCTACCTTTTGCAAATCCACCAGCTTTCTTTCTCTTGCTTCCACTGGAAGGCTCTGATATTCTCTTCCTTCAGATGCTTCCCCACCTATAAACTGGACTCTCGAAAAAAGAGTCTCAGATTTCCTCTTCCTTCTACATTGGCACTAAACTTCGAGCTGGTATTTTCCCCTATTTATTTTCTTTCGCGGGCGTTACACAGCAGATATACTATTTCTGCATTTTATCTTTATTTCCGATTTGTCCTATATGTTGACAAAAAATGAAGCATCCCCTCCCCACACGCATAACAACCGCTCTACCACTCTATCACACTCGAACTGTATACGACCTGACCCCCTCCTCGTCCCCTCCCGTCCTCACCCGCATCAGAGTTGAATAATTCCAAGACCAATAAAATCCTAATTGCTTAGGGATAACTGCTGTGTTAAATGTAGTGTACGTCAACACTGGAACCACTAAACCTGCCTGGCGTGACAGCAACATTTGGAAATGCTATTCCAAAACTGCATGGTTTTGTTCAGCTGAAGAATGCGTGTGTTATGTGTGCACGTGTGTGCGCGCGCATGAGTATATATATATATATATATATATATATATATATATATATATATATATATATATATATATATATATGTGTGTGTGTGTGTGTGTGTGTGTGTGTGTGTGTGTGTGTGTGTGTGTGTGTGTCTGTGTGCGTGTATGTGTGTGTGGAGAGAGAGAGAGATATGAAGGGTGGGAGGAAGGGAGATGGAGATGGAGAGAGATATGGAGGTTGAAGGGGAGAGAAAGAGAGATGAGAGAGGGGGAGGAAGGAAGGAGAGAGAGAGAGAGAGAGACAGAGAGAGAGAGAGAGAGAGAGAGAGAGAGAGAGAGAGAGAGAGAGAGAGAGAGAGAGAGAGAGAGAGCGAGAGAGAGAGAGAGAGAGAGAGAGAGAGAGAGAGAGAGAGAGAGATGGTTGATATCAAGCGAAGGCAGCACAGTACACACCTGCAGGAAGGTTCACTTAAAGCTGAAAGTCCTAAATGAAGAATACGCAAATCTGGACGGGACTGCATGCGAAAGAGACAATAAATCACGTTTGATTCCACAGTGGACGTGCCCTTAGTGGGGCAAATTGGACACACAACTCTATTTGCATTGAAATCGAGGTCCATAATGAATAGGGCCCAAGACTTTGTGGGAGCCTGGGGTACGAAACCTGGGGATACCTGGGTACCTGGGGATATCTGGGTACCTGGGGCTACCTGGGTACTTGGGGGTTCGAGACACGATAGTCAGTGCAATGGTACTGTACGTTTACGATGAGAAAACAATGCAAGGTTTGTATCAATAATCCTTTTCATTATGTTTGTATTGTATTTGTATTGGATGGGGGCACGAGATTTTTTTTCCGAGATATCAAGGGATATGGACACTGGAAACGGTTAAGAAACGATCTAAGACTTAGTGTGGACCTGGAACGCAGTCATTCCCTATGAGAATTTACTAGGAGTTTGACTGAAAATTGGTAAATAAATAGATTTATGAATAAATAAATAAATAAACTAATAAATATATAAATCCGGACAAGTTCTGCAATCCGGATATCAGAGGATTTTTTTGTCTTCCGGTTGGCGATATTTCCTGTCAAATCAAATTACAACGTAGTTAGACAAGCCACCTCCCAAGAAGACAATTTTTTGTCCGTTTCTCTAATTCCTCAATACACTCAATCTTACCAGAAAGGAAAAAAATGGACAACTGAAAAGTTCTTTGCAAGGTGTCAGTTCCAATCTGTTCGAGTTTGAGAAGAACAAATTTTATCATCCAAATATTTTTGTGTGATTAAAAATAACTACTCTCCGCTGCATTTGCCACGTAATAGAACTTGGTCACCAACAAACTAGAACATAAAGTGGGTGGTGGATAAGAGGTATTTAAATATTTCTAGTCATCAACTTGAATCACGCATCTATTTATAAACAATTACCCTTTCATTCCCATTGCCGTATACATATATGTGTGTGTGTGTGTGTGTGTGTGTGTGTGTGTGTGTGTGTGTGTGTGTGTGTGTGTGTGTTTTCTACTTCCAGACGATTTTATCCAGCTGAAGGAAACTCCCAACCATATCAATTAACTCATTCACGAGTATCAACGACTTGGATGATGTGGAAAGGTTGTATCGCCTTCCAGGAGACAAGACCGGTCCTGCATGGGGGCCAATAAAACCGAACACGTTCACATTTACTATGAATGAATAAACGTTATGACTAAGGCTTATATTCAGTTGAATGCTAATCTCCGTATCCCAAGATTTGATTGTTAAAGTTATGCGGATTCATCTTTTCAATGTGCCGGTTATCCTTGTAGTTAAACAGAAGGTCGCCATTGAAGGGGGTGGCACAGGGTTCAACACAGCCATGTTTAGTGGTCATAAATTACAGATAACCTTCAACCTACAGCTGTAAACAGCTTCTTGGTTTAAAGACGTACCATTCGGTCGGCTTCACACATGCCAAAGAAAGCATCGGCCCGTACGTTTACGAGTCTTCGCGGGGCCAACCTAGGAGACATCACACATCCCTATCATTACGACATATGGCTATCACCATCAATTGGGGCGCTTCACTCAAACACCGCCGCCAGTCCTCACGCTCTCTCCCGAGCAAGCTCTCATGCAGACACCCTTCCCACTCCAAACAACTCTCTATTAACTTACACAAATTATGAATTCTGTGGGCATCCCCTTCGTCTCCTTCATCGAGGGTTTATCTCTTGTGGAGACAACGCTGAGTAGGATCACCATCAGGTTATGCTGTAACCAAAACAAGATTATATGCCATGGATGTGGGGACTGGAATATCTTCTGTTGGTGATGGGATCTGCAATCCTGCGAGAACCAGGACGCAATATTTTGACTTTATTTCTAGTGACATTTTGGTACGAATTTTAAAGTAATTTCATTTAATCACTGCAGCAGCAATACACAATTATCATTATATTACTTGACATGATATCTTAATATTTTCTGGGTGAATATGTAATACATTTGTATCGTTTATCAATTCCAAAATACAATCTGATGATTTTATAAAAATCAAATCAAACTTATAATGGCGCGACCATTGATGTACAGTGGGTTAATGAAATGTACATTTTGAAACGTTTGGTAGCTTTGTCGAATCAAATGGTCAGCTGTGCAAGGAAAATGGTGGTCATTATTTTGAACATTTGCGAACACACAAGGGGGACTAGACTAGTGTATGAATGCTAAGCTTTTCTTTAATCTCAAATTAATGACCACCATTTTCTAGGCACAGCTGATAACGCGAACCAATTGGGCAATGTCTCGAAACATTTCAAAGAGTGAGGACATTTTGTTCCAGGTACAAATCCTGGAATGAAAGAGAATCGCCGTTACACAGAGCAAATCTAGTCAGCTGATTCCTCTCCCCGTTTTCTTCCTTTCGAGTACAGAATCACTGCAAGTTTCGTGGTTCCTATCGGCCAACCTGCGTTACCAAGATGCAAATTACGATTCGTAAAACACTTTTATATTTTAGACGAATAAGAAACGAGTGAATTCTTACAAAGAAATGAAACCCACTTGAACGAGTACATCTTCGTCTTCCCATCCATAAAAATCTTTTGGAATTTTCCCAATGTAGAATACAATTTGGCGCACACGCGTGCGCAAGCTGGCTGTTGCCCACTGAGTTTAAATATTTTTTTGTTGTTTCTATGTTGCCAGGATGAGTTTCTTCTTGGCGATGTTCCTTGGCACGATGCCGGGAAATCCTGAGGAAGGCGTTAGCCAGTGGTTCCCAAAATGGGGGTAAATTACCCCCCTGGGGGGTTAATTTAACCATTTTACGGGGGTAATGGAGAGGTGATAGAAAAAAGGTAAGAATTCTGAAAACCAAGAAGCCAAGAATTCCTCAGTTACTTCAAGCATGCAACTCCATTTGTCCCGCTAATGTTCTTGACATCTTTAGCAATAGTCATTAGAGAGGCACAACGTTCAAACACAATAAATAAACGAAAATATCTCTAGTATTTTAATTTAGCCATATGTGAACAGGAATTAACCTATCTTTATACCCTCTCTCTCCGCATACGTTTTGTATTTAGTGTCAGTTGTTCTGTAGTGCAAACATTCTTTCTGAGGAAGCACGACTGTGTGAAACTAGTCAAAGAATAAACTCTTGTTCTACTTGTGTTTCCCTCTACTCCTCTTATAACCTATTAGGATGTCTTCATATATGTATCAATGTTGACAACATTTTGTGAAAGGGTAAACAAGCTGTAAGCGGACAACCCTCCCACCCAGAAAGAAACACCGACAAGAATAAGATCCCATCAATCAATCAATCAATCGGTCGCTCAAAGCCCACTGTTGCACACAGACCTCATACCAGGACTTCGCACAACCGAGCCAACATCTGCCATTTCACTACTGCAAACTTCTATCAAGTCACACCTCGCCTCTGTAAGATTTCTCTATTCCATGCTTCCTATCTCACGGTGATGATGATGGTGATGATGATGATGTTCATAATAACATAACTATGATAATAACAACAACAATAATAATAATAATAATAATAATAATAATAATAATAATAATAACGATGATAATAACAATAAGAGTAATAATAATAATAATAATAATAATAACAGAATAAGAAGTCGAAGATGAAGAAAAGAGCGAATAGGAGGAAGAAGAAATGAATGAAGCAATCGTTACAACAGTTCGGGTCAAAGGGTATTTGTCACTCTCTAGGTGTGATGCTTAAGATAAAAGATTTAGCATGTGTGTGTGTGTGTGTGTGTGTGTGTGTGTGTCGTGTGTGTGTGGGACAAGCGATGACTAAGCTATTGTGTTGTCAAACATACCTTGAGTAAAACGTGAAAACACACACACAACTTATATATATATATATATATATATATATATATATATATATATATATATATATATATATACAATTTGTTGCAATTGGAATGCCTGCCGCCACAATATGTTTATAACAAGATCAGTTATTGTAGAAAAAATAAATAAGTAAATAGACTGCTTACATGTCCCATACACTTCCTTTAACGCGACATATCTTAGTGTCTTTGTGGACAAGAGCGGCGGCAAAGGACACAAATCTGGAGCTCTTCCCTGAAGACGCATTTCGGAGCGGACGAGTGTAAGGCGGATCCATCCCCAGTAAAACCCTCTTGCACACCTCTCGAGGGACCCTTGCCCTCTTAGAGAGAGATAGAGAGAGAGAGAGAGAGAGAGAGAGACAGACAGAGAGAGAGAGAGAGAGAGAGAGAGAGAGAGAGAGAGAGAGAGAGAGACTCAAGCCTCTGGTTCCACCTGCAGGCGGCTCGCGCAGCAGCCATCACACCCACGCGCGCCCATTGCCATGGTCACCGGAGATGCAACACGCCTCCCTCCACCCATCCCTCCTCCCTCTCCTGACGTCAGTCAAAGACGTCTTATACCATGCAATTAATTATGGCAATGTCATACTATTTTACTAAGTTTTTTGATAAATTATATTGTACATGAATCCTAACACTACGATAGTGCATTAGCTATATATTGTCTTCTGACTGATGGCAAGCTATATCAGAGAGAGAGAGAGAGAGAGAGAGAGAGAGAGAGAGAGAGAGAGAGAGAGAGAGAGAGAGAGAGAGAGAGAGAGAGAGATAAATATTTTTTCTTTCTTTTCCAGCGACACCGTTCTGCACTACTGTGTAGAGGAATATACGAAATTTTTCCTTAAAAATACCCTGTTTATTGTAAGCTATGTCTTATATTTCTTTAGTAGTCAACCTAAAATTAATCTATTCAGCTGAAGACTGACTTCCGAATGCGTTAAATGTTTAGGTTCAGTTATGTGTCGGTCACAGATGGTAGATGTGTGAACCTCAAAGACGGATTCTTTATTCTAGTTATCACCAAAATTATTTTATTGATGGTCCTTCGATTGCACAGACAACGGGGCGGCGTTACCTGACCTAATTCAACAACGGTCTCCACATTTTCAAAAAACATTGCTTTTCTTCATTTAAATGTTTAATCACTATTGCCGTGAAATTTTAATGTGAAAACAAATATATTTTCAACTGTAGGGTTTTACGCATTTATAAATACATACACGACTTCTTTGCTTACATAAAAATGACCGGAATAGCTTTTCGTCTGGGTATTATTGTACGTCTGACACCTTCACGATATGTCTGGCATCCGTCTACCACGGCCGCACCAGTACTGCAGGGAAAACATATCGTACCGACCATATTTTTGCAACCTCACCCCCACACAGACGGCCTGCAGCAACCGTTTCTATTGATCAAAATGCGTAGATGTATGAACACTATATTCATATGAACAACCAATAAATCAGCTCTTCATTGGAGGATAAAATTATTACTCGGAAATTGTCAAGGTAAACCCAATCTTGGCAACAAGAAAGTATGGTGGAGTGGAGGGCGGCTGCATGAGGAGGAAAGGGAGGAGGAGGAGGTAAAGGAGGAGGAAGTGGTGAAGGAGAGGTTCGGAGAGGGAATTGGAGGGGGTAGGAAGGTCTCGGCAGAGGAGAGGACCCCGGGAGAGAGAGAGAGAGAGAGTATCGGAGAGAGGAAAAAGGCGTTGGAATCCGTTTGCCGTGCACAACTGAAAATGTATACCAGCATTTGCTAGAAAAATAAACAAATAAATACATAAAGAATCGCTAGCTACGTACATGCCTAGGGTGAGAGGACACGTGCGTTAATCCTCAACCTCACCTCCCTCTCTCCCTCCTACTCCTAGCCTTGCTAGTGCTGCAGCGTCCAGCGGCAACGTGTGTCTATTGTCCGTCGCCCCTCCGTAAGATCACGTAACAGCGTATGCAACATGTAGCTACGTGACTACTAGCGTCACCTGAAGGATGCCTCTCTCTCTCTCTCTCTCTCTCTCTCTCTCTCTCACACACACACACTCGTGGCGCAGTGGTAGATTTCCTGGCTGCCACTACGGCGGTCCAGGTTCGAATCCCACCCAAGGGTGAATAATTTCAGTATCGCTGCGCTGTGGGTCGTTACTCCAACTCTCATGGGCGGGGAGTTGTGTGTGTGTGTGCGTGTAAGGTCACTGCAGTACCCACAGATCGTTCATATATGAGCTTTGGGCTCTCTTCCGGGATGGTAACAGCTGTCGATCACGAGTCCATCACGTGATCCAAGACAATGGTGAATCACATACACACGTTTTAGTCACATAGAAAAAAAATCTGTGAATATTCGAAGTGTTCACACGCACACATACGCACACGTACAATGGACATGAGTTAATGATGCATCACAGGTGGTACCAGCGAATACCACAAAACGGCTAAGGACCTAACGTTGAAAGAGGAAAGAAAATGAGAGAAATGAAGAAGAACAAAGGAAAAATACAAAATGTCGGAGAGGCTGCATTAAGGTTAGAGGTCGTAGAGAGGATTGGAGAGGGAGAAGATGGAATGAGGAAGAGAATGGCGAGGTAAAGGTGTTGGAGCGGATGAGGGAGGAGGAGGAGGAGGAGGTAAAGAAGAGGAGATGCAGGAGGACGATACGGACGGAGAAAAGAAAGAGCTGGAAGAAGAACGAAAAAATCAAACTGAACAAGAACAGTGGGGAGCGGTGCACGAAGGGAGGGAGGGAGGGAGGGAGGAGGAAGAGGAGAAGGTGAGGAGAGACTGAGCAAAAAGAACGACGGAATCAAAGAAATATCGACACAGTTCAAGAATTGCATGGAGGAGGATGGGGAGGAAGAAGAGGAAGAGGAGGAGGAGGAGGAGACTTCGGTGTGTAGTCGGTCCCAACAGTGTCATGGTGTAAAAAAAATTCTGGGTCTTCCTCCTCCTCCTCCTCCTCCTCCTCTTCTTCCTCCATCTCCGTCATGACTAACTATACTTCTTCCATTTGCTTTTCATTCAAGCAGTCAATACTTTCGACATGAGGGGACACCCCTATGGACCAGTTACGTTGCTTTTTTATATCTGTAGACTATTTTCCAGTGAATACACACACACACACACAGTATATGTGTGTGTATATATATATATATATATATATATATATATATATATATATAATAGTCTCTTTCTCTTTCCTTTTCCCTTTCTGTTCATTATCTAGACTACTTTTTGTAAAACATGTATTCCTTGAAGATGTCTTAATATACGAAAACGTTTGTACTATGACATTCATTTTCTTATTTTTTCATTTTCATGTGTTGTTGTAGAGTTTTTATGTATAGAAAGAGAGAGAGAGAGAGAGAGAGAGAGAGAGAGATGGGGGGGTGAAATAGATCACTTTGTCTACCCTACTTTGTTCCTGTTCTCTTACAAACCTCGTCCGCCAACCTAATTACAGCAGGTGCTTTGCACACCTGCTCCAACGATACAGGTGTCACATACATGGCAAGGAACGCCAGAACTCTACGGTCTAACTGGGGAGGGTGGGTGATGGGCTGTGATCCAACGATTTGGTCTGAAATCCAGGGGCCGTATACACAAAACTTTTTTGTTAGCCTTAACAATCTCTGCTAGCTAACAGAAAACCACTAAAAGTTATACACCAATGCTTAACTAACAACTGTTAGCTAGCAAACAGTTGTTTGTCAAGTACCGCTAAACAGCGCTGAAGTTAGCAGCTTATGAACATGTAAATGGACGTATTATCAAAAATTGCACACATAAAACAGTGTTATTAATGCAGTTGTTCAGAATTTATTAATAAAGTATCATGAATGCAGTTGTTCAGAATGTATTAATAAAGTATCATGATAGCACATAGATATCGTATGTATGGGTTTTTAGAAGTACTTATTAACCAACGACAGATATTTTTGGACGAAGGCGCATTGTACAGGCGGCCGTGCCACAGACAAATCTTCCGACAGAAGACTCAACAATTATTTCAGAGGACATAGACATGGCAGAAGAAACACAGAAAAAGAAAAGGAAGCCAAACTGGTCACAAGAGGAAACACTCCTCTTGATCAACGTGATTATGGAGAAAAAATAATTATAAATGGGCGATTCAAGCCAAGTTTAAACCACAAGGATAAGAGGGAGGCATGACAAAGCACGTTGATGCTATGGTATTGTTTTCTGTTTACATATAAATGTTCATCGACACTTGGAGCCCCAATTCTAATGTTTGTGCCATCTATGGTACCCACAACACCGGGAAACCTACAGTCTTCCATGAACTCTGCTTGTTTTACTTGCACTTCTTGGCGAGTCAATAGGAATTTTACAAACTGAGTTACAATATCTGGTTCTGATAGTGCATCAATTGTTTGAGTAATGACACGGCTGATTGATGCTTGCGAGGTCCCAAATTCGTCACTGCTGCATTTTACCTGTGGCTAAATATCATAGGGTAATTGCCACCTTCGTCTCAGGACTCAGGGGTCGATTCCGTTCTGTTCGGGATTGAAGTTTGTCCCTCACTAAATCAGCCATTTTTTATTATACCAGCACGGTTCATTCTGAAGCGTTTGATGAGTTCGTCGTCATTGTACTCGTTAAATATGTCCCGTCGCTGTCGATAAACTCGCAGTCATCTTTTTAGTTGTTGTTGCTCCGCCATCTTCTCTACTAACAGGAACTTTTAAGAGCTTAATAGTCCTCCTCAGCACTTTTATCTTAACAGTACTTTTAAGGCCCTAACAAGTTTTCTGTATCCACTGTTAGTGCTTAACAGCTAAATGTTAGCCTTAACAGGAATTTGTTACCCTTAACAGCTATTTGTTAGTGCTAACAAGTTTTGTGTATACGGCCCCAGGTCAGTAAATGGTTTGAAAGTGAGCAACTTTGTATTTTAATAAAATACAAGATAGCAACGGGCAACAGCTGATAATATATATAATGATATATCGCTCAGGTCTGCGTTACACACACACACACACAAATGAATATTTGGCCCAAAGGGTGTGGCACACTTTATGGATTTTTCCCTGGCTAAATGTCAAACGATTTGGTCATCAGAAGAGACCTATGCTGAAGGTATGGTTCATATATCAGTTAATCCCTTTCCTGATGACGTCCTTGACATATTTCATTCTGTCCAAGAGAGAGAGAGAGAGAGAGAGAGAGAGAGAGAGAGAGAGAGAGAGAGAGAGAGAGAGAGAGAGAGAGAGAGAGAGAGAGAGAGAGAGAGAGAGAGAGAGAGAGAGAGAGAGAGAGAGGTGGTAGGGAGATAGAGTGAGAGAATATCCTGACTCGCATTCCCGCGCAAAGGTGCGCGTGTTATGACGTCATGTCAGGAGCGCGGAAGCTGAGCAGCCACGCCAGGCCATGCCGGCGTATAAGACTTCGCTTGTCCTTGGAACGCAGTAGCTGATCACATATATTAGATAACTATTCTACTCCCAAACTTTCGTGACATCATTCTGAGACCAATTCTAACACCAAATAATTAACCTAATTTTAGAGATGTTTTTCGTCTTTTGATGATTTACGATCTCTGTTTTGTTCGACTTTTTTTTTTTTTAAATCAAGAGACGGTTTCTGGAATAGTCGTAGAAACAGGTATTCTTTTCGTTGAATTCTCATTCCAGTAAGCGCTTTAATAATAACCGTTACTCTACCTGAAGAGGCAGTTAACCGTTTCTTGGAAGGTCCTATACAAACGCGAGACATGACTAATGGTATAGTCGGTTTCTTAGTACCGTCCCCTAAATCTACTTATGTTCTATTTACATATTTCAGAGAACTGTAACCCCAAAAATAAACAATGAAATAAAAAATTAACTAATAAACAAAATATATACATCACTGAGTCTTGGCAGGAACTACCTACAAAAAAATATATATATATAAATAGGTACAAAAACAAATAAATACAAATAAACCAACAACGACACAACTAACAGCAAAATGGACCCTACACAGGAACGATGACGACCATGCTTTTCCCTTATATACATTAAATATTCTATTTTGGTGCCGCCAGGCGATTTTATTCACATTAGAAGATATTCCTGGATCTGAACACGGTCAAAACTCAATCATGGCTAGTAACTAAAAAGAGTCCAAAGTACATAGATTTCTAGCGAGTCTCATTGTAACATTCTTTCCAATATAGGACAAGAATTCTGGGCTACTGGTATTGTCTCAACACACTGACACGTGTAGTCTAGACTGATGCATTCATAGAGCAGCCCAGCCCACGTGCTAAGCACTGTCTTGCCAACCAACATATCGATTGGGTCTAAAATAAGGTGGAGTGGTCTGGACGCGTACGGTCTGAATGAACGGTGTTCTAAGTTTACGAGTGGTCTGATTCTGGCTAGCCCAGTCCACGTTAGACAAACACCAGCCCCGTCTAGACCTTGTGATCTCTTTAGACACAAATCCATTTGCCCATGCACACAACATACACCACTCATTCAACCCCTTGGTCTATCAGACCGTCCACGTGCACAAAATACAACTTGGTCTGTTAGACCGCCCGTCCAGGACGACACAATGGACCGTGTGCTGCGTCATCTGGACTATGTGGTCTAATATCACGTCACACAACTCTCAGGCATCTAAAAACACCGCCTTGTCTCGATGTCTGTATCCTAGCAACCACTCCGCCCCACTGTCTCCCCCTCCCTTCCCCCTCACATCACCTCCTCTCCATCCCACCCCCATCCTGCCTACTCCCTCCCAACCTACCTTCCTTGTATGCATCTCCACATTCACGTTTGCATATATAATACATATTAGCCCCACCCCCTTTCTACTATAATCATACCCTATACTCCCCCCACTGTCCCCTAACGGTCACGATATATGAATGCACAACTCCCGAGAGTATGCGCTGCTGTAACTCCCACCCCTATCCTCCCTTTCCTTTCCCCCATCCCCATCCCCCTGCCTCCATCGTCTCTCCCACAGTGGCTTCCTCGACAACAACCTCCTCTCCCTCCACCCCACACCCTCCACAGGGTCCTTTCCTCTCCCCCTCCATACCTACTTTTCCCCATTCTTCTTCCAACTTCTTCCTAACTTCTCCCGTTCTTCCTCTTCTGTCATTTCCTTTTCCTTTTCATATTCCTTTTTTTTTTAACATAGTTTCGAAATATTTCTTGCAAACGAAACTGGAGCCACTATTTTTTTTTTTAATACGTTCTTCATGAACTTATCTGATTGTCGTCAGGCGACTTCTGCTAAGGGCAGAGCCTCACGAGGAAGGCGTAGTAGACGGATTTACCGCCACGGTTTCCAGGAATGATCGCGAGAAGGGTGCATCGTACGACGAACACAAGGATGGATTCCCATGAAACCGTTTCGTCCCTTTTCCCCCAAGGTGTGAGAGGGATTCCTCCAATAGAATTCCCCCTTTCCAACAACAACCATCCAAACATACACACCCATCCCATATTTTGGGTTTCCCTCCTTCTCTCTTACTCTGTTTTAAAATCTCGTTTGAACAAGTGGAGAGACATAGCTGACAGAGATCTCTGGGCCGGTCCGGAGACAGAATACCAGCCCCTCGAGGCCGCACCTCCAGGAGGAAATGAAAGTGGTGATGGGATGTGAAGACGGGCGAGTGAAAGAGGATTCTTGAAGGGCCGTCACAACCAGCTATCCGTCATCATCACCCTGTGACATGCGTGTGTGGGTGTTTGTGTGTACGTATGTGTGATTGTGTGTGCGCGCGTGTGATTGTGTTTGTTTGTGTGTGTGTGTGTGTGTGTGTGTGTGTGTGTGTGTGTGTGTGTGTGTGTGTGTGTGTGTGTGTGTGTGTGTGTGTGTGTGTGTGTGTGTGTGTGTGTGTGTGCGCGCGCGCGTGTGTATGATTTACAGGACTGAAATATACCACAAAACCATCCCGACTTAGTTCAAAATAACATCCTTTGATCTCTCGAAACCACAGGAGAGAGAGAGAGAGAGAGAGAGAGAGAGAGAGAGAGAGAGAGAGAGAGAGAGAGAGAGAGAGAGAGAACAAACCTACACCACCGCAATGCCTAAGAAACCATACCATCCCATCTCCCTCCCTCCCTCCCTCCCTCCCTCCCACCCCATCCCACCGCGCTCCGTGTGGTCGCGCGCGCGTGTATACTCGTGTTTTCACTCGTGTATGTATGTGTGTTCTATACGCGCGCGGAAGCACGTGCATCCGGGAGAGGCCGCCGGGGCTCCAATCGACGACGAAGGTCTTGGCGTTGCCGTGGCAGCCCCCCCCCCCTCCCGCCCTCCCATCTGGCGCCACAGCGCACGTCCAGAGCGTCCTCTCCCGTCGGTCTCTGGCGAGACGCCACGGGTGTCAGCCACTATGCCGAAGGTCGGCGATTCCACCAATTTCTGTCTGGAATCGTCAATTTACCAATACCATTGACTACTCTCCTCAAAGCCTTCTTTCTCTATGAATATATTCATTTGTCTGTATGTCAATAGGCTTTTTCAACCCCTTGTGAGGGAGGTAACAGGCAGGGCATATAACCCCACCCCCTAATCCATTCCATATCTGTCACCCATTTCCCCTTTTATTTTAGCTCCTCGAGGATAAAAGGTCATTCTTGTCCATTGCTGCCCACTGCCCGGGTCAGAGCAATGCAGCATGACACATACATATATGTATGTACATACAGTATACGTATGCATAGTGTGTGTGTATGTGCGTGTCTATGTGTGATTCGCCACGGTTTTGGATGACGTGTTGGACTCGTGATCGGCAGCTTTTACTCTTCAGAATGAGTGCTCAGATTTCAAGTGCGCGCGCGCGCGTGTGTGTGTGCGTGCACGAGTTTTCAATTGAGGATCTCACAACTAGGGTTGTTACTCGTCCGCTTGCAAGGATGGGTTTTACAACTCATGCTGCTATGGGTGTGAGGTAGCTTCTTACCACAATACACAAGACGCGTGTGTGTGTGCGTGCACGAGTTTTCAATTGAGGATCTCACAACTAGGGTTGTTACTCGTCCGCTTGCAAGGATGGGTTTTACAACTCATGCTGCTATGGGTGTGAGGTAGCATCTTACCACAAAACACAAGACTTGTTTCCGTTCCACAACAGAATAACAACGAACCAGTATACTACTCAGGTTCCCAAAATTAAATAAATATATAAATAAATGAAACTGAGTACGAAAGTTATTCGATCACACACACACACACACACACACACATATATATATATATATATATATATATATGTACAATACAACACACGAGTAAGCTGAAAACGTCTTTGTTGATTTCATGTATGTTTATACGTGGTATGGAAGATTTTTTTATACAAATTTCATCTTCCATCTCCGTCCAGGTCCTCTCAATCTACCTATATATATATCAATACACTTCGTCCCCCTTACAAGAGGGCTAGCCTGGTTCAGGACTTACACCAACGCAACTCCTTCCCCTCCGATGTAAACAATACCTATTCCATCGGAATGACAGATGATGCTTTACGTCACAGTTGCCTTGTTCAAGGCCAAAGAAGACTGTGTTTTACGATTGTTTGTTTTCTTTTTTTTTCTTTTTTTTGGGGGGGGCGTTGCTCAAGGGTACATGCCTTCACTACTATCTGCATCGTGGCCAGGATTCGAACCCGCGTGTCATTCCACAAGCCTACACGCTGTTTTCATGGTAAACACTGAACGAGCTTTCAGTAATTTCATAAATGCGCACTCGCGAGCACGCACGCACGCACAAACACACACACACAACGAAATATGATGCCTTTGATATAAAGAAATCGAGGAGAGGAGAAAGAGGGAGGAGGAGAAAGGGGAGGGAAGGGGAAAGGGGAGAAAAGCGAGAGAAGGAGTGGGGAGAGAGAAGAGTGGGGGAGGGGGAAGAGGTAAGAGAGGAAAGGAATGGGGGGAAGATAGAAGGGAAATGGGGGGGAAAGGGGGAAGGAAAGAGGGTTATACTGTAGGGAAGGAAAAGGAGGGAGAAGGGACGGGTAATGGGGAGAACGGGGAAGGTAAAGGGGGAAAGGGAAGAGGGTGAAGGAAAAGGAAAGAAGGGGGACGGGGAGGGGAGCGTGTTAAAGCATTGCATAACATGGTTTGCCGGTTCGTGTGGTTGGAGATCAGCATATGCTGTGCTAAAACGTCACCCGTGAAACAGCATGACGTAGCTTGGTTTATATAAAATCTTACCTCTTCGAAACATAAAGAGAACAGTCACGCAATACGCATTGAAGAACAGTAATGAAGGGATGAAGACAAGATAGGGATTGGGAACGGATGAGCGTGGGGGGCATAAATGTGGGAGTGGGGGTGAGGGGGGAGGTAAAGGAGGTCAGGGTGGGGGGAGGGGGAGGGAAGGAAAGTGGCGTCTCCCAGTCTTCCCTTTTTAGCCAATAATCCTGAAATGACTTGGTCTTTCACGAAGAAAGGCAATCAACCTAAACGATTTTTTTTATTGGGGGGGGGGAGGCGTCGCAAGCTTCAGTTTCAGCTTCAGCCTCTACTTCAGGGATCCATTGATACAAACTTCATTCATGAACTCAACCTCCCTTCCCTCCCTCCCTCCCTCTCTTTGTTCTTCTTCCGAGACCAGTAGATACAAGTACGATGAAGAACACCAGTCAACAGTAACACATAAGAGGGGTGATTATGGTTAGGACTACAAGTTAAACTGAACAGAGGATTAAATAATCACTGTGATGATGATGATAATAATAATAATAATAATAATAACAATAATGATGATGATAATAATAATGATAATATTCATTCTTACTCAGAATTCTCCCCAAAATTCTGCGACGAACATTACAACAAACGCGTGCTCTGACAAGTGCACAGTCACTCTGACGTGGCTAAGGGAGGGGGGGGGGGGAGGAAAGAGGGGGAAGGGGGGGAAGGGGGGAAAGAGACAGACTGCACATGAATCGGTATGATGCTCGTGCCATCGAGGCTTGAAGGACGCTCGAGTGAAGGACACTCTACTACCCATATCCTTTTTCCTACAAAAATCCCTCCTTTATCCGAACCATCTGGGTTTAGGGTGTTCGGATGTGGGGGAGTGTTCGGATACGAGAAGTAGATATACACCCACCCCTTCCTCCTCAACTTGCGTAACATCAAATGTGGTAAGACTAAATATTAAAAAATATATATTTTGATAAGTTCGCTCTTGGAAATATTCATGCAATATTTTACTTCAAGTCAACGAAACAACGATTTTCTTCTGTAGACATGAATAAATTTCTTGTCCAACACTCAATGTATCTATTGATCATTCTTTGAGTACAGCAGTTTTAAATAGTCCATTTCCAATTCCAAGTAATAAAACCCAGTAAAATGTCTTGTCCACAACTGCTGACACCGCCTGCAATTTGGAGGAACTGACGTAAAAATTGAGCTGTTAATTGACTGACTGTCAACTCTTCTGACATATCCCCGTGATGTTGGTTTGACAAATCATACATGCCTTAATCGACCAAAAGGGGACTTGCGCAGGTCTGGAAGAATGACTTTTTATCCATAACACATTTTTTTTTATTCTATGGGACTGTTAAAATATATTATAGAATAGTGTTAGTATTGTATGGTGTTGTAGTCCCACCTTTCAAACAAATTCACACACACATATTTATATATTACAAATAAAATAAAATCGTCGACATTTTCCTACGTCATCGTGATCCCAGACTCCTCGACACTTTTCACAACTTTTCGTCCACTCTTCCTTCTCTTCGACTTCATGGCGGTTAAGTCAATTTACGACGAGACTGGAGAAAAGATGATTAACGGTCTGACTAAACGAAACGTCTTACCTCTGCCATCACGTACGGGGCACCACAGCGCATGCGCATAGGTCTGTCTGGCATGTGCGCGACATAGCAATTTAAAGACTGCCCAGCCTGCATTTTGTGTGTGTGTGTGTGTGTTGATTTTGGGTAATTGAAGGATACATTTGTCTGGTGACAACCATTCTAAACTACGGTGACTAATATTCTTAGTTGCTAAATATGATTTTCTTCAACTAAATCCTCCAGGTTTTCATATACCTACCGCAGAAAGGCATCCATTTTTACATGTACATTTTATTGGTAACATGGGAAACAAACATACAATATTAATAAATACCGAAAAGTCCGCAGAGGACTGCAAAAATAAACAAATAAAATAAATTAACAGGGACGGCGTTTGAGATTTAGTTCGTTGGAAAAGTTTGAAAATGAAAAATCGTCGAGAGAGAGAGAGAGAGAGAGAGAGAGAGAGAGAGCGGGAAGACATGACCTACATCTAGAATGTGGATGTGGTCATGAAGGTCTAGTTATAAATAGTACGAGATAATAGCACTACCGATTAATTTATCAGTCTTCGTTATTGTACTAACTGAGGGGTTTGTAGTGAACCAGTGTATAGCACGCTCTGCCCATTGGATTGAATCCTTTCTAGTCTACTTTGAACTTGTAAAAGTAATTAATCTTACATATTCATTTGTTTTATTTATACATTTATTTATTGTTTAATATTTTATTCGTTTATTTGTTTCTTATGTAATCCAATTTATTCTCTTCGTGCTACTTCGTATGATGCAAGGCCGCTTGATCCAGTCGTTTATATATTTTTTATTTCATTGTGTGTGTGTGTGTGTGTGTGTGTGTGTGTGTGTGTGTGTGTGTGTGTGTGTGCGCGCTTGCATGTTCAGTAAAAAGATCCAATATATATCAAGTATAACTACAAATCTTATGCAAACCTTCAAAGACGAACCAACAGAACTTCATAAGACCTGCGATCCCTTTACCTAACACGACAAAGTCTAACATTTCTTTGTGGAAGAATCGAGAGAGAACAGTTCCAAGCTGACCTTTCACTTCTGCGGCCGTCTGCCCTCCCCTGTCACACTAGACGGACCAGCAACCCCCAACCAGTAAGTAACCCACAAAGATATCGAAAGAAAACGGGGGAATGGTCTTCAGTGTAGCTACACTGAGTTTCGCAAATACACGGGTTACTTTAACGTATATTTCGAGTTATCTTCTCGGAGAAATATTCATAAAGGAATTATTATGTTATATAGACAAGCCCACTGCACTGATTTTCATATTATGAGCTCAGTATTCCCACATAGACACTATTTTCACACATCAATTGTCTGGTTTGATTGAACTAATTTCTTATTGTAATCACTTCCCTAATGGTAACATGGTCAAGTATCAAAAGTATGGTCTTACTTAAATTGCTAAAATAAAAAAAAAGTGTTGGAAGTTCTTCAATAACTACGTGCGCGCGCGTGTACGTGTTCATAGGTGAATCCACGTGATATTTTGCAATGGTGACAATAAATCAGAGTATGTGTGAGTGAGTGTGCGTGCGTGCGCGTACGTGCGTGACTCCGCATGAGACGTTACGTCCACGATTTAGTCACACATATCGTACACGTGACGCAAGCGTTATACATCATGACGTTTGCGTACATGTGACGTGTGACGTGACACGCAAAAAAGTTGCAAGCATCACGCAGTACAAGAGACAACAAAGGATTACAAAGGAGTATATAACAGCATAACTAATAATAAACAAAACAAATAAATGCATAGGTATAGTTAAATAATAAACAAGAAAACAGTAAATAATAATAAATTGACAGGTAAATAATAACAAATGAAAATCAAGCGAACAATAATAAACAAACAGACAAATAATAACAAACAAACAATATAAAATAAATGGCAGGCATTACAGCATATAATTTCCACTTTTTATTTTGTTCAATTTGAACACATTTTCGTAACACAAAGGACTCTCCCATCCCCGAAGCATTGCTGATTCGTGTAACTAATTATATTTTCTCCCGATGTCTTGTACAATCAGACCGCTAATTCTTAATCTGGGGTACTTGTAACCATAAGGGTTACGAAACCTTGTACCTGGGGGTTCGAGACATGGTAGCCAGTGCAATGGTACTGTATATTTACAATGAGAAAGCAAAGCAAGGTTTGTATCACTAATCCTTTCCATATGTTTGCATTGTATTTGTATTGGATGGAGGTACGAGAACATTTTCTGAGATATCAAGGGGTACTAAGGACACTGGAAAAAGTCAAGAATCACTGAATTAGACAAACGTCAGAGTAATATTAATTTACAAGGGGATTTTTGTGAAGATGGTGCTGCTGGGGTGGGGAGGGGAAGGGGGAGGGGAAGGAGGAGGGGAAGAAGGAGGGAGATGACTGTTCGGTCGAATTGAGGTGAGGAGTGGAAAAATGGGAACCAGAAGGAGAAGAGGAGGATAAGGAAGAAGAGGTGCGAGGAGTAGGAGAAGGAGTTATAGGAATAAGGAGGAAAATGAGGAGGAGGAAAAAGGAAGAGGAGGAAAATGAGGAAGAGGAGGAAAACGAGGAAGAGGATGAGGAAAAACGTTGTTAGCTGTAGATGAGGAGGGAGAGGGAGAAAGGATGAGGAGATTGAAGGAGAATGAGGAGGAAAAGAAGGAAGAGGATGAGGATGAAGGAGAGAGAAGGAGGAGGACGGGGGGGGGGAAGAGGAGAGGAAGAAGAAAAAGAAGAAGAAGAGAGGGGAAAAGAAGAATATCAACAACGGAAGAATGACGTTGCAATTCACAATTAAGAAGTTAAGGAAGAAACAGGCAAGGAGTGTGCGGAAACTTAGATGGGGGTGTGTGTGTGTGTGGAGTGCGTGTGGAGGGGAGTGATTACAGGACAGGGGGGAGGGGGACCGGGGAGAGTGGGGGGGGGTTGTAAGTCAGACGAGAAGGAAAAAGACAACGTGTTAATGTGGCAACTCTTTGCGTGATCTTTCGCAATAAACTCAACATTTAGAAGCTTCATGCGGACGGAGAGGAGGAGGAGGAGGAGGGAAGGAGGGCAGGAAAGAGGGGGTGAAAAAGAGACGAGGAGAAGGAAGAGGGGGAGAAGGAGGAAGATGAGGGAAAGAGGGGGTGAAAGAGACGAGGAGGAGGAGAAGGAGGGAAAGAGGGCAGGAAAGAGGGAGGTGAAAAAGAGACAGGAGGAGGAGGAGGGTGAGAAGGAGGAAGATGAGGGAAAGAGGGCAGGAAAGAGGGGGGTTAAAGACATGAGGAGGAGGAGGAGGAGGAGGGAAAGAGGATAGAAAAGAGGGGGATGAAAGAGAGGTGGAGGGGAAGGAGAAAGGGAGGGAAGATAAAGTGAAAGAAGACGGAGACGACGAAGAGGAGGAGTTAAGAAGAGGAGGGAGAAAAAGTGAAGGAGGAGGGAGAAAAAGTGAAGGAGTAAGGAAGATGAGAGAGGAAGAGGAGGTGAGGTGAGGTGAAGGGAGGAGGAGGCGGAGGAGGAGGAGGAGGAGGAGGAGGTCAATCCTTCTACAGCCTACAACAGGGATGGCCACAAAGTCGATCGCGATCGACTGGTCGATCACCGGACTGTTAAGTCGATCACACCACTGTACCTGTTACTAATCCGCCCTTGAGAAGTTGTCATGCAAATAGCTGCAGTAACATATTATATCCAAGTACTCATGATACTTGGATGATTATATTTCTCTTTCTTCTGGGAATAAATCATATTTATAATGATGGACACGTCTGAATAACATACAATTATTGATAAAGACAAACGTATTAGGCTTGTAGATCGGTTGACCACCCTAACCATATTACAACGTAAACCTAACAACAACCACACGCCAATGGACTGTAATACAAAAATTCCGTAACACGTCACTTCCGGTGCAAAACATGTACTGTCGATATTTTAGGATAAGGAGACTTGGGGGCCCCCCTTACGGCCCACAGGCACGCAGCGTTGTTTAATGCCTAGTCAGTGACAAATCCACTATTTCTCTGTTCTGTCACCGACCTTAAATCTCAGTTACTTCACATCTTCGAAACAGGATTGTCTCCCCTCCCCCCCCCCCGACGGACAGAAGCGCCGGTTCTTTGATATCCTCTTTGTATAGGCTTACAAACACGACAATGTGTTCAATACGAGAACCAGCAGGCAACCACCATTATATCTCCCTTCATGTTCAGTCACTCCGCTACATTGGGATTCCCAACATCGTGTCCCTAAAATCCCAATTGAATATTTCCCTTCTCGCTTCGCCACGGAGGAGCCGTCCCCCCCCCCCACCGCCCTCCGGGATCTTGCCGGGGCCCAGAGATCTTTCCTACTCACGTGGGACCCGCCAGAGCACTCCGACTCCCCCGGGGAATTGTGAGTGGGGGGGGGGGGGTCACCCTCTTCTATATCCGGGCGATCTGAGTTAGACACTGGGATCCAAGGATTCCCCAGCTCTTACTAGGACGAGTTCCTGTGAGTGTGTGTGTGTGTGTGTGTGTGTGTGTGTGTGTGTGTGTGTGTGTGTGTGTGTGTGTGTGTGTGTGTGTGTGTGTGTGTGTGTGTGAAGTGCAGTCATAATTGTAATATATGGAATATAAGTTACGCTCACGGTGTCCTGTGTGTGTGTGTGTGTGTGTGTGTGTGTGTGTGTATGTGTGTGTGTGTGTGTACGTGCGTGTGAAATGCATGGGAGAATGAGGAGGAAAAGGAAGTGGTGGGAGGGGGAGTGGAAGGAAAAGGAAGAAGGAAGAAGAATAAGATGAGGAGGAGGAGAAGGAGGCGAAAGAGGAGGAGGAGGAGGAGGAAGAGAAGGAAGAGGAAAATAAATTGAAACAGCATGACAGGCAAGGATTCCAAAGTAAAATATGAACAATACATGTTACCATTTAAACAAAACATACAGCCCATTAAACCAGTTTAACAACACTAACTATACCGACGCAATTTCACGAGTTGCTCAGTTAACAATGACCATAATTAACCACTGGATTTTCCTTAATCCCCAAGACACACCAAACGAAAAGGTTTACACACGTGGGGCCCTGTTCACCATGCGAGCATCCCACAGTGCCTGTTGACACGAATGAGAATATTGTTTTCGGTGTGACGAGTCCTCTTGACGTCTCCCGAAGTCCACTTTGCCAGTTCGTCTTCTGCAGACACAAAGACGAGAACTCCATCACTAAGACCACAATTCTCGCTCTTGTCTGCAGACACTCTAGCTAGGGTGTTCGGGTGGTGCAAGGGGCTGATGAAGGCCGAACTGGAAGATGTGGAACAGTGGAGCAGGAAGTGGAAGAGTTGAAGTTGACCCATTTGCTACCCAAAGGGTGCCACGGAATTGAATAATCTGGTAAACAGTAGAATAAAAAGACCCGGCGATGAGGGGGTATGTGGAGACCAGTATCAACACATTTTAGCGTCTCTGATACCAGCCGATATTTTTCGATACCCAAGTAGCATTTTTCTTTATCCGAGTGTTGTCAGGTGATATTAGTCATCTACGTAATATGCCCCTCCCCCCCTCCCCCAGCCGCTCTAGAAAGGGAAAGAATTAACCTGTTCACACCTAGAGCGGTTCCTACAAGCTGAAGAAAACTGGTTGGCGTTAGCTTTAATAAAACATGAAGAGATCTCATGGTTTTCAACAAATCATCTACTCGGTCTTTCGCGGCGGGAAGAAGGGGGAGTGGAGGAGGGGAGTGGAGAAGGGGGAGTGGCGGAGGGGAGTGTGTGAAGTGGGAGAAGTTGGCAGTGTAAAGGGGAGAGAAGCAGGGCACTCCATCCATTAAGCAGAAAATACCCTCCCCCCATTTAAAAACCGTCCCCTTTTGTCTTACGTCCATTCTTTTCAGTCGGGGAGTGGAGTATGTAGGGGATGGAATGGGTGGGAGTGGTCTCTATGCCTTTGTTTTTTTGACTACCTCCCATGTATGGGGGGGGGGGGAAGCCTTTGGTATATATATGTATGTATGCATGTACGTATGTACGTTCTCGTATGTTTTCAGTATAACCCCAGTAACCGACAAACAAGGGTTAACCGTTCAGCCTGAAGGTTATCTATGAATCATAAGTCTGCCTCAGAGTTACCTACGAACCGCACAAGGAAAACATGTCTTCGATTTCCCCCAAAAATTGTTGAACTTAAATTTCGCGATTACCTCCTCCAATACGACAACACCTTGTCAGCATTTGATTCCCTCTGCCGCCAGACGATTTTATTACAATTATACTGTAGAGAAGGGGGTGGGTTGTGAAAAGGCCTCGTTTGTATTAATGTAGGATTGTTTCTATGCCAAAAGCTGGATACAGGGGGAGAGAGAGAGAGAGAGAGAGAGAGAGAGAGAGAGAGCGAGAGAGAGAGAGAGAGAGAGAGATTGATTTTAAAAAGAGCACAGAGGGGGGTGGGTGAGGGTTGATTGCTGTAGCGTGGAGGGCGTTAGCGTCATGCACTGTTTGGGCTTATCTTCCCGGAAATCCCAGACAGAAGCTTCCTGGAATCCACTTCACCTTCTAGACGGAAAGTGGAGGAGGCGCCCAGGTGGAAGGGAGGGGACATGGAGGGCTGAGGAGGCTGAGGAGGAGGAGGAGTATGGAGGAGTACTCCCGCAGGCTCACTCCATCTCTCTCCCAGACTCCGCTGTACTCCCACCGTTCCTAAACTAGTTCCTTAGTGACCCCATCTATAGTTTCTCAACGTTTCTACATCGCTTCTTCACTGATTTGTATCGCGCGGCATCCACTAACTACTTCTAGTTTTAGTTCTCTAAACCAATTCTGTGGGTTCTATAGATATCCAAGAATGGAGATACATATTCTTTGGGAGATCGCTGATCTCCATCTCGTAAGGAAGGAGATTCCAGGAGACATCTAAGTAAGATCACATGTCTCCAGTCCATTTCTTCCTGTACTCAAAATCTCTTATCTCTTTGCCTTTGTCTCTCCTTCCCACTCAAATACCTTTCAATCAATCACAGGTAGCTCCTCACACTCCCTATTTCCCGCAAAAGCCCCCCTCCCCCCCCTTTCCGGGCAATTCCTTCATCCATCTCCAACTAAAATCCACTTCTTTCCTCAACATCCCCGCCCCCATCCCCTCGCTCTAAAGCAGCGTTTCTCAACTTTTTTTTTATCTTTGCGTAACCTTTAAAATAATATGCATGTCTCAAGGAACCCCCGCGCGCGCAAAAAAAAAAAAAAAAAAAAAAAAAAAAAAAATATATATATATATATATATATATATATATATATATACACCATATCTTTCTCATTTTATTTTCATCGTAATAATAGACTAGATGGGATGATGTCTACATTATTACAATAACCAAGAATATGTCGCGCGTGTTTAATTATATCACGTATATGAAATTAAACAAAAAATCAAAAGTGCTTTAGCTTATCTCACTTGTCCTCGCGGAACCCTTAGGGACCTTTTGCGGAACCTTAGGGTTCCGGGGGACCCTGGTTGAGAAACGCTGCGCTAGAGTATAGGTTTGTCTTCGGCTTGTCTTCCCTCCCCCACTCCTACCTCTTCCATATCCTCCTCGTAAATATTCCCTCTTCCTATTGATTCCCC
>NC_134787.1:15172582-15190082 GCF_046742065.1 Oratosquilla oratoria
CTTGTTTCCGTTCCACAACAGAATAACAACGAACCAGTATAATACTCAGGTTCCCAAAATTAAATAGATATATAAATAAATGAGTTATTCGATCACACACACACACACACACACACACACACACACATATATATATATATATATATATATATGTACAATACAACACACGAGTAAGCTGAAAACGTCTGTTGATTTCATGTATGTTTATACGTGGTATGGAAGATTTTTTTATACAAATTTCATCTTCCATCTCCGTCCAGGTCCTCTCAATCTACCTATATATATATCAATACACTTCGTCCCCCTTACAAGAGGGCTAGCCTGGTTCAGGACTTACACCAACGCAACTCCTTCCCCTCCGATGTAAACAATACCTATTCCATCGGAATGACAGATGATGCTTTACGTCACAGTTGCCTTGTTCAAGGCCAAAGAAGACTGTGTTTTACGTTTGTTTGTTTACTTTTTTTTTTTTGGGGGGGGGGGCGTTGCTCAAGGGTACATGCCTTCACTACTATCTGCATCGTGGCCAGGATTCGAACCCGCGTGTCATTCCACAAGCCTACACGTTGTTTTCATGGTAAACACTGAACGAGCTTTCAGTAATTTCATAAATGCGCACTCGCGAGCACGCACGCACGCACAAACACACACAACGAAATATGATGCTTTTGATATAAAGAAATCGAGGAGAGGAGAAAGAGGGAGGAGGAGAAAGGGGAGGGAAGGGGAAAGGGGAGAAAAGCGAGAGAAGGAGTGGGGAGAGAGAAGAGTGGGGGAGGGGGAAGAGGTAAGAGAGGAAAGGAATGGGGGGAAGATAGAAGGGAAATGGGGGGGAAAGGGGGAAGGAAAGAGGGTTATACTGTAGGGAAGGAAAAGGAGGGAGAAGGGACGGGTAATGGGGAGAACGGGGAAGGTAAAGGGGGAAAGGGAAGAGGGTGAAGGAAAAGAAGGGAAATGGGAAAGGAAAGAAGGGGGACGGGGAGGGGAGCGTGTTAAAGCATTGCATAACATGGTTTGCCGGTTCGTGTGGTTGGAGATCAGCATATGCTGTGCTAAAACGTCACCCGTGAAACAGCATGACGTAGCTTGGTTTATATAAAATCTTACCTCTTCGAAACATAAAGAGAACAGTCACGCAATACGCATTGAAGAACAGTAATGAAGGGATGAAGACAAGATAGGGATTGGGAACGGATGAGCGTGGGGGGCATAAATGTGGGAGTGGGGGTGAGGGGGAGGTAAAGGAGGTCAGGGTGGGGGGAGGGGGAGGGACGGAACGTGGCGTCTCCCAGTCTTCCCTTTTTAGCCAATAATCCTGAAATGACTTGGTCTTTCACGAAGAAAGGCAATCAACCTAAACGATTTTTTTTTATTGGGGGGGGGGGAGGCGTCGCAAGCTTCAGTTTCAGCTTCAGCCTCTACTTCAGGGATCCATTGATACAAACTTCATTCATGAACTCAACCTCCCTTCCCTCCCTCCCTCTCTTTGTTCTTCTTCCGAGACCAGTAGATACAAGTACGATGAAGAACTCCAGTCAACAGTAACACATAAGAGGGGTGATTATGGTTAGGACTACAAGTTAAACTGAACAGAGGATTAAATAATCACTGTGATGATGATGATGATGATAATAATAATAATAATAATAACAATAATGATGATGATAATAATAATGATAATATTCATTCTTACTCAGAATTCTCCCCAAAATTCTGCGACGTAACATTACAACAAACGCGTGCTCTGACAAGTGCACAGTCACTCTGACGTGGCTAAGGGAGGGGGGGGAGGAAAGAGGGGGAAGGAAAGAGGGGGAAGGGGGGGAAGGGGGGAAAGAGACAGACTGCACATGAATCGGTATGATGCTCGTGCCATCGAGGCTTGAAGGACGCTCGAGTGAAGGACACTCTACTACCCATATCCTTTTTCCTACAAAAATCCCTCCCTTATCCGAACCATCTGGGTTTAGGGTGTTCGGATGTGGGGGAGTGTTCGGATACGAGAAGTAGATATACACCCACCCCTTCCTCCTCAACTTGCGTAACATCAAATGTGGTAAGACTAAATATTAAAAAATATATATTTTGATAAGTTCGCTCTTGGAAATATTCATGCAATATTTTACTTCAAGTCAACGAAACAACGATTTTCTTCTGTAGACATGAATAAATTTCTTGTCCAACACTCAATGTATCTATTGATCATTCTTTGAGTACAGAAGTTTTAAATAGTCCATTTCCAATTCCAAGTAATAAAACCCAGTAAAATGTCTTGTCCACAACTGCTGACACCGCCTGCAATTTGGAGGAACTGACGTAAAAATTGAGCTGTTAATTGACTGACTGTCAACTCTTCTGACATATCCCCGTGATGTTGGTTTGACAAATCATACATGCCTTAATCGACCAAAAGGGGACTTGCGCAGGTCTGGAAGAATGACTTTTTATCCATAACACATTTTTTTTATTCTATGGGACTGTTAAAATATATTATAGAATAGTATTAGTATTGTATGGTGTTGTAGTCCCACCTTTCAAACAAATTCACACACACATATTTATATATTACAAATAAAATAAAATCGTCGACATTTTCCTACGTCATCGTGATCCCAGACTCCTCGACACTTTTCACAACTTTTCGTCCACTCTTCCTTCTCTTCGACTTCATGGCGGTTAAGTCAATTTACGACGAGACTGGAGAAAAGATGATTAACGGTCTGACTAAACGAAACGTCTTACCTCTGCCATCACGTACGGGGCACCACAGCGCATGCGCATAGGTCTGTCTGGCATGTGCGCGACATAGCAATTTAAAGACTGCCCAGCCTGCATTTTGTGTGTGTGTGTGTGTGTGTGTGTGTGTTGCTTTTGGGTAATTGAAGGATACATTTGTCTGGTGACAACCATTCTAAACTACGGTGACTATTATTCTTAGTTGCTAAATATGATTTTCTTCAACTAAATCCTCCAGGTTTTCATATACCTACCGCAGAAAGGCATCCATTTTTACATGTACATTTTATTGGTAACATGGGAAACAAACATACAATATTAATAAATACCGAAAAGTCCGCAGAGGACTGCAAAAATAAACAAATAAAATAAATTAACAGGGACGGCGTTTGAGATTTAGTTCGTTGGAAAAGTTTGAAAATGAAAAATCGTCCAGAGAGAGAGAGAGAGAGAGAGAGAGAGAGAGAGAGCGGGAAGACATGACCTACATCTAGAATGTGGATGTGGTCATGAAGGTCTAGTTATAAATAGTACGAGATAATAGCACTACCGATTAATTTATCAGTCTTCGTTATTGTACTAACTGAGGGGTTTGTAGTGAACCAGTGTATAGCACGCTCTGCCCATTGGATTGAATCCTTTCTAGTCTACTTTGAACTTGTAAAAGTAATTAATCTTACATATTCATTTGTTTTATTTATACATTTATTTATTGTTTAATATTTTATTCGTTTATTTGTTTCTTATGTAATCCAATTTATTCTCTTCGTGCTACTTCGTATGATGCAAGGCCGCTTGATCCAGTCGTTTATATATTTTTTATTTCTGTGTGTGTGTGTGTGTGTGTGTGTGTGTGTGTGTGTGTGTGTGTGTGTGTGTGTGTGCGCGCTTGCATGTTCAGTAAAAAGATCCAATATATATCAAGTATAACTACAAATCTTATGCAAACCTTCAAAGACGAACCAACAGAACTTCATAAGACCTGCGATCCCTTTACCTAACACGACAAAGTCTAACATTTCTTTGTGGAAGAATCGAGAGAGAACAGTTCCAAGCTGACCTTTCACTTCTGCGGCCGTCTGCCCTCCCCTGTCACACTAGACGGACCAGCAACCCCCAACCAGTAAGTAACCCACAAAGATATCGAAAGAAAACGGGGGAATGGTCTTCAGTGTAGCTACACTGAGTTTCGCAAATACACGGGTTACTTTAACGTATATTTCGAGTTATCTTCTCGGAGAAATATTCATAAAGGAATTATTATGTTATATAGACAAGCCCACTGCACTGATTTTCATATTATGAGCTCAGTATTCCCACATAGACACTATTTTCACACATCAATTGTCTGGTTTGATTGAACTAATTTCTTATTGTAATCACTTCCCTAATGGTAACATGGTCAAGTATCAAAAGTATGGTCTTACTTAAATTGCTAAAATAAAAAAAAAGTGTTGGAAGTTCTTCAATAACTACGAATGCGCATGTTCACGTGTACATATATATATAAATATATATTATATATATATATATATATATATATATATATATATATATATATATATATATATATATATATATATATATATATATATACCTAATTCTAGTACACAAGGAGCAACGCTCGTGGGTCCTACTTCATACTCTCCAATTATCATACTTAGTTTCGTGTGTGCTTGTGTGTGCGTGTGAGTGAGTGAGTGAGTGAGTGAGTGTGTGTGTGTGTGTGTGTGTGTGTGTGTGTGTGTGTGTGTGTGTTTGTACAGGTATTTATCTAACTGCATTTACCTAAATGTAGTATACATGAAAGGAGCAATGCTCATGGGGTCCTGTCTATGTGTGTGTGTGTGTGTGTGTGTGTGTGTGTGTGTGTGTGTGTGTGTGTGTGTGTGTGTGTGTGTGTATGCGTGCGCGCGCGTGTACGTGTTCATAGGTGAATCCACGTGATATTTTGCAATGGTGACAATAAATCAGTGTATGTGTGAGTGAGTGTGCGTGCGTGCGCGTACGTGCGTGACTCCGCATGAGACGTTACGTCCACGATTTAGTCACACATATCGTACACGTGACGCAAGCGTTATACATCATGACGTTTGCGTACATGTGACGTGTGACGTGACACGCAAAAAAGTTGCAAGCATCACGCAGTACAAGAGACAACAAAGGATTACAAAGGAGTATATAACAGCATAACTAATAATAAACAAAACAAATAAATGCATAGGTATAGTTAAATAATAAACAAGAAAACAGTAAATAATAATAAATTGACAGGTAAATAATAACAAATGAAAATCAAGCGAACAATAATAAACAAACAGACAAATAATAACAAACAAACAATATAAAATAAATGGCAGGCATTACAGCATATAATTTCCACTTTTTATTTTGTTCAATTTGAACACATTTTCGTAACACAAAGGACTCTCCTATCCCCGAAGCATTGCTGATTCGTGTAACTAATTATATTTTCTCCCGATGTCTTGTACAATCAGACCACCGATTTTTAACTTGGGGTACTTGTAACCCCAAGGGTTACGAAACCTTGTACCTGGGGGTATGGGACAGGATAGCCAGTGCAATGGTACTGTATGTTTACAATGAGAAAGCAAAGCAAGGTTTGTATCACTAATCCTTTTCATATGTTTGCATTGTATTTGTATTGGATGGAGGTACGAGAACATTTTCTGAGATATCAAGGGGTACTAAGGACACTGGAAAAAGTCAAGAATCACTGAATTAGACAAACGTCAGAGTAATATTAATTTACAAGGGGATTTTTGTGAAGATGGTGCTGCTGGGGTGGGGAGGGGAAGGGGGAGGGGAAGGAGGAGGGGAAGAAGGAGGGAGATGACTGTTCGGTCGAATTGAGGAGGTGAGGAGTGGAAAAATGGGAACCAGAAGGAGAAGAGGAAGAGGAGGATAAGGAAGAAGAGGTGCGAGGAGTAGGAGAAGGAATTATA
This sequence comes from Oratosquilla oratoria, assembly GCF_046742065.1. Classification (NCBI taxonomy): domain Eukaryota; kingdom Metazoa; phylum Arthropoda; class Malacostraca; order Stomatopoda; family Squillidae; genus Oratosquilla; species Oratosquilla oratoria. The sequence continues at coordinate 15,178,288 of NC_134787.1, forward strand.
GGAATAAGGAGGAAAATGAGGAGGAGGAAAAAGGAAGAGGAGGAAAATGAGGAAGAGGAGGAAAACGAGGAAGAGGATGAGGAAAAACGTTGTTAGCTGTAGATGAGGAGGGAGAGGGAGAAAGGATGAGGAGATTGAAGGAGAATGAGGAGGAAAAGAAGGAAGAGGATGAGGATGAAGGAGAGAGAAGGAGGAGGACGGGGGGGAAGAGGAGAGGAAGAAGAAAAAGAAGAAGAAGAGAGGGGAAAAGAAGAATATCAACAACGGAAGAATGACGTTGCAATTCACAATTAAGAAGTTAAGAAAGAAACAGGCAAGGAGTGTGCGGAAACTTAGATGGGGGAGTGTGTGTGTGTGGAGTGCGTGTGGAGGGGAGTGATTACAGGACAGGGGGGAGGGGGACCGGGGAGAGTGGGGGGGGGGGTTGTAAGTCAGACGAGAAGGAAAAAGACAACGTGTTAATGTGGCAACTCTTTGCGTGATCTTTCGCAATAAACTCAACATTTAGAAGCTTCATACGGACGGAGAGGAGGAGGAGGAGGAGGAGGAGGGAAGGAGGGCAGGAAAGAGGGGTGAAAAAGAGACGAGGAGGAGGAAGAGGGGGAGAAGGAGGAAGATGAGGGAAAGAGGGGGTGAAAGAGACGAGGAGGAGGAGGAGAAGGAGGGAAAGAGGGCAGGAAAGAGGGAGGTGAAAAAGAGACAGGAGGAGGAGGGTGAGAAGGAGGAAGATGAGGGAAAGAGGGCAGGAAAGAGGGGGGTAAAAGAGATGAGGAGGAGGAGGAGGAGGGAAAGAGGATAGAAAAGAGGGGGATGAAAGAGAGGTGGAGGGGAAGGAGAAAGGGAGGGAAGATAAAGTGAAAGAAGACGGAGACGACGAAGAGGAGGAGTGAAGAAGAGGAGGGAGAAAAAGTGAAGGAGGAGGGAGAAAAAGTGAAGGAGTAAGGAAGATGAGAGAGGAAGAGGAGGTGAGGTGAGGTGAGGTGAAGGGAGGAGGAGGCGGAGGAGGAGGAGGAGGAGGAGGAGGAGGAGGAGGAGGAGGAGGTCAATCCTTCTACAGCCTACAACAGGGATGGCCACAAAGTCGATCGCGATCGACTGGTCGATCACCGGACTGTTAAGTCGATCACACCACTGTACCTGTTACTAATCCGCCCTTGAGAAGTTGTCATGCAAATAGCTGCAGTAACATATTATATCCAAGTACTCATGATACTTGGATGATTATATTTCTCTTTCTTCTGGGAATAAATCATATTTATAATGATGGACACGTCTGAATAACATACAATTATTGATAAAGACAAACGTATTATGCTTGTAGATCGGTTGACCACCCTAATGATCCAACCTAACCATATTACAACGTAAACCTAACAACAACCACACGCCAATGGACTGTAATACAAAAATTCCGTAACACGTCACTTCCGGTGCAAAACATGTACTGTCGATATTTTAGGGTGAGGAGACTTGGGAGCCCCCCTTACGGCCCACAGGCACGCAGCGTTGTTTAATGCCTAGTCAGTGACAAATCCACTATTTCTCCGTTCTGTCATCGACCTTAAATCTCAGTTACTTCACATCTTCGAAACAGGATTGTCTCCCCTTCCCCCCCCCCCCGACGGACAGAAGCGCCGGTTCTTTGATATCCTCTTTGTATAGGCTTACAAACACGACAATGTGTTCAATACGAGAACCAGCAGGCAACCACCATTATATCTCCCTTCATGTTCAGTCACTCCGCTACATTGGGATTCCCAACATCGTGTCCCTAAAATCCCAATTGAATATTTCCCTTCTCGCTTCGCCACGGAGGAGCCGTCCCCCCCCCCCACCGCCCTCCGGGATCTTGCCGGGGCCCAGAGATCTTTCCTACTCACGTGGGACCCGCCAGAGCACTCCGACTCCCCCGGGGAATTGTGTGTGTGGGGGGGGGGGGGGGTCACCCTCTTCTATATCCGGGCGATCTGAGTTAGACACTGGGATCCAAGGATTCCCCAGCTCTTACTAGGACGAGTTCCTGTGAGTGAGTGAGTGAGTGAGTGTGTGTGTGTGTGTGTGTGTGTGTGTGTGTGTGTGTGTGTGTGTGTGTGTGTGTGTGTGTGTGTGTGTGTGTGTGTGTGTGAAGTGCAGTCATAATTGTAATATATGGAATATAAGTTACGCTCACGGTGTCCTGTGTGTGTGTGTGTGTATGTGTGTGTGTGTGTGTGTGTGTGTATACGTGCGTGTGTGCGTGTGAAATGCATTGGAGAATGAGGAGGAAAAGGAAGTGGTGGGAGGGGGAGTGGAAGGAAAAGGAAGAAGGAAGAAGAATAAGATGAGGAGGAGGAGAAGGAGGCGAAAAAGGAAAAGGAAGACGGAAGAAGAATAAGATGAGGAGGAGGAGGCGAAAGAGGAGGAGGAGGAGGAGGAGGAAGAGAAGGAAGAGGAAAATAAATTGAAACAGCATGACAGGCAAGGATTCCAAAGTAAAATATGAACAATACATGTTACCATTTAAACAAAACATACAGCCCATTAAACCAGTTTAACAACACTAACTATACCGACGCAATTTCACGAGTTGCTCAGTTAACAATGACCATAATTAACCACTGGATTTTCCTTAATCCCCAAGACACACCAAACGAAAAGGTTTACACACGTGGGGCCCTGTTCACCATGCGAGCATCCCACAGTGCCTGTTGACACGAATGAGAATATTGTTTTCGGTGTGACGAGTCCTCTTGACGTCTCCCGAAGTCCACTTTGCCAGTTCGTCTTCTGCAGACACAAAGACGAGAACTCCATCACTAAGACCACAATTCTCGCTCTTGTCTGCAGACACTCTAGCTAGGGTGTTCGGGTGGTGCAAGGGGCTGATGAAGGCCGAACTGGAAGATGTGGAACAGTGGAGCAGGAAGTGGAAGAGTTGAAGTTGACCCATTTGCTACCCAAAGGGTGCCACGGAATTGAATAATCTGGTAAACAGTAGAATAAAAAGACCCGGCGATGAGGGGGTATGTGGAGACCAGTATCAACACATTTTGGCGTCTCCGATACCAGCCGATATTTTTCGATACCCAAGTAGCATTTGTCTTTATCCGAGTGTTGTCAGGTGATATTAGTCATCTACGTAATATGCCCCTCCCCCCCTCCCCCAGCCGCTCTAGAAAGGGAAAGAATTAACCTGTTCACACCTAGAGCGGTTCCTACAAGCTGAAGAAAACTGGTTGGCGTTAGCTTTAATAAAACATGAAGAGATCTCATGGTTTTCAACAAATCATCTACTCGGTCTTTCGCGGCGGGAAGAAGGGGGAGTGGAGAAGGGGGAGTGGGGGAAGGGAGTGGAGGAGGGGAGTGTGTGAAGTGGGAGAAGTTGGCAGTGTAAAGGGGAGAGAAGCAGGGCACTCCATCCATTAAGCAGAAAATACCCTCCCCCCATTTAAAAACCGTCCCCTTTTGTCTTACGTCCATTCTTTTCAGTCGGGGAGTGGAGTATGTAGGGGATGGAATGGGTGGGAGTGGTCTCTATGCCTTTGTTTTTTTTACTACCTCCCGTGTATGGGGGGGGGGGGAAGCCTTTGGTATATATATGTATGTATGCATGTACGTATGTACGTTCTCGTATGTTTTCAGTATAATTTCAGTAACCGACAAACAAGGGTTAACCGTTCAGCCTGAAGGTTATCTATGAATCATAAGTCGGCCTCAGAGTTACCTACGAACCGCACAAGGAAAACATGTCTTCGATTTCCCCCCAAAAATTGTTGAACTTAAATTTCGCGATTACCTCCTCCAATACGACAACACCTTGTCAGCATTTGATTCCCTCTGCCGCCAGACGATTTTATTACAATTATACTGTAGAGAAAGGGGTGGGTTGTGAAAAGGCCTCGTTTGTATTAATGTAGGATTGTTTCTATGCCAAAAGCTGGATACAGGGAGAGAGAGAGAGAGAGAGAGAGAGAGAGAGAGAGAGAGAGAGAGAGAGAGAGAGAGAGAGAGAGAGAGATTGATTTTAAAAAGAGCACAGAGGGGGGTGGGTGAGGGTTGATTGCTGTAGCGTGGAGGGCGTTAGCGTCATGCACTGCTTGGGCTTATCTTCCCGGAAATCCCAGACAGAAGCTTCCTGGAATCCACTTCACCTTCTAGACGGAAAGTGGAGGAGGCGCCCAGGTGGAAGGGAGGGGACATGGAGGGCTGAGGAGGCTGAGGAGGAGGAGGAGTATGGAGGAGTACTCCCGCAGGCTCACTCCATCTCTCTCCCAGACTCCGCTGTACTCCCACCGTTCCTAAACTAGTTCCTTAGTGACCCCATCTATAGTTTCTCAACGTTTCTACATCGCTTCTTCACTGATTTGTATCGCGCGGCATCCACTAACTACTTCTAGTTTTAGTTCTCTAAACCAATTCTGTGGGTTCTATAGATATCCAAGAATGGAGATACATATTCTTTGGGAGATCGCTGATCTCCATCTCGTAAGGAAGGAGATTCCAGGAGACATCTAAGTAAGATCACATGTCTCCAGTCCATTTCTTCCTGTACTCAAAATCTCTTATCTCTTTGCCTTTGGCTCTCCTTCCCACTCAAATACCTTTCAATCAATCACAGGTACTCCCAACACTCCCTCTCACACTCCCTATTTCCCGCAAAAGCCCCCCTCCCCCCCCCCCTTTCCGGGCAATTCCTTCATCCATCTCCAACTAAAATCCACTTCTTTCCTCAACATCCCCGCCCCCATCCCCTCGCTCTAAAGCAGCGTTTCTCAACCTTTTTTTTTTATCCTTGCGTAACCTTTAAAATAATATGCATGTCTCAAGGAACCCCCGCGCGCGCAAAAAAAAAAAAAATATATATATATATATATATATATATATATATATATATACACCATATCTTTCTCATTTTATTTTCATCGTAATAATAGACTAGATGGGATGATGTCTACATTATTACAATAACCAAGAATATGTCGCGCGTGTTTAATTATATCACGTATATAAAATTAAACAAAAAATCAAAAGTGCTTTAGCTTATCTCACTTGTCCTCGCGGAACCCTTAGGGACCTTTCGCGGAACCTTAGGGTTCCGGGGGACCCTGGTTGAGAAACGCGGCTGCGCTAGAGTATAGGTTTGTCTTCGGCTTGTCTTCCCTCCCCCACTCCTACCTCTTCCATATCCTCCTCGTAAATATTCCCTCTTCCTATTTATTCCCCTAATGCCTTCCTCCACCTCTCGTCCTCCTCCTCCTCTTCCTCCATCCTCCATGACATCTGCACTCTCCTCCCAAACCGACTCTCCAAACCCTCCAATAGGATTCCAATCACCCACTTAACTCCTTTCCATATACGGGACCTCTGCACTTGTGCTGATCTTCTGATAAGGGTTTTTGTCATAAAGGATCAAAACTGGATGAAAAAGTGGATCTTAGGTAATGGGTGCATTTCTATATATGGTGCGTTGATCACTTCCCCTAATTAAAGGGTTTCGCCTGCCTTACACACACACACACACACACATATATATATATATATATATATATATATATATATATATATATTATATATGTATGTATGTATACAAAATATATCATTAGCAAAGACGGGAACGGAACATAGCCAGCTCAACGTATGACGTCATTATTGCTAAACGTGGTCTTCAATCTAATTCGTTTTAGATATTCACATTCTTCTTAGATCATAATCATTACATGATCAATCTAATTCGTTTTAGATATTCACATTCTTCTTAGATCATAATCACTACATGCTCTCTCAGGACATGACCATCACATTCCTAATGAATATTATCACCCCATTCTCTTGAAGCATCATCATCATCATCAATACCTGATTGTGATGAACGGAATTAGCCATGTTCTACAACCTAGCTAGTAATTCTATACAATGAACACTTTCTAGTTTATCTCCCTTTTCATCATATGTCTAGATTTTATGCATTCTTAGTTACGCAAGAATATTAAGCTTAACTTTAAATAGAAAGTTAATTAATGTCACGTTAAATAGCCCATGCTAGGAACTTAGGTCTATATTCTTTAAATTTACGCAAACTAGCAATTCATTCTAGCAGATCTTGCTATTCTAAATTACTATTGAGTCTACACATGGAAGATTTCAGTTTTACTTTCACTTTAGAAAACAGGACTAAATTCACTTAAGATATATTTCATACTGGCTAACCTTTAACGAATGAATTAAAAGATTTTTTCAGTCTATGCTGACTACCGGTGACGTCACCACCTCATTTATTTATTCATTTATTTCTAATGGCCCATGCTACAAGTACGCTGGTAGCGTCATCGGTAGCGAGCCAGCCTCGCATTCGCTCAGTTGTGGGTTCGAATCCCGCACTCCTCTCCGCTTCCAACTAATGAACTGTTACCACCTGCCCCCAACAGTCCCATAGGATAAAGGTTACGGCTCCGGCCGCAGCTAGCTACTCATCGCCTCGTGGCGTAAACTCCCCCACCTTCTTCCATACACTCTTTGAGAGTACGTCAACGAAGAATAGGGTAGGACCCGATGATAAAGAATTCTGTCAGTCCGCCGCAGACGACACGTCTCCAAAGGCAAGTCCAACCTTTACGTTTTCTTTATTTTTAGTCCTTCTGTCTTCACGTTTCGATCACTTCTCTTCTCGCTTCGATAATGCACATCAGACCTTCAAGACAAGATGCTTTCGTGGTCTGCTGAGGACGAAAAGATCTGGGAGGATCAAATACCATAGACAGTAGCTACACGATTAAAGGCGGAGCATGCCGACAGGAGACCTTTTGGTCCATAACTAGGTCGGATGCGGAAAAAATTATAACAATGATAAATAAATAAAAGGAAAATAAATAAAAATTATAATAATGTAAATAATGATAAATAAAACAAATGCATAGGTATAGTTAAGTAATAAATAAACAGGTATTAATAGTAACAAATTCACAGATAACTGATAATAGATGAAAATTAGGCAAATAAACAAATAATAAAAATCAAATAAACGAGATAAACAACTTGATACCATCACATCTTACATATCAAGAATGTGATGTAATTTTATGTGAACGATTTCAAATAAAACGTTACATCTGTACTTTCATACAAAGGTAAAATAAGATTTTAATTATCATAATAACACATTAAACAAGATATAAATCGATATTAAGGGCACATATAAACTTCAGTGTTACTGAGAATAAAGTCTGTCGTATTTTTTTTTTAATATTGCCAGATGATGAAATATTTCTTAGACCTGCCCAAATGTCTGGTCAAGTTAAATTTAGTTTTCAATGCAGTATGCCTTGCCGACTATAATTTGGTTAAAAAAAAATCAATTCATTTGATACCTAGAATAACATGTTTAAATATATATATATATATATATATATATATATATATATATATATATATATATATATATGCATGAATCGACATTTGCTAAGGGACTCGAAAACTAAGTCATATATTACGAGACAAGGACGCTACCATCACGCTACTACGGACGTGTAACAGAAGCATGACGGTATGTGTATATATATATATATAATATATATATATATATATGTGTGTGTGTGTGTGTGTGTGTGTGTGTGTGTGTGTGTGTACGTGTGTGTGTATGTTTGTGTACATACACACACAAGACAGGGCATCAATAGCCTGAACCAAATCAATACGGCATTCTACTCTACCGAGCCATCTGATCGAGAACCAGCTTACCCGCTACTTGGCTGAAAACCCTCACCATTCGTCTGTTCCCAAGCGTTCAGACTGAACAGCGAACAAAGATTACGTTCCACTAGGCAAACTCTCAGAACACATCTAAAAAAAGGGGCAACGGGGGGAGGGGGAATCCCCCCTGTCCCCCGTGGTGGGGGAGGGGGGAGGGGGAGAACTTATCGGTGACTCGATGCACAGCGAACTCCCTCCCCTCACTCCCCCCCCCCCCAACTTCCGGAAGTGGGCCGAGCACTCCAAGCACTGGACCACAACTCCTCGGCCTAATAGGAGTGTCGGGTGGGGGGGGGTATGAAGGACAGACTGAATGATGACGTAGTAGGGTGAACAAGGGTGACAAATGTGATGGAGTGGAAGGGTGGAAGAAGAGGTGGTTGAAAAGGTGGAGGAAAAGGTGAAAGTGGAGTAATTTGGGTTTAAGAGAGTTGCGTGGAGTACTGATGGTAACTAGAGGTGAAGGAGATAACTAGGATGTAGAGTGATAACTAGGAAGAACTGTTAGAACATCGACTACGATATAAATAAAATAAAATAATAATAATAATAATAATAATAATAATAATAATAAAATAAATAAATATTTTTGACATTGCAGCCCAGTCTTACACGCCAGAATATTGAGAACCGAAATCCTTGTTGACGTCATGTCGACGTTGTTCTGGGCCGTGACGTCACCGGCGTCTTCGTTTCATAGAAATACATTTTATATTATCTTCTGGTTCTTGCCAAGCGATATCATTTGGTTACAAATCGACCACTAGATTAAATCAATCAACTCTTCACCATCCACATTCATACATTATAATTTCATTCTAGCTAAAATTAGACTATTTAGAGCCGTTTTTCCAAAAATTTCTCGATTAAAGCAACAAAATTCCCATATTCTGGACAGATGATTTTTTTTTAATTTCACCGGAAACATCGAAAAAGTTAAGGCCATTTGTACCTTAAGGCTACATGATACATTTACTACAGTACGTGCAGACAACCCTTAATTTAAGTGGTCAATGAAGACTACGTGCAGGTCAACGAATGGTCTACTTTTCGCTACGGGAAGACGGTTTCTAAGGATACAAAACACAAAAGCAGAAAACAGCCGAAGAGCTTTAGCAATAATAATACTAATTATGATAATAATAATAATAATAATAATAATAATAATAATAAATAAAGTAAATAAATAAATAAAAAATAAAAAGACCACCGAGTGCACCAATAGTCCTGTATGGTTCTCGTCTAGTAAGCCCTCTCCTGCTCTCACCCTCACCCTTCATTTCTCAACGAATCTCCCCCCCCACTCCCCTTCCACTTCCTCTCTCTCTCACCCTTTCCATAACCCTCTTCATCTACTTCTTTCCCTCTCTCCCTCCCCCCCACTCTCTCTCTCTTTCACACACACACATTGGAACAATACCCTTTCAATTGTCCATGTAAAAGATACATTTCCTTTGCAACGAGGCAATGTAACACAATTCAAAATTTTAAGATCATATCGAACAAAGCAATATACTCTCACTATCGTCTCTTTTTCTCTTGTTTTATTTGCCTGGTTGAGAGTAGGATTACTTTTTTCTCACGCATCCAACCTTGCTATGGACCAAAAGGTCGCTTGTCCGAAAGTCTTTGTTACAAGTCGGGTTTTTCGTCAAAATCCCGGTGTCTTGCCAATTCACGATAAGAAACAGACAAAAAGAAAAGAAAATAATGCTGAGATAATACATATACCCATTTCTTATTCTCCACATTTTTTGTATTTTCTATTACTATTATAAAAAATCCTCTAAAAAAAAAGTGTACCTTACACCTACAATCCTAATCTATGACAACTACAAAAAATAAAGATAAATAAATAAATGATAAATAAATTAATTAATAAAAAATAAAACGGGAACTATAACCACAGACTCAAAAAACGAAACAAAATAAAACAAGATTACGTAACGTCGCGCGCATGTCCAGAGAACAGACGCACGAACGCACGCACGCGCGCGCGCGCGAAGCGAGTCTCAGCTGCCCTACACCGAAAAACAGGATGTTCCAGCTACTCTATTAAACGAGCGAAACTCGAAACTTGCAGCTTGCAACTTGCCAGACACACTTACGTAGTGAATGTCCATTTCAGCCATGGCGTTGGTAATACTGTACAGACTAGATTGTATCACCCACGAATTATAAAACAAAAAGCTGACATCACCCTAAGTTCACCCATGATATTTCTGATGGACACACACACACACACACACACACACACATCAAGGGTCCAATTCGAGTGTACACATTTTCGTCCAAATAAAAGTAAGCCCACGATTATGATGGTGATTATGAAGCAACGTCTTAAGAAACGTAACAATTACTTCAGTTTGTGCAGTCTTTGAGTGACGGTATGACATCAACGATGTTACCTCGACGTTACAATGTTACAAGTCGTAAGCTTCAATACAAATCCGAGCGTGTGCACCTGTATGTATGTGTATGCGTGTACACTGTGTGTGTGTGTGTGTGTGTGTGTGTGTGTGTGTGTGTGTGTGTGTGTACGCGTGTAAGTAAATACTTAATAGTACATACATATATCAAAGGTTTTCCCCCTTACAAGGGAGGTAGCCAAAAAACAAAGGCATAGAAACCACTCCCACCTATTCCATCCCTATCACACTCCTCTCCCCTCCACCCTCTTATCTTGGCACCTCCTGGATGACAGGTCATCCCTGCATCCGGTCCACTGCCCTGGGTCAGGAGCAGTGTCACAAGAAACAGCACATCCACGACAAGGCCGCTTCATTAAATCGGCGATCCCCCCCCCCCTCTCCGTCCCCTCATTTAGAAAAGGAGAGGGCAGGGAGAAATACCTTCGGGTTGCCTCAATTTATTTCTCACACATACTCCCTCATCCCCCACCCACTCCCTTTTATGCATCACAGCATCATCTATACACAACCATTCTCCATTCACCCCTATCTACTGTCCTCTCCCGTCATTCCCCTCTTCCCCAAAGCCCCTTTTACCCCATCCATCCATTTCATCCTAGGTCGCCCCCTCATGTTCACTACTTCCACCTCTGCATTCCACACCTCTTTTACTAGTCTTTCTTCACTCATCCTTTCCATGTGTCCAAATTATCCCAATACTCTTTTATCAACCCTATCTCGTAACTCCCTTTCCACCACCGTTCTCCTCCTCACCTCCTCATTTCTCACTCTATCCTGCCTAGTAACCACCATCATACTTCTCTGGTACCTCATCACAAACACATTCAAACTCCTCTCGTATGTCCCATGTTTCTGATCCGTACAGTGCTGTCGGCACAATCACTCCTTCATACAATCTCCTTATAGCATCCATTCCCAAATATCTATTTTTCATTGCACTTTTTAACCCACCAAGATTGCCTCTCTCAATCTACACTCTACCTCCACCCCCACTCCTCCCTTTCCCACCACATTTGCAACCAAGTATCTAAAACTATCCACTTCCTCCAGTCTCTCTCCCTTAATACTAATTTCAGTTTCCCCCCCCCCTTTGTACATCTCCATCACCTCACTTTTACCCACATTTATCTTCAACTTCCCTCTTCCGCACACCTTCCCAAACTCTCTCACTAACTTCCTCAATCCCTCCGATCCTGCTACATGCGTGTCGTTAGAATCTACCGCCGTCACTCAGGTCATGGTAACGTTATTTTATTACCTTACCTAACCTAACTGTTTGGGTTAGGTTAGGTCTTATTAGGTTAGGTAATGAGGAAGGAGAATTTTTTTTATCATTACCTGAAAGACGGCGTGAGTCCGAGTGACGGCGGAGCACTCCGGACCCTACCCCCGATCACCACGCACGGGGTGAGACTGTAGATTCTACAAATGATTCTAGAATCTTAATCACGTGACTTCCTGGTGACGTAATCGGCTGCGTGTTGATCTCGCAACTGCTTAGTTGTGGATTCGAATCCCGCAGTTCTCTCCGAATCCCAGCAGTGACTGTACCGTAGTTGCCCAACAGTCCTCAGAGCGCATAATAGAGGCAAAGTGACGGCTTCGGCCGCAGCTACTCAGCGTCTCCTAGCGTAGGCT
>NC_134787.1:15195082-15200082 GCF_046742065.1 Oratosquilla oratoria
TGACCCAATAACCCAACACTGCATTTGCCACGCACCAGGGGCAGCCATTGCCAACTCCTATACCACAGATAACTTTCAATCTCAATACCAGAAATCAATTTTACAACATTACATACCATGTCCCCCTAAACCCACTCAAATATCAATGACGAATAAGTGATAATTACTGTCAAATGTACTGAGAATTTATGAGAGAATTCAATGTTGAAAATAACTTCAACCTGTTAAAATTAAAATGTCAAAACTTATTCTCCATACGATAAGGAAATCTTTACTTGTCGACGGAATGCCACGAACAATAAAATCAAGATATTCACACACTATATTTAAGATAAATCCACTTTGTCTAAAAACGATAACACAAGCCTATGTATATTAACCTTAATGAAATTAATAAAACAAGTTAAACTACTTTTCAATAATTAATGTGTTTAATAACAACAAGGGTTTCATTTTATATGATACAGCGAGGCCTGAATAAAATTAGAATTTTGAAGAAAAAAAACTTGAAATAAGGTTAACCTTATAATGAATGTACTAGCCTTCTCATTAAAAATACATGGCTTGAATTCATAACAGGCGAGAAAACTAATATTCATTTCAGGTTATATAATGAGAACTAAACAGAATAGGCAAAATGTGAAGCAAAAACTACCCTAATAATGGATGCACTCATGAATAAATTTGAACAGGGTCGCCCTATATGAACTAACATAAATTGCAGAAAAGAAAAGAAACAAGTAACTAAGAGTACATCATGGTATTAGAAAAAAATCATATATTCACTAATACCTGTATGCCAATTGGACTGGGACTCAGTCGGCATTATCCGACAACGTAAAAACATTGTAGATGCAGTGATTCATACCAACACTGCCTTGACGTCAAATCCTACAGCCGTGTTTCAATTGCACCACTGTTCAAACGAACAAGAATTCCACAATGTATACCGAGCTCATGTTCACAAGCACAAAGTTTCCAGACACCAAATTGTGTTGAGATCCTCCATTAAAACAAGTAATAGCCGTAAAATGTGACCTTTATAATGAAAAAGGTTTTACTCCGATAAGTAATCCTTGAAAATGGTCATGCACAGACTATGTACGCAGCCATGCAGGCCATGTAATAATCATTCAAGAATCGAACAAGTACCCTCCTCCACTCACATCTCTGCCGTGCACAAAACTAAATACTGGACCCTGTAGCATCAGTCTCCCTCCCTATTCTCGTTTTCGTTATAAAAAAAGGAAATTAAGGTATCTGGCAACTCTCACTCAAACTCCGTTCTACACAAGCGAATTGTAAACATTGGATGCCGCAAACCATTAAGCTTTCAAAAACCAACCTATAATTATTTATTCATTCGTAACACAATTAGTGTTTCATTGTCCTAATGTCAATCACAATCTATGAAAATTTATTAATCGAAAAAGGTACTCTGTAAACCGAAAACTGTCATGGGTAACATCCAGCCAATCAGAGTCCAAGTTGGCATCACCCTTCCTGCATGCTATATCATCCCACAAGCTCAGCAGCTCGCATTTAGTATTCCGAAGTAAACCTTCCACAAAACAGGGTCACGGACAAGACCGTACATAATCACCTAAATACACATTCATACGTGCATTTACATCATACACTTGAACGGTAATGTGAATATACCAGGCTTACCCGTAAAAAATAATCTAATTATCCCAGTTAATAAGTGTTCTTTCATAAAAATAATGAAAATCAACATTACGAAATAATTGCAAACTCATACCTCTCAAGCAGAATACAAATGCTCAGTCCTCAGAAAAGGGCACAACACAATGCATTGAATAATTCCTACAAATACCCGCATCCTTGAAATAATCATGTGAACGCATATACAGTATTTCTATATTACTAGCATACATGGCTGCGTATGTACGAGTGTATTTACCTAATTGTATTTGCCTATTTACAGGAAAGAAGCAACACTCGAAAGGTCCTATCTCTTAATCTCCAAATATACTTCAAATCCACGTGTGTGTGTATGTGTGTGATTGTGTACGCGCGAATGTGCGTGCATTAATGCACGCGCAAGATACATAATTCATAACTCACTTCTATATGTAAATGAAAACTACATGAGGACACATTACCTGATTTACGTACAATACAACTTAAGTAAAATCCTGGAGACTCTTTACGTCATTATCTTATCACAACTTTGTCCACGTGTACACATTTCTTTGTTTATGAATGCACATACACTAACCACCATCGTCACAACCCCACACCGTCACTGCTCAACGCAAACTGACAACTCGGTGCGGCTGGGACCAAGTGTACAAGGTTTCCACTTTCTTCTAGCATCTGTCGTTTTTATCATAAGAGCTCCACCGGGAAATTAAGAACACTTTGGTTACAAGAATGTATCAGTTATATATATGAGCGTGTATGATGCCTTCACCCATATGTATAGCCTTTATCTAGGGGTACAAGGAAGTTGATGGCTGGAGCAGAGGCAATACATCCATACGTTCAAATGCCGCGCCATTTTCTTATCTTCATAAAATTTGGCGACTTTATTTTCGCGTTGCTTTCCGGTAAGCCCAAACTGGCAGGAAATTATTTTTGTGAATAAGAAATGTGCAATAATATGATATGTTATGTTAAAACATTACACATGAAAGTGTCGACACGTACAAAAATATCGCTCCTGATTCAGCACTAAATCGCGAACATGCAGCGAGTCAGGAGTGAAAGGGCCGCGCGAGGAACTAAACCCTCGAACGACCCGCCTCTTTGCAAAGCACACAGACTCCTGACCGACCCCACAGACCCTGCTCGGGGTCCTACTTCTACAGAGGAAAACGAAGGGTGCTTCAAGCTTACCTTCATGTGTGCAGGGGCGTGGTAAGGAGGGCAGGCAGGCAGGGCATCGGCGACAGAGAGGCGAGGGGGCCGGTAAGCTACTAGGGCCCGTCTGCTAGCGGCTCCTCTGCTCGGCGCCTCCTCCTCTCCACCGCTCACGCTGCTGCTGCTGCTGCTGCTGCTGTGGTGGTGGTGGTGCTGCTGCGGCCCTCGACCCGACCTGGCGTCCGTTCACGGCGAGAGTGACTATTTTTGAAATATTTGACAAATAGTTATCAGGGGGTTGTTTTGTCGTGCCGTACAACACGCTAAGTGGATAGCCGTTGTGGTAGTGGTGGTTCTGCTACGCACTAAAAGTAGTCGTACATTCCCTTCGCTCGACCTCAAGATTGCAAACTCTCCTGAGCATGAAGAACCGACAAGAAGTTCGCAGTCAGGACGAGGCCAGGTATTGGAGCTACACCCACTAAGAAACTGTTGTGTAATGACTAGACCGAAGCGGAGACCAGCCCTATCTCCAGTGAGTATTGACCTTTGCAGGTTCGGCTACGGAGATCCAGTAGCCAATGAGCTTCGCGGCCGAGTCTCCGAGCCCAGCCAATAGGCGCGCTCCTCTGGAGGTGAATGACACCGTGCAAGTGGCGGATTCGAGTTCGGCACCAGCAAACCGACGACCGAGACAGTACGCTGCCTTCAACCGACCGTGCACATGCCGTCGACTTACTACTGAGACACGCAAAGACGTCTTCTATAGACTTCTTCAAGCGTGCGCGAGCTCTGTGTACGCAAACATTCCCTCTGCCACTCGGTCGTAGCCGCGCGAACGCAAGCAAATCTGAAACATCAGTGAATATGTCTTAACTCTTCCCGTACCGTGTGACACTTCTTCTATCTTGACTACTGGCAGACTATTCTATTTACCTCCGTGGCACCGCGAGACAGAGAAAGGGAAGGCAATCACAATCAAACAAAAAGAACCAACAAATGCAACAAAAATTTATTACGTACGGACAAGCGTAGCGTCCGTTAACAATCCCACCACGCAAGCAAACAAGCGAAGGAAGAAGGTGATTATGACGCTGACATACAAATCCTGCTTTGGGAGCTAGAGAGAAGGAAAGAAAGAAAAACGGGAAGCATTGTTGGACGGACAACTTCTGAAACAGTTCACTGTATGAGCTACGCAAGACCATACTTGAAGCGCGCAAACAACGCGCCACTTCCCGTCATCTGGTCATAGGGGAGAAATAAATACGGTTGTGTGGCTGACTTGGTAACCTTTTCGAAGGAGAAACATTCACCATCATCATGTGTGTGTGTGTGTGTATATATATATTACATATATATATACATATATATATATATATATATAATATACATATATATATATATATATATATATATATATATGTATGCGTATATGTATATATATATATAAGTATATACGTGTATATGTATATATATATATGTGGGTGTGTATATATATATATATATATATATATATATGTGTGTGTGTGTGTGTGTGTGTGTGTGTGTGTGTGTCTACAACACTCAAAGGGTCCCAGTGAATATAAACACATTTTTATCAACCACAATACACTTTAATTCTAAGCCATCAGCATCGAGAGACTCGAGCAGGCCAACATGCGAAAATTGAAACGTGGTACAGCCAAGGACTCGAACCTGAGCTAGCACGTGACACGTGTTAGTGACAACCGATTGCGCCATCAATAGAGATACCACGTTTCAATTTCTGCATGTTGGCCTCCTAGAGTTTCTCGATGTTGATGACTTAGAATTAAAGTGTACCGTGGCTGATATATATATATATATATATATATATATATATATATATATGTATATATATATATATATATATATATATATATACATATATTTGTACAACACTGAATGAGTCCCAGTGACTAGAGATACATTTTTATCAATCCCAATACACTTTAATTCTAAGCCGTCAACATCGAAAGAACCGATGTGTGTGTATATATATATATATATATATATATATATATATATATATATATATATACAGATTTTATATATATATAAAATATGTATATATATATATATATATATGTGTGTGTGTGTGTGTAGGTGTGGGTGCGTGGGTGCATGCATATATATATATATATATATATATA
>NC_134787.1:15205082-15210082 GCF_046742065.1 Oratosquilla oratoria
TTAGCTACTGATTTTGATTTTTGGTATCCAAAGTAAGTAGCATACTATTGGCATTTGCTGCCGGGAAAATTGGATAACTTGCTGGGAAGTACCAACAGCAAGTTTTGATACTCGAGTGTTCAAATAAACACTGGGGTTTATAGACAAAATTTAAATAGTGTTGAGAATACATATTACTGTTTAAAGGCGAGTTCTTTTTTCTATTATCTATCTTTAATTGCCACTATTCACTTATTAAAGCAGTAAAAACAGTATGAAATCGGTGTTTCAGATTTTTTTTTATTTGACTACTGCAGTAATAGACTAGTTTGTAAACAGAAGGAGAATGCTTGGCGGGAAACTGTTATTTTTCTGTTATCTGCTAGCCAAAAAGTCGTCAGCAAAACATTCCCTGTGTGGCGTATACGCAAGAGCTTGCTAGCAAATCAAGTACCAAAAGCCAGTATCATGCTAGCGAGTAATACCTATTATGTCGCCAGCGACTAGCGAAGGCAAACTAATTCTTTGGTGCGTCTGAATCTCAGCTGAGGCGGAGGGTGAGGATGGGGGGTTGGGGGTGGTTCATATATCTTGGACTGAAGAACATAACAACTAGAAAATAGTATACTTTTGAGGACATAAATGTCGTAAACAGAAATTCACACATGCAAAGGATGATTGAACCAAGCTTTGCAGTACACCTTTACGACCATAAAAAAATATTTTATGCAAATCGTTGCAAATACGTCGACAGCTGACTGTGGAGTCTGACAATGCAAATGGCGCACACTTCCCCATACTTTTGTTCTTATGTGATGTTTGGTAATTATCAGTCTTCATTCTTATTCGCAAGGGAGAATAAAAAACTTCTAATTCGAATGTCACCCGATTATAATTGTTTGCAAAATGTATAGCTCACAGAGTCGTACAATTAAAACATTTTCATATATCTGTTGAACGCTTCTTACCAGCAGGATGTAGAATAATAATAACTTCATTAGCCACACTTAGGAAAACTACCAGTTTTTATAGATAAGCCAGTAAATCGGGTAAGCTTACTAGCAAACAAGGCTATTTATTTATAGTAGAAAACGTTGAGCGTTATGTAACGAAAGCTCCTCAAGCGACATGACGTCATCACAACGTTCCCGTATGGCGACGACTTTCAAATTACTGAAAAGAAACCAACTTATCATGTCATGCGTGCACCTACTGCCCTTCATTCATAAGTCTGTTTGCTCAGAGAAGACAGGGAGGTGACTATATATCTACACGATCTCCCTTTTTCAGTCAGGGAGAGGTGAATTTTTTTTTTTAAAGAATATCTACATTTTTTCGCGCACAGTGAAAAGGAAAGTCCTCATACTAAATTTTACATATCAATAGTCTAATGAACTTACAAATAAACAAATAGATGAATAAATGAATATCTTCAGAATACCGAACCGAGAAACTTACTAAAATCGAAGAACAATCCATCATATTTTCTTTTTATTCATTCTTAAACATCACACGGTAGTGTGAAACTTAACAACAATTTGCATAAGCTACTAGAGGTACGATTAACTCAATTGGTCATCCATTCAACTCCGACGGATGGACTGGCTAATACAAAATTAATATGAATGTTTATTCATATCCGATTTTATCCTATTTTATCTGCACTTAATCACTTGTTGCTTCTATTTCCTTAGTCGAATGAAAATTATAATTATCTTAAACTAGCACACATATATCTGTTAGAATCAATTTTGTAGCACACTGGTGCTACCCTTTTTATAGTACTAAAGTAGTCAGAGCCCGATTGATATTATTGGTGTTAATATTATAGACCTATCAAATATCATCTCAACAAATCTTACGCATTGGCAACAAATTTTATTCATCTCTATGGCAACCTTTCCCCCACCCCCACCCCTGTCTCAAGTTGATATTATTATCATTTACATCATAAATCATTTATGCACGTCACTCCTTTTGATATATATCAGAACAATATTAGTCAGCCAATCAGTACGTCTGACAAATAGCTGTCAGTTACCTCTCAGTGATCTGACAGTTACTCCCTTCTGTGCTTTCTCTACGCGAGTCACGTGACCTGTGTAGTGCAGACGCCTAGAGATTTCGCGCCAGTCAACCTCGTTAACGTTATCGATAATGTGATAAATGTTGTAAGTTTTCTTCTGGTTACCGTCAGACAGTCTTCCTTCATACAGGCAGACATTTTCAAGACGGATTTCAGGCTGAAACACTTGAAATATATTCCCTTTGGCGAATAAAATAGTTTGGGTGTGTCTCAACCTAACATGAACGCAGTAATCCATGGCTTTCAAACCCATGAGAGGTGGGTTGGAGTGTGTCTTCTTGTGTGGATGCCTGTTTTGATTCGGTCAGCCCCCTAATAAGGGGGAATCCTTTGGTAAGCACGGGTTTTGGGGAAGGCCACTGGCAAGATCTCTAACCCAGGAACTTCAAGACAAAGAGCAAGAACTTAAACCAGTAGCCCACCGCAATGCCCAGTTATGTGCATATTTCCTGCTAGCGATGGGATATATCCAACGAGGAAAATATAGAAATATGCATTAACTGGACCCCCGATAAACCGGATCCTCGATAAACCGGATCCCCCGATAAAACGGACCCCGATAAACCGGACCCCCGATAAACCGGACCCCCGATAAACCGGACCCCGATAAACCGGACAATCCAGATCAAATCTTTCAAGAAATTGACAGAATCTACAGATGTTGGCCCTGTGTTCGGCAGACGATTTAATTCATTTCGGGTGATGCCAGAAGGCTGTCAAATTCTATCATAGGAATTACGACTCTCTTGCTAAATCCATTTATCACCGTAACTTAGTTTACAAACTATGTTCTGGGTCAGCTGTTCCCATCACCTCTCTCCAGCTTATATGATCCTCATTCATCTCCTGGGGATTATTTCAACACTGGAAGCTTCTGGGGAAATCTAGGAAATCTAGGAAGACCTGGAGACACAAGGATCCTGTCGTGGGAACCACAGTTCTGGTTTGTGACAAGATACATTATTTAGTGGGAGTTAGATGTTTAGTGATTCTTTTCAGTGTTGAAAATGGTCATTTCCAGAGGATCAATAAACAGTAATACATAAAGTATGGGTTATACATGCTCTACGGGGCACTGCATCGCTTTCTTTTTGACAACCGTTTCACGGTCCAAAGTTCAGACCCCCGAGCTGAAATGGACTCCTTTCGATCGAAACCCCCATGGAGGAGGGAAGGGAGAGAGGTAAGGAGAGGGTGGTGACTCTCAGTTGCATAATAAAATCACTTGCCGCTCACCATAAAATCTACACCGGATGCCATGGTCCTGAAGACGGGTTGACGCTTCCACTTCGGTAGTTGCACTTTCCTTCCTTCCTCCACCTTCATGACATAAGTCTGAAAACCTGTCTTGGTCTCTGCCAGGTCCCTCCACATAAATCATCGAAACCTTTCGCCCACAGTCGCAGGGTCGAACTTGGGAATTCTTCGATCGCCGTCGAACTCGGCCCATGGATCGAGAGCAGCAAACCAACGCGGTGTCTCAATTGATTTTGGCATCCGACCCTTGAATACAGTAATGCCCTATTTTCCTGTCAGTAAGACAACATTGTTTAATAATAAAGAGCCTCGCTGTGTCGGATTCCCGGCGTTCCTCCTGTCAGATGAAGACAACATCTATCTTATCCACGGAAGCCTTGCTCTTTCCACGAACATCTACCGGGTGCAATTAACCTAGTAGCCCTTCGATTATTTAATCTAAATTCAGTCTTTCTGTCCTTCTCTCACTCTCTTTCTCTCTCTCCCCTCTCTTTCTCACTCCCTTTCTCTCTTTCAGTCATCCTCAGTATCTATCTTTATTTCCCAATTTCTCTGAAACACACCAAAAAGATGTCTATGATAAACTGAAAAACAACAAATAACAGCGAGCATAATCTACGGAAAATTAATTTACCAATAATAATAAAAATGTATTCTAAAACATAAACAGCTCAACTTTGAATCACCATAGAAGGTTAAGTGATTATATTAATCTCAATCAAGATAACTAACTCCAAGGGTAGTTTGTATCCTCTTTTTTTTTCTTCTTTCTTTCTTTTACTCACGATTAGTCAGGCTTATCAGTTCTTCCCAAAACACACACCATGCGCATGACTACAAACTTTGTTTCATGTGTGTAGCCATGCCAATTCATGCACGTCAGTGTACAAACGCCAGGAATGCGTTCACTGTCGCTTTCTGGTGAGGTACGGGCCTTAGTATCTGGGAAGAAAAACGTTAAATCATAAAAAGATAAATAAATAAATAAAATATCGTGTAGTAAGGAGTTTTTGTTTATTTCCTTTTCTGAGATCATGACACACGCATTTTCCAGGTATATGTGAATTAAAGTAATTTTAGTATTAATGCATCTACACACAACTTCGGAGAATTTACTTTCTCCCGTGCACACACACACACCTACGCGCGCGCATACACAAGTACACATACACACATATAAAACACGCTCGCGTGTGCTTATTGGTTATTTTGATGGATTATTCGCATCTCAGGACATTTTCCTCTGTTTTATGTAACTGAATAAAATCCTCGACTTCCCAAGAGGCAAACACATGTATTTCATAAACTTTATCATCGGCAGAGGTCACCTCAGTAGAAGGTATTTTGTAATTTCTGAACTTATATTTACTGTCTTACCACCTAACACCCGGAAGCGTACTGATCTCACATTCCCTTAGTCCCGGGTTCGAAGCTCGCACTCCTTTCCAATCCCCAGTGACTGTTAGCTGCCTACCCTTACAGCTCGAGAGCATAAGGTGACGGGTTCAACAGAGCTACTCATCGTCTCCTGGCGTAGACTTCACGCCATTTTCAAATGTCTACGTCATGGGTCGGGGATCGGAGGTGGTTAAAGAAAATTGAGATAGTGGGAGATAAGCCAGGTGTTGTTTGCTGACGACACTGCGCTTGTATCAGCATCAGAGAAGGGATCGAGGAA
>NC_134787.1:15215082-15217582 GCF_046742065.1 Oratosquilla oratoria
ATGTTTGGAGGCAGTTTTGATAAAAAACCATATGCCAAATATCAACATCCAGCAAAACATGTGCGGACATTTGGAACTTTTCGGGGCATCCCAAGTCGCGCCACGAAGATGAAAAGTCCGGCAACACTCTTGCACCATCTCTCCTAGTATTTCACATTTTGTAACTTTTTGAATTCATAAGCATGTATGTATCTTTAGAAAATAAAATTTACCAGAAGATGCCTAAGGTATTGGCGAAACGTCGTAAAGTTCTAGTTTTCATTTCCACAATGGACTCCATCGGAAATATTATTTATCATTTACCAAGTTCTAAGAAGAGAATAATTAGAAGAACTGAAAGTGTTAAGAAAAAGATCACGAACGCTGAGTATGCTGTGATATTCAATAGAAAATGTCTTGATTAAAACCTGCTCCCTAAATTCACTAATGTACGCCTTCATGACAGAGCAGTGCAGCTTAAAGATTTCACGCTCAAATTCAGACGGAGTCTGTTGCTTGACCAAATTGATCAAAAGCAACAACTACTTAGTAGCTTAGACGAAGAATTAGGAAAAGTTATGGAATTTTTCCACAACTGTAACTTCGCCTCTCACTTACGTGACGAAATTGAGAGGGCCTTACATCATAGCCTCTCCATGCACGCCAACGCTACAAAATCACGTGTTCAGAAGAAACTGAGCCGCTTATACGGAGGTAAGATGTTAATTCCTAAGAGTACGGACGGGTTCATCAACCTTTCGGACTACCCGCTTTCTGACCACCAAAAATAATTCCTTAACTTAGGATTGAAATGTAACTACATGCCCCATTTCAAGAAAGAGGAGAAAACAGCTGAACTGGAACTTTTATACAGGAATCTGTGTGAACTCCACAAGAAAGGTAAGATTGATATGAACCCTGACATAAAGGAACTCTTACAAGCTGAACGCACTAAACATTGAACTCATGGCCGTAGTTCCCTACTCACCGCTGAGTTGCGCCAGGCTGCTAAGGAACTCCGTGAGAATAATGATATTTTTATACGTAGGGCGGACAAATCAGACCTTTTTGTTATTCTGAACCGCTCGGAATACATTGATAAAGTTGATAGTATATTACAAGATCCATCTAAGTTTTTACGTGTGAAAAAGAACCCTATTGATGAAATCCGGAGGAAAGTTACTAAATTAATCGACAATGCAAATGCTGATAGGGATGGTGTTAAATTTTCCCCTCTGCAAGGTCATTATGAACCTGGGTATTTCTATGGCAATGTGAAAACCCATAAACCCGGACACAAATTGAGACCCATTATTTCGCAAATTCCCACACCAACATATCAACTAGCTAAACAACTAAATTACCTAATCACTCCATATATTCCAACTGTCCATGCTCTCCGCTCCACAGATGAATTTGTAGATCTCCTTAGAAACACCAATCCTCAAGGAATCTTGGCCTCCCTTGATGTAGAAAGTTTATTTACGAACGTCAACGTAGAAGACACCATTAAGATCATTTTACAGAATGTCTTCAATCACGATAGTCTGCCTCCTCCGAAGATACCACGCCTCACCATAGAAAATATGCTACGGACTTGTACCAAAGAAGTTCCCTTTAGAAGCCCTTCAGGCAAAATTTATTTCCAAACAGATGGCGTTGCTATGGGTAGTCCCTTAGGCGTACTTTAAGCCAGAAACCCAATATGTACCTTAGATACATTGACGACATCTTCGTAGATATTGAAAGAGAGGAACAACTAGAATGCCTTAAAAACAAAATGGAAGAAAACTCATGCCTTAGTTTCACCGTAGAGAAGAGCATTAATAACAGAATTCCCTTTCTAGATGTGTGGGTAGATGGCTCAGAAGGTGCATTCATCACTAGTGTATACAGAAAACCGAGCAACTCAGGAAGATGTCTGAATGGATCGAGTGAATGCCCTTCCAAATATAAAATGAGCGTGCTACGTGCTTATATCACAAGAACCTTTAAAATTTCTTCCAATTGGCTCCTCCTCCACCAAGAACTAAATAGAGTGAAACAAAACCTTACTAATAATGGATTCACAATGACAGACATCGACAAAGAGATTAAAATCAATATGGAAAAAGCCAATAGCAACAACATCAAGGTAGATAATAAGGTGAATAAATTAAACATTTTTTACCAAAATACAATGTCCCTGCATACAAAACAGATGAAAAAGTACTAAAACACATAATATACAAGAACTGTAAACCCAAAAAAAAACAAGAGGATAAACTGAATTTAATTATTCATCGCAATCCGAGACCTTCGTCTCTTGTTATGAAAAATAATATGACTACCACTAGAGACAAATTAAAACAAGACCACGTTGTGTATAAGTACTCATGCAATCTTAACAAAGACGGTGTGCTTTGCAACGAAGAGTACATAGGCCACACAACGCAAACATTAACACAAAGACTGACATTTCACATGCAAAACGGTGCTATAAAAATCACATCACAAAAACACACAACAATATTATATCACG
>NC_134787.1:15222582-15242582 GCF_046742065.1 Oratosquilla oratoria
ACCACGAGGCAGAAGGCATGATTACGTCATCTCACACTTGCGTTTCCTCTTAGGCAGAATCGTCCATGATTTCATTCTAGTTAACCCCAGACGATTTCATCCAGTTCATAGAACCACTCCGTCCTTAAAGTTACTTTCAATTCACCCGATGATGGCGGAAGTTGTTCTTCATGTAGTAAGCGCTGAAACTATCAGTTGTTTTAAGAAACCGTTAGACAACTTTATGGATGGGGATGACAGGTGGTGATGGATATGGAGCTGCCTTCTGTAGGCCTTATGGTCTCGTGCAGTCTCCTTCATTCTTATATTCTTATGTTATGTTCTGATATAATCTCTGCTTCTTTCTGCCGTCAGGCGATATTATTCATTATTCACGAGGACCGTCTCACATTGTTATGGCTGTCGGCAGACTATTTTATTCCTTCGAGGCTAACTCTCTCACCTTTTAAAAGGTTTAATTATTCTCACCAGCCTCCTGTAGCCAGTCTTCTCCTCCTCCTCCTCCTCCTAGTCGTTGGCGCCCTACCAAAGGGTTCTTGTCATTAAAAAGCACTTTCTTGTTAAAGTGAGCGCCTTCTCCGCATTTTCTCTCTGGTTCTTCTGTTGACAGGAAGGGGGGGGAGAGGGGGAGGGGGAGGTGGGGGGGGGGAAGTCCCTTGCTTACGGAATCATGTCTCTCGCTACAGGGGAGCGATGTCTTCAGGGACCACAGGGCAGCTACGATATTTTTATTTCTTCTTCTTACTCATACTCTCAGGATCGCCATGTAAGATGTTTTGAGCAGTAGATCCATGCTGGAGTTTTCATCATCATCAATGTCATGGCGAAGAAGAAGAAGAAGAAGAAGAAAAAAAAAAAAAAAAAAAACACGAAAGCTATAAACACCAGGAACACGCTGACTGATACGCGAGCAATTTAATTATCACTATGGCTGACGCCAAGCAATTTCTTATTTAGTCAAGAGCATTAAAGTTGTCCGTAAACATTTATCGATTCACCGCTCCATTCACTCACATACCCAAAGTCACTCGATAGCGCGGTTGGTAGAGTTCCCAGCTGCCACTACGGAGGTCCGGGTTCGAATCCCGCCCAAGGCTGAAATAATATCAGTATCACTGCGCTGCGAGTCTTTACTCCAACTCGTGGGCGGGGAGTTGTGTGTGTGAGGTCATAGCATTACCCATAGATCGGTCATATATGAGCTCTTTTCCTGGAGGGTGGTAGGTGTCGATCACGAGTCCAACACATGATCTAAGACCATGGTGAATCACACACACACTTCGAGCAAACTGAGTTTGAGCGACCTAGTATAGCCTTGCCGTACTATTTTTCTTTATTTTCGTTTTTTCTTAATCTTGATGTAGTCTATCGACAGCAGCAAATTCGTAGATGGTCATAGATGCCATCTAATAAGTTCGTTTGCCGTCTGTCGATTTCAGTCACCTCTAGATGAAATTTCCAAAATTTCTTCAAGAACGTTTTTGACCCAAAGACACTTCCACCGCCATCTACATATTTAATTCCGGTGAAGATCAGACAATTTTATTACTTATCTATTCCATATTACTATATACCGGTATTCATACTCGTCATAGTTTATTATTATAATTTTATATTACCATCTATTTATATAATTTATCCATATTATACCATTTATATAAATTATTTAACTATATTATATGATCTATTATGTTATCCATCTATATCATTTATCTATATTATCAATTTATATCATTATATTATCTATTCATATCACCTATATCATTATATCATTTAAATTATTCATCTATATCACTATATTATTTACTTATATTATTCACCCATATCATTATATTATCTACTTATATCATTATATTTATTCATATCATCTATCTGTATCATTATATCATTTACTTAAATTATTTATCTATATCACTATATTATCTACTTATATTATTCATCCAAATCATTATATTATTCATCTATATTATTTATTATTTATTTATTCAGAGTCACTTTGATCTGATGACGACCTCGATAGGTATTTCTTCTGGTTAGCGGCAGGTGATTTTATTCAGATGAAGGCTGACGCCGCTCGACAGAACGACCCTCAATGTAGATTCTGCTAACTCTGAGGTCAGACGATTTTATTCAGCTGAGGGAATGTCCGAGCATCGACCAATTCTAGAGATCGTTGATTTTTTTTCTTTTAATTTTATAACCTAAATTTGTAAAGCCCATTCGATTTTGAATCCCTGAAAGAACCCATTTTGATAGCCCGTTCCATTCTAAGGCCTAAATAATCCCATCTTGAAAGCCCAAGTAAGCTTATACAAGGTCAATAGTAAGGCAATATTTTTTTTTTCAGTTCTAAAGCCCAAATTAGTTCAACGATTTTGAAGCCCATCTTGATAGCCCATTCTTTTATGAGGCCTAAATAAGCCTATATTGAAAACTTATACAAGCTCAATAGTAAGGCCCTGTTTTTTTCAATTTCAAAGCCCAAATTAGCCAATTTGTATAGCCCATTCGATTTTGAAGCCCGTACAAGCCTATCCTGAAAGCCCAAATACGCCCAATAATAAGGCCAATTAGGTTTTAACGTCCATAACATTCCATCTTGAAAGCCCTTATAAGCCCATTTGTCAGGTCCATTCGATTTAGAATCCCAAACAAGACCATTTTGAAAGCCCAAATAAGCCCATTCGATTCTAAGGGCCATAAAATTTCATCGTGAAAGCCCTTACCAGCCCATTTGTAATGCCTATTCGATTTAGAAGCCCAAACAAGTCAACCTTCAAAGCCCAAATATGTACATTTTGAAAACCCAGTCGATCTTGAAACCCAATAAAAAGGCCATTTCCAGTGGCTTCCAAAGGACGCCTCCGTTCGTCAAGTCTCTTAAGCATCCGTCTACATCGACGGTCACCTAGGAAACGGAGCCGTTCTTCGGGGAAACAAGATTAGGTGGTCGTCGTCAAGGCACCGAGCCGGCTACAGGCTGACAAGACAACGGGAGGAAAGAACGCTCCCCTCCGAACATTCTGGAGGATCCGTCTGTGGCCAATTCACCGAGGGACCCGTCCGATCACGTCAGAGACGGAGGAGGATGTCCTGGGTTTCGTGGAAAAAAGAAGTCCTAGAGGACTTACGCCGAAGGGAGGCCCAACCCCGATCTCTGAGTCGACTGTAAGTGCACCTCCGAGGGCGTCTCCGACTTCTTGGTCGTCTCATCCTCCGACAGAGTCATCGTGACTCCAAGTCCCCTTTCCGGGCGTCGATCCGTCAAGGGAGTTCTTGCGGACTTTGGGAAGAAGTCCCAGAGGACTTAATCCGAGGGGGCCCAATTCCGCTACCTGTGTCCCCTGGATGTCCCCTTCCGAGGGTTTTTCCGACTTCTTCTAGGTCAGGGATTAACCTGGGGTCCATGGGCCCCTTGAGTGTCCGTGAGGATCCCTCAGGGGGATCGTGAAGATCAGGTGAAAACTAACATTTACATCTGCTATACAGATCTCACTCCTGTCCTAATCTTGTCACCTTGTCAAAGACCGTACCACGGCTTCATATTCTTAATCAAGGCAAATCAGATCTGTTATACACAAGAGAACAGTATTTCATGATTATGTGACCAATACTTTTTGCATAAAATGAAATGTTTTTTATATTGTTTACTTTAAAACTTAATAATACTTTGTGTACCTCACATATGTATGATATAATTAAATTTCAACAAATAAAGTACATTATACACATTACATACAAAGTTGTGTTTATGTGAATATTCCTGGGAATGGGGTCCATAGTCCTCATCAGATTCTCAAAAGGGTCCGTGACAAAAAATAAATAAGTAAATAGACAAATAAAATAAATAATAAATCAATCAATAAATCAATAAGGAGAACCATTGTTCTAGGTCGTTCCCTCCTCCAACAGAGTCCGGGGGGACTCGTGGCCCCTACGGCGACGATCCGTCGAGGGCGTGCGCTCTTCCTGTCAAAACTGTCTCAACCTTCCAGACTCTCTCTCTCTCTCTCTAAAACAGTGGTTCTTAACCTTTTTTGGCAGCGACCCAAATTTTTGCACAAATCAAGCATTGCGACCCAAGCCTACATAGTTATACATTGAAATTTCAAAACACTTCAAATAAATTTTCTGCTTTGGAGTTTTTATTTAATCATGGTCTGCTTAGAATCCTAAAACTAGGCATCATGTATTTTAATTATTACATTATATAATTATAATATTTTTGTTGTGGTAAAATAATTTTTTTCTGCAAACCCTTAGCGACCCAATAAATTGGCTTGGCGACCCAAATTTGGGTCGCGACCCAGGGGTTAAGAACCACTGCTCTAAACCTTCTTCCGCTCCATCTACCTGCCCTCCTTCTCTCTCTTTTCCTGTCCCTCTGCCTCACTCTTTCTCCTTATCTACCTTTCTCCCTCTTCCCTTCTATCTATCTGTCTTCCCTCCTCTCCCTCTTACTTTCTCCTCCCCTCCTACTCCCCACCTGATCTCATCCCCTTCTTCCCCGCTACCGTCCTCCACCTCTTTGTCGCCTTTCTTTCTCCAAAACCTCTCCCCTTTTATCTATCTGTCTTACCCCCTTCTCTCTTATTTCTCCTCCCCAATTGATTCCATCCCCCTCCTCCTCACTACCGTACTCTTCCTCCTCCTCTTTGTCGTCTTCATTTCCATGGCGCTTTTCTCCTCCTGCATATCTCTAAATCTGTATCCTTCATACTCGCATACCCTCGAAACTCCCCACGCCCTAGCTTTCTTTCTCTAACTGCCACTCTCATGATATCTGTGTAATATCAATCCCGGGTACCCCCTTCCCTCTTATCCAAATGCTTTCTCTCTCCCCCACGTGTCCTCTCAGACAAGCATGAGAGAAAAGTTGTGAACTCTCATTCAAGAATTGAGTGCTGCCAAACCAGGGAAAGAACAAAAATGCCAATTGTAATGAATGATAGCATCACAGAGGTTGTGCTCTGGGGCTGGTACAGGTGGGGACAGGTGGCGTTACCCCCGTCAATCTAAATGATCCAATGACTAGGAATCCCATCCGAGATGGTTGGCAAACAATACTGCATTTGCGCGTCCGCGTAGTAAAATTGTAGACATTGAGTATGTGTCAAAAGTGAAAGTGTAGAAGAGGAGGGGAATGCAGGAATCGGAGGGAGCATCATCCGGAGACGAGGAGCGACTAACTGGGGAGGATGTGGAGGCTGTGAGGGACGGGAGGGAAGCGAAAGAGGTGAACGTGGGTGGTGGCCTGGTGAGTGAGACTCAGAAGAGAGGAATGATCCCACGAGATCGGGATTGGAGGACGAAAGCTCACATCATCAAGAACAACAGGGCGGGGAGAGGGCGGGTCCTGGCAGATGTGGCAACAGCTCAAGGTTTGAGTGGCTGGACGATACCTACAAGAGGATACTTACCTTCTACTCAGGAAACCTCTTCGCCCCGCCTAAATGCAATGCAACTAAAGACCTGCTTAATTAGAGCATATCTAAACTCATCTCACCACGCTCCAATATTATTCAGAACGCTGACTGTCCTTCCACAACTTACATGTCGGATAACTCACAGAAAATAAAAGCACTCGAGGAATGTCTAGACAATGGAAAGGAAGATGGAGCACCGGAGGAAAGAAGTGAAACAACTAATAATGGAGGCAGAGACCATTCAAAATAGGCTCCAAAATGACACCAGTAGAAAGAAACAACCGGAAGACAGAGATAAGAATTCTGCTGACAAGGTGAGGCATGGAAAGGTTGCAGCTGCCATGAGGTGGCCCGCAGGGGAGGACGGGGACGCAGGAGTTCTACTCCTAAACGAGGAAACACTGAAGACTCTGAAAGAAAAGCATCCAGAGGCAAGGCAAGCATGCCCGGAAACTAAATTTAATGGTGACTGTCTTCCACCTCACGAAGTGATTTTTTGTCACATCACTAGAGAAAGGATCTGGGGCAATGTTCTGCATACCCAAGGAGCGGCAGGACTATCGGGCTTAGATACGTCTGGATGGAAATCTTTCCTCAGCACCATCCTGTTTGGGACAAGTGCAGGGGGAATGCATGATGTTGTTGCTGTTTTGGCGAGGAAAATGGCTACTGAGGATTGTCAGCACCTTGAGGCGTACACAGTGTGCAGACATATCCCACTGGACAAGAAGCTTGGCTGTCGTCCAATTTGTATAGGCGGGGTGCTAAGAAGAATAGTAGGGAATCCCATCATGGCGGTTGCGAAGGATTAGGTGCGCGAAGCGGCAGGAAATCTTCAGGTGTGTGCGGGGCAGCAGGCAGGATGCGAGGCGGCGATTCACGCCATGAGCAGTATATCTGGGGAAACAGACTATGAAGCTGTTTTATTAGTCGATACATCCAATGCCTTCAACAACATAAACAGAGAAGCCTCCATGCAAAACATCAAAATCAAATGCCCAGTCTTGGCCAAATATGTGGAGAATAGATACAGGAAACCAGCACAGCTATTCGTCACCAGCAGATTTGGAGAAAAGAAAAAAGGGACATCGGAAGGTACTACTCAGGGAGACCCGGTGGTCATGACTATGTATGCTCTTGGACTTATGTACCTGCAGCAGAGGGTACAACATGAAGACACCTGGGTTAAACAGGTAGCATATACAGATGACCTTACGGGGGAAGGGAAATTAGCGGACGTAAGAAAGTGGTAGGATCTGGTGCAGACACACGGTCCCCACTGGGTTATATCCCAAATGCAAAGAAGTCTGTCCTCATAGTAAAGCCAGATTATTTTGAGGAGGCCAAAAATATATTTAAAGGTGAAGTGAAGGTAACTAAGGATAGTGAAAGACACCTCGGTGCAGTGATCGGTTCTGAATCATTAAAAAAGCAATATATCAAAGACAAATTTAACGAATGTGTGGCGGAGGTTAGGCTACTAGCCAACTTCGCAAAGACTGAACTGCAGGTGGATTATGTCGCATTAATACATGGTGTTAAACACAAGTAGAATTACATCTTCAGGACGGTACCGAACATCATCGAATTACTAAGTCCTCTTGAAGAAACCATCAGAAAAGAGCTAATTCCGACCATCACCAACGGACGGACATCAAACGAACAAGAAAGAAAACCAATTGAACTTCCAACAAGAATGGGAGGGCTAGGCATCTCAAACCCGCTTACTCTTACCATCATAGAACACCAAAAACCCTGAAGCTCTCGTCCTCCCTGACAAACAACCTCGTGTCACAAGACCAATTAAAGGAGACCAACGTAGATGAAATCAGAGAAACTATAAGAAAAAATATCAAAAGGCAGGGAAGTGAGGCAGGAGATACAATTGGCTGACAACACTACCAATCAGGGCAAAGGAATTCAACCTAAACAAAAGAGAAATCACGGTGCCTTTACCCTGAGGTATGGATGGCCATTGAATAGGTTGCCTAACATGTTCCTGTAGTACACATTTTGATCCAAACCATATGATGATATGCAAGCAGGGTGGACTGATCTGCAGTAGATATGACAAGATAAGGGATCTCATTGCCCACATGCTTCGGGAGGTATGCAAGGATGTGACCATCGAACCAACACTACTCCTTCTAGGAGGGAAGAACTTCAAGCACCAATTCCAACACATCAGATAAAGCACGAATGGACGCCAGCGCGAGAGGTTTCTGGACAGGGGGACAACTGGACTTCTTTGGCATACGAATATTCTATCCAATGGTCCCCCTGTTACAATGACTTAATTGTTGAGGCGTCCCACTCCCGAAATGAGAATGAAAAATCAGGATGTACGAGGAGTGTATACAGAACGTGGACCAGGGCTCATTCACTCCTATAACCTTCACGGCTTCAGGCGGGATAGGTCCAAGGGCAAAGACATTCTACGTTCGTCTAGCACAGGTGATGGCAGAAAAGAAACAACAACCCAAAAGCAGCATTGTGGCGTGGATGAGATGTAGACTATTGTTCTCAAGATCAGCTATCCTATGCCTGAGAGGTATGAGGTGACCACCCCCTAAATCAGCAGACTATAGCAGAAAGTAGGGTAAATTAACTTTTGTATTAGGGCTTATCAAAATTAGATAATATAAAATATAAAACGGTTGTCGATCACAGTCATTGACGAGAGGGGTCAATGAACTGTATCTGTGGGAGACAAATCCTGACTGCTTTCACCACACAGTTGTACGAGGACGGAGGTCGTTCTCTAAAAAATAAAAGAAAAAAATAGTAGTAGTAGTAGTAGTTCGTAGTAATCGCAACATTAGCTAGCTACTGCTGTTTCGCCTTGCGATTGCGGTTTGCTGTTGTTTTTGTTGTTGCTCTTATATCTAATGTGCTTGCTGTTGACACAGAAACACACACACATACGCACACACGAGCGCGCGTATGCGCATGTGTGTATGTATACACGAACGTACTTGGCGCAAATTCAGTCCTCGTTATGTAAAATCAGCAATCCTGTTCATTTGCGGTGGTCCTCTGATCGCTCATATCTCCTTTCACTAGACCCTAAAAAAGCTCAATTTCCCTCTGTCGTCGCCTCAAGATACGGAGAGACTTAGTACAATTGCCACCACTTATAGTGTGTCATGTTTCCTTGTTTTGGGATGGAAGGGTGTCTGCATGGGAACTTACTCGGAGAGACCGTGTGGACTGGCGCCGGGGAATGAGTGAAGTAACGCGGCTCCCGGCGTATGCCCCCAATAAATGATGACATCTTCTGGAAACCAAGAACTACCACATTCCTTTACACCGAATAATTATACAAATTAGATTATTTCTTGTAAGTCAAAAAGGGATTCAATTATTTAGTTAATATAAATACATTAGGTACTGTGGTACTTGTAATTGGTGGTGATTGTACACATTAATACGAGGGAAGTGTTCTACGGAACATGGCGGGGGTAGCACTAATTTGAATCGATAATGATAATAAAAATAACAATAATATATATATATATATATATATATATATATAATATATATATATATATATATATATATATATATATATATATATATATATATATATATATATACAGTTTGTTTGGAAGATATTTTCAGAAGGTTGAGTTGGGAAAAGAAAGGTTTGAAGAGTAATGGCGAATATTTGAATCACCTAAGATTTGCGGATGACATTATTCTTATTTCAGAAAGAACAGAAGACTTACAAGATATGATGAGCGATCTAAACAAAGTCTCAAAGTAGGTTTAAAAATTAATAAGAATAAAACCAAAGTAATGTTCAACACAAAAGTTCAAAGCAAAGAGATTGTAATTGATGGTGAGAGTCTTGAGGAAGTTGAATATATAATTATTTAGGCCAGATGGTGAAGGTGACGAAAGATCATGTTAATGAAATAAAAAGACGCATTACAATTGGTTGGAAAATGTTTGTTAAGAATAATAATATCCTGAGAGGCTCTCTACCTTTATGTTTAAAACGTAAAGTTTACAATCAATGCATTCTACCAGCAATGATCTATGGGTGTGAGACTTGGAAGCTGACGAGGACGATGGAAACAAAGCTAAGGACTGCACAGAGGAGAATGGAGAGATCAATGATGGGAATAACACTGAGAGACCGAAAGAGAGCAAGTTGGGTGAGAGAGCAGACTAGAGTGAAAGATATTGTGGAGGCAGTAAAAGAGAGGAAGTGGAATTGGGCAGGTAAGTTAGTGCGAACGACTGATGAGCGATGGAGCAAGTGTGTTACTGAGTGGACGCCGCAAGATAGGAAGCGTGGAAGAGGGAGACCAGACAGAAGGTGGAGAGACGAGATCGAGAAGTTTGCAGGAGTGATGTGGCAGAGGATGGCAAGGTCGTGTGATTCATGGAATGCTATGAAGGAGGCTTTTGTTCAGCAGTGGATTCAGGATGGCTGCTTTGATATATATATATATATATATATATATATATATATATATATATATATAAGAAAGTAAATATCGACTAGAAAGTAAGGCAGGGCAAGACAGCTTCACTATAGTTCTTTCTGACAACTTGCATTGAAAGAATTCTCAAATAAATGAAGCTCAGAATTAAATGCGGAAGAAGGTGAGGAGTCCACGGCAGGAGGCGCTGAGTAACTGCGTCCGAATCCGTCACTTTGACCCTCTTATACGCTTTGGGGACTGTTGGGGCAGTTCACAATCACTGCCGGGAATCGGAAAGAAGTGCTGGATTCGAACCTACAATTTAACAAAAGCGAGACAATCACTCTTTCGAATACGTCAGCTGTGCACATAGTAAAAGAGGATTATATGAGTTTTTTTTTTTGCTCTATTTAAGAGAGAGAGAGAGAGAGTTGACACACGTCATTCATATAATTTTGTTACGCGACGTTCCAATATCGGCCACTCTCCCTCGCGGTAATCTGTGGAAAATACGAGAAACTGGTAACTCGGTTACTTGGACCTGCTGTGTAATTCCCTTACACAGCTCTCGGGTCACGTGCTGTGGTTGGTGACGTCATCCATAACAAGTGAGATAACTTCTGCGTATGCGTTCGGTTGACTTTGGCTTTGGTTTATTCGTTTATCACGTTCGGTACAGTTTATAGAATACTCACACACACACACACACGTACACACACACAAATTTCCAAATTCGTAAATAGAAGTGAAAATAGCAAAATCTATTTCTAGAATGCAAATAGTTTGATAAACAAAAAATAAAGATTCACAAATGTAGGCTATTTTCATATATTGTTAACCAGTGAACTACGATTTATATATATATATATATATATATATATATATATATGTGTGTGTGTGTGTGTGTGTGTGTGTGTGTGTTTATGTATTGGTTTCATTAGTGTATTATTGCTTCTTCATTAATCTAATCAAATTAATATATTCATTTGTTTATCTTTATTTATCCATTTACTTAATTCTTCATTTATATTTTTATCTAGTCAATATATTTATTTACTTATTTATTTATATATTCATTATTTTCTATTTATTTATTTATTTGATTACCTATTTGCTAATTCATACATTAATTTTTATTATTTTAATTCTTAACACAAAAATTAATTCCCTTGGTAGTAACAGCCTACAAAACAAATTTATGAATAAACTAACAAGTTAATAAGTAAATATAGGAATAAATAGATAGAATAATAAATAATCGAATAAGTAAATAAATAGATGAATAAGACGATAACTAAATAAACAAATAAATTTATATATGTACATAAAATGACAACTGAAATGTTGAAAGCGGGCACTTTTGTCTTGGATGTGATTATTAACGTAAATCCTCAATCCCCCTTCAGGTGACTGAATCGCGTGGCATTAGACAACATAGAATTATTTCATTTTTCTTTCTCTCTCTCTCTCTCTCTACTGCGAAGAGAGACATATAACGAAAAAGAAGAAATAAAAACGGAAAATAGATTTGAGAGGAAGAGGAAGTGGAGTAGGAAAAAGAAGACAAAAAAATGAAGAAATAAAAATATATATATATATTTTTTTTTACAAAAATTTACAAATAAATAAATTAATAAACAAAAAATACTGAGAAATGAACAAACAAAAACAAACAAGTAAACAGATATATAAAACATTAAGTCAACCGATTATGACAAACTTATTTCATGGGTTTCCGCGCGTGCACACACACACACACACACACACAGCGTGACCTTGTCGAGTCACTCTGAAAATCACAGTCCCACGTTTCAGTCCTATGAGATACGAGGCCCATTTGACGTGTTTCAGTAAAGTCCTTCAGTTAAAAAACGATACACAAACACGCAAGCAGTCATGCAGACACGCACGTACGCACAAACGCACGCATACGTGCACACAACGACTCAATGGCGCAGTGGTAGCGTTCGTAACTGCTGCTACAGCGGTCCGAGATCGAATCCCGCCCAGGGCTGAAGTATTTTAGTATCGCTGCGAGCCGTTACTCCAACCCTCGTGGGCGGAGTGTTTGGTGTGTGCGTGCGTGTAAGGTCACAGCATTACCCATAGATCAATCACACATGAGCTCTCTTCCGGGAGGGAAATAGCTGTCGATCACGAGTCCAACACGTGATCCAAGACCATGGTGAATTACACGTACCCACTCTTATATTATGTTATTAGGTTTTTAACTCACTGTCTCCCTCGTAGCTCTTTTCCGAAAGGGTAGTAGCTGTCAGTCACGAGTCTAGCACGTGATCCATGATCGTGTGGAATTGAGCCAGATGCACGCAAATGCACACAAACGCGTGCGCAAATATTTGCACGTATCAACGGTATGCACAATTTTCAATCTCTTTATATATTTTTTCTAATTTTATTTCTAGCCTCTTTTACGCGAATGTTTATTACCACGTTTGTAATAAATTTGTTTAACTTAAAATATGAGGGAATTCAATTTCTTTCTCATTTTCTAAGATATTAACTTGTTTGTTAAGGCGCGGAACCTCAACAGACATTTATTTTTGTCTCGGTTCAAATGTCATCATCTGGGCATATAATTTGACGGAAAATGAATTATTCTTATTTTATCTTTAAAAATGTGAAACTTTCTTCTAATGGTACTCAAATTAGCTTTAATTATCACGGAAAAATTGTAATAACACATTCTACATGTCTCTTTAATTAGATTTTATATAAATAAGAAAATTACCACAGAATTTCTTCTCACATCTTTGGTTCGTGACGTCATGTCGCGCGGCGTTGTTCGAATTTCTGCTCAAACAGCTTCTGGCTGTGACGTCATCATGGCGCGCAGTTGCCTGACCACCTGCTCGTCTCCCATCTGCTTATCTGCCTGGAACCTGCTGGCTACCTACCTGCTTGACTACCGAGGAAAACGAATGCTCTGCACTCGAGGTCAGCAGGTACAACGGGTGTTTGCTGAAGTAGTTTTGATAGATGTTCAATAATCCACACACTGTAGTTTGGGCTCACTCTAGTATCATTGATTAATTAATCAATTAATTTATCTATCTATTTATTTATATTTTAACCACCTGATGGATACAGGACTGTTTCGTGTCGTCTCACATGATATAATTAAATAACATTTATTGCTTAAACAAGTGTTTAGGCTTCTATAAACGACAAAATAATTCAATGTAAAAAACGTGAAATAATATATATGTTTGAAAATATCACTGACACTGAAGAACAAATAATTTGTGAATGTGTGAGACTGATTTTTTTTGTTCTAAAAACAAAATACATATACTTGCAAATCCACGTATATAACCTCAGCCACGCCTACAAAGACTTGTTAACTGGGACAAGAGAAGCACAAGAGGACATGGAAAGAAATTATAAAACATAGCTACAGAAGAGATCTGAAGAAAAACAGTTTTCCACATAGAGTAGTGGACATTTGGAACAAACTGGACAATGGAATAGTGTGCGCAAAAACCATTCATGAGTTTAAGAGCAAATTAGACACTGCGAGATATAAAGGCGGGGTACCACGAGCGTAGCTCCCCTTCCCGCAAAATACAACTAGGTCAATACACACACATACACACACACGAATCGTGGCGCGGTTGGTAGAGTTCCCGGCTGCCACTACAGAGGTCTGGGTTCGAGTCCCGCGCAGGGCTGAAATAATTTCAGTACTGCTGCGCTGCGAGTCATGACTCCAACTCTCGTGGGCGGGGAGTTGTGTGTGTGTGTGTGCGTGTAAGGTCACAGGATTACCCATAAATAGGTCATATATGAGATCTGAACTCTCTTCCGGGAGGGAAATAGCTATCGACCACGAGTCCAACACGTGATCCAAGACCATGGTAAATCATACAGGTACATAAAATAATAATAATGATAATAATAATAATAATAATTATGATAATGATGACGATAATAATAATAATAATAACAATGATGATAGCAATCAAAATTCTCCATGACAGAAACTACTGCCCACACAGTGTCGCAGATCCTCTGGCGACATCTGGCAATTACAGAATCACCAACATCAGGTCTACCATTCCTTCTGTGTCAGTCTCCGGCACCGTTAGCCGCCTAACTGCTTCTGACACGCTTCCCTGGCCTCGACAGAGTCAGTCTGCCCCCTGACTTGATGACCTTCATGACGTCAGCAACGAGGGGGGGGGGTTGCCAATTTCTGCGTACCACATAATTCCCTCTATTGGGACGTTTCCAAAAAATCGAAAATTCTAATAATCGAAACGAAACGTTCCTACGTTTAGAAAATTCCTATTCTTACCAAAAACATTTTCCAATTTAATTTTCGTTCCCAGTATTGGTAGGTTTCGAATATTAGAGGAATTCCCAACAAAAGAGAGCCAACTGTATCGAGTTTCAAATCAGACTGTTTGACACCACTTTATTAATTACCGGCTATCTGAACACAGAGGGTACAGTGACGGTTTCAGCCATCGATGACCAAATCGGTTAAATTCAT
Organism: Oratosquilla oratoria; assembly: GCF_046742065.1. NCBI lineage: Eukaryota > Metazoa > Arthropoda > Malacostraca > Stomatopoda > Squillidae > Oratosquilla > Oratosquilla oratoria. The sequence continues at coordinate 15,236,958 of NC_134787.1, forward strand.
CACCTTACGGGAAGGAGAGAGGGTTAGTTTATGAATTCCTCGTCTACATTTTTTTTTCGTTAAACTCATTAATACATTGTCTCTCCTGAGATCATTTGAACGTAAAATTCTATGCAGCTGTGCGAGAATCACAGCAATGAAGACATTATGAATATCATTAAATTCAAATTTCAAACTCCGAGTAGCCTCTTCGAAGTTCGTTGGAAGAGTGTAACGGTCATTCAAATTTGAAATTATAAACCCCCGCGTCTTGCGAATACAACCCCGCCCCCTTGAAGCTCATTGGCTGAGGTCCTAGTGAAGGATTCGCTAGTTGTAGTAGTTCTTAAACAAATTTCATTACAAACTTATAAAAACAATTTCGTAGACGCTGTTGCAGTTGTTGTTATTGTTGTCCCTTCTGTAGATGTGCTGTTGTCGATTGTCCCTCTTGTAAATGTTGTTGTTATTGTTATTAAAATGTATAGCCGTTGACGTTCTGAGAATCTGTGTAACTGAAGAAGAGACAAGAAACCTCGAAATCTGCAGATACTGGAACCCAGATGAATATTGGAAACTTCTGTTCCACATTGAACAATGAGGAAAAAAAAGTCTTCCGCAATTTTGAGCAACCAGCTACACAGATCGTCAGAGGCTATCTAATTTAACAAAAATTATATTAGAGAGAAGATTACTCCAAGAATATTGTTGTTGTTGCCCTACTGTATCATTGGATTAGGGCAATGAAGCTATGGAGGACACAGCTGACAGCCAAAGTCCTTCCATCCTTCCTCAGTTATGTTGTGGTTGTGTTCCTTTTAGGAAATATAATACTATTTATCATCCTACAACGAACCAATGAAACAATAGTTGATGGTTCTTACGTACGTCGTGGTGGCTCACCAGTGTTTCTATCCTTCCGGGTGTTCTAAGGCCAGATTTGGAAAACTGCCGCCATTATTGGTGCCGAGTCTATAACACAAAACTGAACACAAACGACTTCTTGATATCCACAAAGCACCAAACGTTTGCAAGTTGTCACGGAGAACGTTTGCTACTTTTATGGTTCGAGTCCAGACGCTCCACTCCTGGGCTCTCTCCTCTGAACGTATTTCTAGTCTTACAGCTGCCATGTGATTTTATTCTGCTGAAAATCCAACTATATCGTCTGAGAGGTCGAAAAGGTTAGTCGAACCGTGACGTTGTCCTCAATATTAGAAGCGCTGGTAATATGGTTAGGGTATTCAACCCATACAACCTGTATCCTATATTCAATATAAAAAATCGTCTGATGCAAGTTTGAGTAAACTGTAGTGTTCACAGGTCGAAAGAGAGAGAGAGGAGAGAGAGAGAGAGAGAGAGAGAGAGAGAGAGAGAGAGGGTGGGTGGGTAAGAGGACGGGAAGAGTTCTCAGCGCCCTGGCCTCGATTTAGGAAGTATGCCCTTGTCTTCATGTTATATATGAACAAGTGTCAATTACTAACGTTCATTATTGTCAGTACTTGCGTCAGCCACCGACAGCGTGTGTATGCTGAAATAATGTCATTCACCAATCTTTCTAACAACAAAGTTGGACCACAATTTCTATTTATTTATTTATTTATTATTATTATTTTTTTTTTTTTGTGCTTCTTCGTGGTGAGCAGATTTTTTCCCACGGTCGTCGTGACTTCATATCCTTGCTAGGTCCATCATTCTCATTCTCCTGTTTTTTCCTATCTTCACAAATTTTCTTTCTTATAATATAAACATGTCCATTGACACATAGAAACATAAATCAATAAAACAATGAATGAATAAATTTGTTTATTTCTATCTTTGTATATCTTATTCATCTCTTTAATTATCAATTATTTATTTACCTACCTATTTATCATTTATCTATCATATTAATTTATCTATTTATTCATTCATTTCTTAACTTATTTATCTATCTCACTAAATTGTTTTTAGTTGATCTATTCATTCATATATTTATCTATTATTTCATTTATTTTTTCTAAAGGGTAACCAGTACTGGTTATCTCAAGGGAACACAGCCAAGCATCAACGTGGGTGGGCTGGAAAGATCCCTTGCCTCACCGTCCAGGCTACGCCAGGAGGCGCTGAGTATCTGCGGCCAAAGCAATCACCTTTCCCCTATGAGCTTCTGTTAGGGCAGCTAGCGAACAGTCACTGCTGGGAATCGGAGAGGAGTGCGGGATTCAAACCCACAACTAAAGCTACGGTTACACTAGTCAATGGATGGGTTGGATTCCAACGATTCAGGTGGATTTCGTCCAAGGATGGAGGATTTGGATTGGAATCCAAGCCTAGGGATGCCCAACCCATTACCGTTGTAGTTCATACTTTGGAAGAGATCTAACGGGGAAAAAGTGAAGACATATGCTAACACTATTCATATTTACAACATATTTGAAAAAGAAATATATAGAATGTATTCAGTGATAAGATATAAATTATTCAATAGTATAGAATTATCTTGAAGTAGGAATAAATTGTTGTGGAATGTACATGGCAGTAATCACACAGTCGTTTAACTACGGCTGTGGTATAAACATTGTTTGAAAATATTTACGCGCGAAAACTTTTAGTATTTACCCTTCTCGCTGTTATGGAACGGAATAATGAAGTTTCTATGCTTTACTCGGGAAGACGCGAAACATCCTCATTATACTAAGAAAACCCTCAAAAGGGACATTTGGGATACCATTTGCAGGGAGCTGAAGACAGAGCATTCTGAGGCGACAACACGCCTGACCACAGGTAAATTCTTGCATTGTTACAGTTAATTTTTCTCTACTCTTTGCATAATCTCACCGCGGCAGCGTCTTCCATTGTCGCCAATCTTCAGGAAAAGGAGCTGACTCGCAGCGGCGCACAGGATTGTTGTTGTTCTTCTACTCCTTGTGGGCGTCAGGCAGGAACATAAACCTCTATAACGGCAAGGCTGGCCTCACCGCACAAGTCTAACCACTCGTCCAAAGATAAGGTTGGGTGCACTAACGCAAAGGTTGGAATCCAACCATCCGGTGACTAATGTAACCGTAGCTTAAGCAAATGAGAGACCAGCACGCTCCCAATTACGCCACAAGTGTCGTGAATAGAGTCTAAGATCATAGTAACAGCCTCGATCATACTGATGAGGTAGTACATAGGTGTTAGCAATGGACCAAGACAATCAAGGATCGAACCTTGGATGTTGGTCATTTTAAAGGTGTTATGATGCGTGTGTGAGAGAGAGATTCACCATGGTCTTGGATCACGTACTGGACTCGTGATCGGCAGCTATTTCCCTCTCAGAAGAGAGCTCATATGACCGATCTATGGGTAATGCTGTGACTTTACACGCACACACACACAACTCCCCACCCACGAGAGTTGGAGTAGCAACCCGCAGCCCAACGATACTGAAATTTCAGCCCTGGGCGGGATTCAAACCCGGACCGCCGTATTGGCAGCCGGGAACTCTACCAACTGCGCCACGAGTTGTGTGCGTGTGTATGAAATGTGATGTAACTTTATGGATACCACAAAGTAAACATTTCAATTAAAACTCAAGTCTGTTCATCGTTTCCGATTAATCTGTACGATATTCATCTGATACGTTTTGAGTTAATCTATAACTTGTGAGAACTTTCGTTCGTTCCTGTGTATTCGGGTCTCATTCCAAATTGGAGGGAACATTGGTAATTACCTTCAGGTGAGCCTGTGGTCCGTATCGTGTGAGCCACATTCCAGCGCAGGGATTCTCAACCTGGGTTCTGTGAGACAGCTTTCAGGGGTATTTAGAGATGACTAGCGAAAAATTGCTTAAACATTTAAATCTACAGAAGGAGAACATTGTTTTTTAAATGTTAATGCTTAACCAAGAAATAAAGTCATCACCATTTGAACCATTTGATATCCATTGCTGTAATATTGTAAACTTAATTAGTCTTGATATATTACCGTTTTCTATTCTGTGTCAGGTTAATGGAGGTACGGGTCGATACTTGGAACATAAAAGATTTAACAATGTTATATTTCCATAATACTAATTCTAGCGGGGGTGACAATTATGAATACAGAAATTATTCATGGTGCGCGTATTTCTACAGAAAACGATTTCTTCAAGGCGTGACCTGGCTACATTGGAACTCTCGGGGTACGTAACGGGAAAAAAAAAGTCTAGAGAATACACAAATAAGCTATCACCATCGGTCACTTGATACCATTTCCACGCAAGCACCCTCACCCTGCATCACTGGAGATTATACTGATAGTAGAAAGTGTGCAATAAATTGTTCCGTCGTTGTCTCATCGCACCCAAGTCTCGCCACAGCATCAGTATGTGCTGAGTCAGCAGATTTAATTATTTATTTTGATAACTGTTGCCGCACCCTCGAACTAAAACGGTTTCCATTCTAACCCAGTAAATGTGTCAGACAGTTTTAAATATTGAACATAAGTATGTCCATCAGAGGTTCATTGAGGCATCTCTTGATCTTTTATATATATACATATACTGTATATATATATATATATATATATATATATGTGTGTGTGTGTGTGTGTGTGTGTGTGTGTGTGTGTGTGTGTATGTATGAATGTATGTCTATATATGTCTATATAACGGTCTCAGGAGATAGAAATGCTCTGCACCTATTCAAAGACCTTTGCAATGTATAATCACTGTTGTTACATCGACTTAAAGGGAGGGGGAGGAGGGAATTGTGGTGGTGTAAGACATATCACTGTCTTCTGGGATTATCTGAGTACAATTTTGGGAAGAAATCGAACGGGACTTTCATCTTCTACGGACAATTTCCCTGCGCCCAGCCTGCGGCGTTAGAGGTCTTTCCTGGAAACGAGGACGAAAGGCCCGTTCAAATGATTCACAGTGACGACAGGTGTTGGGAATGGTCTCTCGGGTGAGGCTCCACACACACACAAAGAGAGAGAGAGAGAGAGCGAGAGAGAGAGAGAGAGAGAGAGAGAGAGAGAGAGAGAGAGAGAGAGAGAGAGAGAGAGAGAGAGAGAGAGAGAGAGAGAGAGAAAACATAGATTGCTCTATCAGGTGTCCCGGGAGAGGGTTGACTGCGATCTTGATATAACAAAAGAAAACGACAACACACACAGTCACATACAAGAAAGAGAGGTTAGGTATGATTAATTGGAGAGTAGGAGATGGGCTACAACGTGCATTGCTCCTTTCTTGTATACAATTAGATAAACACACACGCACACACACACACACACACACACACACACACACACACACACACAGTTCCTTCCTCCCAATCCCGCACAATTGATCAAGTATAACTTCATAATGCAATTCCCCCATAAGCACTCTACCAACTATACTCTTGCTGCCCTGCACTTGATAAAAGAAGGAAGTAGTCTCTAGTTAACCGACACTTCTATTCGTGCGGACAATCTTGCTTCGTTGAAAATGAAGAAAAACAAAAAGAAAGAAGACTATAGAAGAAATCAAATATAATATTTACGTGTGATTAACCATGGTCTTGGATCACGAGTTTGACTCGTGATCGACAGCTATTTCCCTCCCTGAAGAGAGCTCAGAGCTTATATATGACCGATCTATGGCTAATGCTGTGACTTTTACACGCACACACACACACAACTTCCCGCCCACGAGAG
>NC_134787.1:15252582-15270082 GCF_046742065.1 Oratosquilla oratoria
GAATAATAGATAATACATCATGAATAATAAACAGCAAATAATAAATCACAGCATATAACAAATAATAAATAAAAAATAATAACTAGAATAATAAACATATATATTAGATAAAAAATTATGAATAAGATAATGAATAATAAACAACAAATTATAAATAATAATAAAAAATAAACGATAAATAATAAAAGGAATTTATTAAACTTCCTGCAATAGGGGGAGTGTTCGAGTCATGACTCAGAGTCAATAGTGACTCATAACTCAATTTGATGCATCGTGGGTGACTCGTCTTTTGTCCCGAGTCAGAGGTCAAATGATCAGTGGCCATCAAGATGTCATGAGTCAGGGAAATGAGTCATGACTCGCAGGAAAGGAGATGAGATGAGGAGGGGAGGGAAGGGGAAGGCAAGAGTCTGAAGAGGATATAAAATTAGTGAGTCATTAGTGAGTCAAAAGCAAGATTTAGGGTGAGTCATGAGTCTGAGGAAAGTATAGTCATGGTATAATGAGTCAAATTATAGTGACTCACGAACGAAGCTAGAGGTCACTTAGAAATCAAAGTCACTTGGAAAGCACATCAACACAAGTTGAACTAAAATTCTCCACTAGAGAAGTGCTGTGTCTTGCTGCATTGCCTGTGACTCGAGAAATGTGCCGGCAGACAGGGATAACACATCATCCACGAGGGGCTAATTTTTATTTTTATTTTATTTATTTATTTATTTTTATTATTATTATTTTTTTAGGCGTGGGATGGATGTAGGGTCGTTGGATGTTATGACTTACACCCCCACCCCTCCACCCTACCTTTACAGAAATAAAAGGGCGTTTTAGTACATGTACAGTATGTACAAAATATTTAGTCCATGCCAAGACTAAAATGGACGAGTGTACACTTCTTTCATCACAATGATTATACAAATAATTGAATAAATAGATAAATAAATATATGAATGTATAAATAAACAAACAGCTAAATATATGAATATATGAATAAATAAAAGAAAATAGATACATAAGTAGATCATTGATGAAATAATTACGTCAAGTTCTAAGCGTTAATATTGTAAGCATATCTGAAACTACCCTATCTAGAACTACCGGTGACTGCTGTCCTAGCACATAAACTAGAATATAAGATAGACAGGCGTGTCCATGACGCCCCTACGGATCGGAGGCACTAAGCATTATCTTATGGCCGGAGGTCAACCCCCACTTAATAAAGAACGATGACATTTTTGAGTTTTTGCTTTATCCCTATTTCCCTTAAATTTCATCTTTACCAACTCTCAGACTCCACCAAGGATAGAAGTGCTGGTTATTGACGACTAAATATAATCCTTGAATCACTGGTGCACTGTTAAGTTGCCGAGGAATTACTAAACATAAAAAAAATGCTGATGTTAGCGTCTTTTTTCTTCATAACTGACCAGAGGGAAGACGGGGTTGGAAGTGGAGAGAGTGGGGGAGTGGGGGAGTGGGGGGTGACAAAAACCAGACTTTGGGATCACAGCAGGAGTGCCTTGGCATCCTGCAGTGCCCAAGACATCTCCAAGGAGTGCCACGTGATATATCAACCCGTTTATAATATATTGACTAGTTGTATTTATTATTATTATAATTTTCATTTATTTTTCTTTCATTTATCATTGCTACACTTTTTTCCGCATCCGACCTAGTTATGGACCAAAAGGTCTCCTGTCGGCATGATCTCTTTTGTAATCCTTTATAATGGCTCTCAGGGTCTTCGGTGATATTTTACCTTCTTCCCGTTTTCTTTTTCGCACAATTCCTTCTCAGTTTTTATTTGTTATCTAATAATATGTTTATCCTTTTATTGATTTTTCTATTAAATATCTTTATCAATTGTAGTCAAACGAAAAAGAAATCCGTAGTTCGATGGGTCATAAAATTTTCCTTTCATGTCCAAATATATTGTTAAGATCGCTAAAGGGGTTTTATCAAGTGGTATCAAACGAAAGAAAATGAAAACGAAATCCTTAAAAAAAAATAAGCGGAGAGAAACAGGATTCATTCGAGGACATAATCTTTTGAGAAATGTGAAAGCGCGATCATAACATTGATATTCTATCTATTTATTTTTTTACATAAACATTCTACAGATTACATGATTCCCCAGTTTAGTATTGTCTCTCTGGGTAGAATTCTTCCCCCACTTCCCCTGTGAATCAATCACCTCCCGTTTGAGAATCACTGTTGTATAAAAAAAAGTAATGATAATAAATAAATACAATTAAATTAAATAAAAATTGAACGAAAAGCGACAGTTTCCAGTTTAGGTATAATATGGGCAAAAACATTTCAGACCACAACAAACCTGAATGCCCGATCAAAAAATAGAGAGAACAAAAGAATTAATATAATTAACAAACAAATAAACGATATATTATACATACATAAAATATATAATATAATCAACAAACAAATAAATAATATATTATGCATACACAAAATATCTGATATAATCAACAAACAAATAAACGATATATTATACATACATAAAATATCTAATATAATCAACAAACAAACAAATGATATATACATACATATGTAAACAAATGCAATAAAGAAAATGGCTACTGTAACATGCGTGTTTAACTTTATCTAAGTAAAAAAAATTCAGTACTATATTACAGGTGACGTGAGTTCAGCATCTCTTCAAAGGGAGAGAGAAGCTGAAAGTCTGAAATGGCCTGAAGCAGGACCAGACGACTTGCTCAGACATAAACATAAATCAAACGCACACACATACAAGGGCACACACACAGACACACACACATATGCACACACATCCATTAAAACACACGACAACATGACAAGCGCATGCACAAACATAAAGACTTGCACAAACGCACACACAGACACACACACACACACATAAAAATGCACACATGCATACATCAAAACACATATGACGAGCGCATACACACACACAAACACAAACATACATGCACACATCTCATATATGCATATCTAAACACGCACACTCAAGCACACACGTACACACACACGCACATACATACACAAGGAAATACACGCCTCGTTGATTTCAGGAAAAAATCAGGGAGTCAACAGATAAACGGATGAAGTTTCTCACTTATGTAAAAAAAGTAATAGACAGTGAGAAACATGGAGGCGAGGAGTGGAAAAAGAACTGTCAGATCGCTTAGATCAAAAACTACTGAAGCTGTTTTCGGTTCTGGGCATGTGGCAAGAATAACCGAGGAAAGATGAACAAAAAGAAGATTGTGGAAAGCACAAGGGGATGGTGTGAGCTTGTGAGGAAGACCGAGAATGAGGTGAATAGATTCGGTAAAGGGGGTTTTTGGATGCAGAGGAATGCCTGCCGAGTAGAGAAGAGAGAATAGAATAAGTACAAATATACATAAGTAAATAGATAAATACACAAATGAAGAAAATAGATAAATAGATAATAGAATTAAATGGGGGTGGGAGATGGATGAAAGGATAATTAATGCGTCCCAACTGGATGTTCTTCTCATCCGTTTCGTTAATTAATCTGCACGGATGAGGAGGGGTGTGACTCAATGATGAAGCAGTGGGGGCAAATAAGCTCTGGCTATTGGGCCTTACTATGGCGGAACTGTGCCTTGCTGCACTGCATGCACACGAAAAGTGTGCTGGGTGTCGGGGGGGGGGGTTGTTAAATGTGATTTGTGTAATAACTGGGTGTGTACCGTGTTCTGATTTAGCTACCCCTTTATAAGGGGGGAAAGGGATTTTGAGTATATATATGTATGTATGTATATATATATATATATATATATATATATATATATGTATGTATATATATATATATATATATATATATATATATATATAAATATAAATATAAATATATATTCATTCAAGATCCTTAGTTCCTACATTTGTCTCTGAATGCTAATTTCCTCCTCATGATTCACAATTGGGGTTTAGTGGTTGATTTAGTGGTTGGAGACAAGGAACAAGTAGCTGTACAACATTAGACGTCAGTGAAGTGCCAACCCCATTGCAAATCATCAATTTGCAATACCGCAATTGCTATGAGTTATGACTGTGGGCGTTGGACCTAATCAGCTCCTGTGTAGAGTTGTTCAGTGTTGCAGATGCTGAAGGAAGCATCGCTGAAGATGTTATCAAGTGTTTGACAAAGGTTTACGAGGTGATAGAAGTTAAAAAACATTACCAGTTTGAAAATAATGAAAATCAAATAATTAAAAAATTAAATGAATAAATAAATAGATAAACAGAATTCCTATGCGTTCATCCTCAAATACAAAGTTCTCGTAACATTTGACATAAAAAAAAATAAAAAAAAAACGCTTATCCTGAATAATCAACGACACAGCTTACCAGCAAACAATTTCCTTAGCAACAAAACTACACTTTTACTCAACAAAAATAGTTATCACTATATTAATTCAAATAATAACATTAGTTTTAAGATTTAGCTTGACAAGCGTGTATGCGACATGACGTCATGTCGGTGTTTATTTTGTTATCAAGACCAACGGTAACTTCAGACTGAACCTAACAATTTCCAACAAATGAAAAATACTTGGTTATTAGAAATTCTAAGAACACTCTTATGACCCTCCCTAGCACCAATAACACTGTGTCTGACTTAGTGGATTTTTTTTATACTAATTTCAATCCCATCAACTGATTGGTTCCAATTTCTTTTCGTATACAAATTCGCGAAACGGTCAAATGTTGACACAAGAGGAAATGAAGAGTTTGTGGAATATTTAGTAAACAGACATGGTGAGGACCGTGTTTTATTTCGTTGCAGATAAATCCAGCGCTTCTAGCCTTGGACACAATATCGCATCGAAAAGATGAATCACAGAAATGGTGGAGATATTTTTGGATGACAGTAAAAAAAATGTAGAAGTTGAAAGTGATCAATATTCTTACTTGAATTGAGATTGATAACTTCGTTTGTATACTGGTTTTCAAAGGGATTCATATATAATTGAAAAAAATACCATTAAAGATAGTTTTGGTCAAATAAGTAAATAAAAGACTATCTGACTCCACACGGAACAATCCTTAATAGAGACGATGTGGACATCTGAGATTTGGGATGAGAAGGGTATCTGCCTGGGAGCATCTGCGGATATGCTCAATTTAGTGACAACAAATTTAGAAACACATACTTTTATCTAGAAAGTTGTTGAATATATACTCTAATCGGGAACTTTTTTTACATCGCTAGAAATCTTTTTAAAAAAAAATTCATTCATTAATCTGGTGACAGCAATGTGAGATTATGAATTATTTTTTCATAAACCAGAATATTTCATTTAATATCAAATCAATTATGAATAAAATGGTTCAATTTCAGAAATACCCTAATCCAACATTACACAGCCAAACGCACCATTCTCCACAAACAAAATATCCACAAGCTGATTCCTTTCCTTATAACAGTGAACACTATTCATCAATGTTGGTCTTTCAGTGAATTACAACCAGTACGTGTGAACGAAAGCTATTGAATACTTGGATCTCGGAATGAAGAACAAATGTTCTACCAGGAAATGAACTCATAGATGGATAACGAAACCCCTGTTCGGTGTGTATGTATGTATGTATATATGTATGTATGTATTTATGTATGTATATATGTATGTATGTATATTTGTACATATGTGCTAATATGAACACGGGTATGTGTGTTCACTTATGCAAAGTAGACCACTTGGAAAAAAGAAACTAACGAAGCTGAGCGCTTTCGTATATTACATCCAGTGCAAAAAGTACTTTTTGCACTGGATGTAATATACGAAAGCGCTCTACTTCGTTAGTTTCTTTTTTTCCAGGTGGTTTACTTTGCACACACACACACACACACACACACACGCACACACACATATATATATATATATATATATATACATATATATATTTCTTCTGACAGCCGTCGAACGATATTATTCATATATATATACATCTATCTACCTTGATTTTTATTTATTATTTGTTTATTATCAATTTCATCCTGTTTGCAAGAAGAAGCTTGCCCATGAGCTAAGTGTTTCTTTGATATATATTTGATGGGAGATTCAGTCATCAAAAGTAAATTCATTAAACTTCGTAATACGATCGCTTGTAATGCAATCTGATTTATCATTCGTGTTACTCACGGGCCAGATGGTCCCATTATGATATTTGGTTTTGTAAGAAAATTATAAACAAATACTAAACACGTGTTGAACTCCTACAACGCCATGTTTTTCCTACATCCCGTTTTCTTTGTAAACACAACAGTCACATTTCAGACATGATAAGGTATCAATCGACGTAAAGAGATTATAGAAAATGGGACACAGTGGTTACGAGGTAAAACAGAAAACAGGAAAAAAATGCCACACCACAAAGGCGACAGAGACGAGTTATCACCGAAGAATTATAAGTGAGGTGACATACTTTCCAAGCGGAAAATATGTCACACACACACGACATGATGGCACAGTGGTTAGAGTTCCCGGCCACCACTACGGCGGTCCGGTTTCGAATCCCGCCCAGGGCTGAAATAATTTCAGTATCGCTGCGAGTCTTCACTCCAACTCTCGTGGGCGGGAAGTTGGGTGTGCGTGTAAAGGCCACAGTATTACCCATAGATTGGTCATATATGAGCTCTGATCTCTCTTCCGGGAGGGAAATAGCTGTTGATCGCGAGTCCAACACGTGATCCAAGACCATGGTGAATCACACAGTAGATAAACAAATTATTTTTGCATCTGTGACATATTTGATTCAACATAAAAAGAAAATCCACATAAGAGAACATAAGCAAATGAATAAATGAATTAAATAAATAGAAAATTAGATCAATATATCAATTGCTCAGTAAAATCTACTGGCCTCATATTTCACTTGGAATAAATGTCACACATTTCAATCATTCTGCAGGAGCAACGACATAATGCTGATGAGTCGGGTTTCTACATGGAAGCTTGGCTATAAACTGTCCGGGCATCACTGACAACCGTAATTCGACACGGTCTTGGACCGCGTGTTGGACTCGTGATGGACAACTATTACCCTCCCGGATGAGAGCTCATATATGGCCCGATCTATGAGTAATGTTGTAATCACATACACACACATTCAGCTTCTTGCCCACCAGAGCTAGGATATCGATTTACAGTGCAGTGATGCTTATCAGCTCTGACTGGGGACTCGAACTCAGATCGCTAAATTAGTTGTCGAGTGCGGTACCACTACACCAGTAAGGCGTGAGTTTGAGCAAATATATGGAATATTAGGATATCGCAAATGACGACCTTATTGCCCCTGAGCAGACGGTCCATAATAGCAAACGCAGTGTCGTGTGGCCTAGCACAGCCCCTAACAAGTTTCTTCCATCGGTAGTGACTTATTCCATTCATTTATTTACTTGCTTATTCATCCATGTAACCATATATCTATTTATGTGTTTATCTACTCTTAATGAATGAACGAATTGAGCGATTTAATTATTCATTTATTCATTCCTTGATTTATTATCAAATTACTTTAATTATTTACTTTATTTTTGTTTATTTATCCATTCTCTCAGCATTTTGTTTTAATTAGGTCCTCAGCCGTATCACCAAATGGAAAAGGGAAGGGAAGGGGACAATGTGCGGCATGGTAAAGAGGTAGAAGGGGGAAAGATAGATAGAGGGCAAGAGAGAGGGTGAGGGAGAGGTAGAAGGAGAGATTGTGTGTGTGCGTGGTAGGTGTAGAGAAAGAGAGAGAGAAAGAGAGAGAGAAAGAGAGAGAGAGAGAGAGAGAGAGAGAGAGAGAGAGAGAGAGAGAGAGAGAGAGAGAGAGGAGGGGGTAGAGATAGATAAATCGGTAAGTAGATAGCTAAATAAAGAAATACATAAGTAGGTAGATAAATAGATAAAGAGATTAGAGAGGTTGATAGACAAATATATAGGAAAAGAGAGGGAGAAAGAGAATGAGGTGAGAGGGAGAGAGGAGAAAGAGTGAAAAAGAGAAAGAGAGAGATATGAAAAGGAAGGAGCAGGCGCGCTTCCTCGAAGGAGTTCCCGGCACCAGGTCTGGGAAGCGAGAGCACCTTCCGGGAAGCGGCACAAAGGCGCCCCTCCGGAAGCAGACGCACGCAGACTCCGGTGGTGAGAGCCGCGCAGGAGCCACGGACGCAGGTGGAGAGCCAGTGGGAGGATCCTTCATAGGGGAGGAGGTCCTTCATCCAACCCTACCCCCCCTTGGACGCACGGCAGGAGAGGGAGGGAGGTTTTCGCGCATTTTGAATTCGAGGGAGGGGCTTTGCAAGGCCTAAGACACCTCAGGCCAAGGGGACATCAGGTCACGAAGAGACAAAGAAGATTTGAGACCAGGGGGGATTTTGACTACATATTTGAGACCAAAAAGGCTTGAGACCAAAAGGACATGAGGCTAAAAAGACTTGAGACCAAAAGAACTTTAGAACAAAAAGACTTGAGACCAAAAGGACTTGAAACCAAAAGGACCTGAGACCAAAAGGACTTGAAACCAAAGGGACTTGAGACCAAAAGGACTTGAGACCAAAAGGACTTGAGACTAAAAGGACTCGAGATCAAAAAGACTTGAGACCAAAAAGGCTTGAGACCAAAAGGACTTGAGACCAAAGACCTGAGACCAAAAAGACTTGAGACCAAAAAGACTTGAGGCCAAAAAGGCTTGAGACCAAAAGGACTTGAGACCAAAGACCTGAGACCAAAAAGACTTGAGACCAAAAAGTCTTGAGACCAAAAGGACTTGAAACCAAAAAGACTTGAGACCAAAAAGGCTTGTGACCAAAAAAGCTTGAGACCAAAGAGACTTGAGACCAAAAGGACTCGAGACCAAAGAGTTGAGACCAAAAGGACTTGAAACCAAAAAGACTTGAAACTAAAAGGACTTAAGACCAAAATGACTTGAGGCCAAAAGGACTTGAGACCAAAAAGACTTGACCAAAAAGACTTGAAACCAAAAGGACTTGAGAAAAAAAGGACTCGAGACCAGAAATACTTGAAACCGAAAGACCTTGCGAACAAAAGGACTCGTGACCAAATACTTGAAAAATGGAGGCCAAAAAGGATTTGGACAATAAAACTTGAGACCAAGAAGACTTGAGGCAAAAAAAGACTTGAAACCAAAAGGGCTCGAGACCAAAAAAGACTTGAAACCAAAAAGACTAGACCAAAAGAGTCCGAGACTTGAGACAAAGACGATCCCAGTTTGTAAATTTATTTATATATATATATATATATATATATATATATATATATATATATATATATATATATATATATATATAAAATCTCACTCTTTCTATAAGCAAATTGTGACATTTTGTCAATAAAGCGGTGGAGTCCTGTAGGTCCGGCGGGGTCCTGTAGATTCGGTGGAGTCCTTTAGATCCAATGGAGTCCTGTAGATCCTGTGTAGTCCTGTAGATCCAGTGGAGTTCTATAGATCCGTTGGAGTCCTGTAGATCCGGTGGAGTCCGGTAGATTCGGTGGAGTCCTGTAGATCCGGTGGAGTCCTGTAGATCACGTAGAGTCCTGTAGATCCGGCGGAGTCCTATATATCCGGTGGAGTCCGGTAGATTCGGGTGAGTCCTGCAGATCCGGTGAAGTCCTGTAGATCCAGTGGAGTCTGGTAGATCCGGTGGAGCCCTGTAGATGCGGTGGAGTCCTGTAGATCCGGTGGAGTCCTGTAGATCCGGTAGAGTCCTGCAGATTCGGTGAAGTCCTGTAGATCCAGTGGAGTTCGGTAGATCTGGTGGAGTCCTGTAGATCCGGTGGAGTCCTATGGATCCTGTGGAGTCCGGTAGATCCGGTGGAGTCCAGTAGATCCGGTGGAGTCCTGTGATCTTGTGGATTCCTACCGATGGTTCATTTTCTTCTTTTCTTGTTCCTTTTACTGCATCCGATCTCGTTATGGACCGAAAGCTCATTCTATCGACATAATTTGAGACTACAAGTCTCTGTATTGGAATTAGGTAGATTTAAGACTAAGGCTGTGAAGACCTAAAAAAAATAATAAAGAAATAAATGACTAGAAAAAAAATAGATAAAAAATTAAATAAAAAATAAATAAATAAAATAAAAGATTCATGTGACTAACATGAACCGAAATTAGAACAATTTGAAAACGCTGGTTATTTTGTTCGTTTCGTCAGTTTCATTTTGTTTCGTTTGATCTAATCAAATTGTACTTTTCTTGATTTAATTCGATTATATTTTATTTTGTATCATTCTATTTCATTTTATCAGATTTTACTTGTTTGTTTCAATATTCTTTAATAATTTTAATTTTGTTCAATTTCATTCAATTTCATTTTCTTGATTTGATTCGATATTATTTGATTTCGTATCAAATTCTCTTATTTCATTTTACTTATCATATTCTAATCTTATATCTGTATTCAGCCTTTTTCGAACTAGAAGATTAGGTTTGATATTTGAAAAACATACCTTGCGTAACCAAATGATTAATTATCTATGAATGAATTTAATCGCCAAGAATTAAAGAATAATTATTATGACTTTCAAACATAAGACTGGTAATAGCTTGAATTATAGCCATACTTCTGGAATAGTTAAGCTGGTTTAAGAAAAACGTCATTCAATCGCCCATTCAGAGTTCACTACTGAATAAAGGCCTGTTCCAACATCTGCCACGTCACTCCTGCAAACTTCTATACCTTTTCTTTCCACCTTCTGTCTGGTCTCCCTCTTGCACGCTTCCCATTTCGCGGTGTCCAATCAGCAATACATTTGCTCCATCGCTCATTATTTCTCTTCTTTCTCTGCCCAATTCTATTTTCTCTCTCTTATCTCTTCCACAGTATCTCTCACTTCAATCTTCTCTGGTACCCAGTTTACCCTGTCTCTCAGCGTTGTCTCCATTGTCATCAATTTCCAAATTTCACATAATGAACGTTGTACCCGAAACACGTATCAATCGAAAAAATACTAACAGCATCCTTCTTTTATTATCTATCCATCTACCACCCATCCATCCATGATCTTTGTTGCAGATGACCCTCGGAGCCTTATGGTTGGAAAAAAGGAAAGGCACCATCAGCAAATTGACAATGGGGTAATGTTCAATATTTACTGGGAACGCACGAAATAATGACAACAAATGGACCTGGCGGCTCATGTTGGTATGACAATGACGTCATGTCGCGCGGAGGTAAGCGTCCCTTTTTTCTGTTACATATATCATTAGATAATAAAATCTATTACATCTCCTGAGTATCTTTTTATCTAAGATGATCAATTCATTTCTGGATAATGCCAGGTTATTTCATTCAATTGTAGGGCGAACTTTTGATTCCTAGAGTTGAAAAAAACAATCATAACCTTTGTTACAGAGTAAAATAATGTGTAGAATTTAATCTAAGCACTAATGGACTTGAACCAGGATACGCCAATATGGCGTGTATAATTTTTAACTCACTTCATACACTCCTGTTTCCTAACAGTAACCTAATTCAGTTAATATAACATGGTTCGGCTTTTCAATATATAAAAACAAATGAACAAATAAGTTAATAAATAGATTAGACATTAGAATAAAAATTTACAAATAGTGGAGCGAGTGTCGGCATGGAGACTGAGGTGGAGTGAGGGGAGGGGGCAATTTTACCTTTCGTATCCGAACACTCCCCCTATATTCGAACAATCTAAGACCCAATGGGTTCGGATACGGGAGGGATTTCTGAATTTCAACGATAATGTATTATGTATTAGGTGTCACAAGATGTAATAAGCACGTTTTATCTATGACGTATTTATGACGACAGAGTAGTAATCATTCATCAAATAATTTAAATGACTGATCAACAATGACAGAGACGAGTATGTGTTTGTTTGATTGTTTTTTGGCTGGTCCCCTTTTTTCTGTTCCAAGTAAAAAAAAAAAATTGAATTTTCATTTATTTTTAATGTAATAGATTTTATTTTGTTTGTTTATTTCAATTATTTATTTATCTATTAACTTACAGGGGTTGCCCATTAGGCAATTATTTCTTAGATTTTGAGGCGGATAAGGATCTATGGATGTGTCTACTTTTCATAGAATAGTGATTCTGAACCTTGTAAGAAGTACTGAACCTCGAAAATTTCATCCGTGCATTCACCAAACCTTCCCTAATTGGAAAAATAAAATATGATCTCTTCAAAACAAATATATATCTTATAATTACGCAAAATGAAATATCTATCAGTTGCACACAAAATCACGGTGTTCAGGGTTACAAAACCAAAAATATATGTATTTCACACAAATAGAAACATATATCTCAATGAATATATACTGCAAATCAATGTGACTTTTGTTGTCGCCTTTTCTTCGTGTGTGTGTGTGTGTGTGTGTGTGTGTGTGTGTGTGTGTGTGTGTACGACCTCCACAAAAGCCCTAAGGTTAACTCACTTAACCCCTGGGGTTCGATCAAACCCAGGCTAAGAACCCCTGATCTAGAATCAATTCACAGAACCCTCAAGGGAATAACCAAACTAGACATCCTCTATACTAGCTAGAATAAAAAATAAATAAATAAAAAATATTTTATGATTTGCCCTTACATTTTCCTCAAGATGCAAAGCCATATTTGTTTATCAAATATAATCTTATAAATTATCTCTGCACAGTAAAAGTGTGCGGAAAGTGAAAAATGAGGAATCACCTATCTGGTAACACTGACTTCCCCGTATTTGCTTACTAAACATAAGGGTAGAAACCATCTCCGTGACTGTGGGCGGAAGTTGAAAATTGAGGCTTACCCTATCTGGCAACACTGGCCATAGACCACCACTTGATGCGCATGTCATTGCAGATTCCACAACGATTATTTGTCGCCAAGCTGACTCTGGGTACTTGGCGACAACCGGGGACACTTTGTCAGCACACCACCTGACAGCTGATTAGCATCACCTGATGACAGCCAGGCACCAAATAAATACGAAGTCATTCCCAAAAAAGCAATTGATGTTTTTTTTTTTTTTCCAAATCACTTCGGTTAAGATGCCCATCCTCCTAATCTAAAGAGCGTCGTCTGTTGAATTTGTGTCCACCATTATGTAAGAGCCGACGATGAATCCGACTAGATCTGATGACTCTTCGACTATACCAACAACGACCCTGATTTTATAAGGGTAGAGGGAGAGGGAGAGAGGAAGAGAGAGAAAGAGAAAGAGAGAGGGAGAGAGAGAGGCAAAGAGAGAGAGAGACAGATAGACAAAGAGATAGAAAGAGAGAGAGAAAGAGACAGAGAGAGAGAGAGAGAGAGAGAAGGGGAGAGAGAGGGGGAGAGAAAGAAAAAGAGGGAGAAAGAGACAGAGAGGGAGGAAAGAAAGGGAGAAAGAGACAGAGAGGGGGGAAAGAAAGGGAGAAAGAGACAGAAAAACAGAGAGCGAGAGAGAGAAAAGGGGAGAGAAAGAGAAAGAGGTAGAGACAGACAGAGATAGAGAGAGAGAAAGAGAGAGGGAGAAAGAGACAGAGAGAGAGGGGGGAGAGAAAGGGAGACAGAAAGAGAGAGGGAGAAAGAGACAGAAAAACAGAGAGAGAGAGAGAGAGAGAGAGAGAGAGAGAGAGAGAGAGAGAGATAGAAAGACAGACAGAGAGGGAGAAAGGGGGAGAGGGGGAGAGAGAGAAGGGGAGAGAAAGAGAGAGGTAGAGACAGACAGAGATAGAGAGAGAGAAAGAAAGAGGGAGAGAGAGAGAGGGGGGAGAAAGGGAGACAGAAAGAGAGAGGGAGAAAGAGACAGAAAACACAGAGAAAGACAGACAGACAGAGAGAGAGGGAGGGGGAGAAAAAGAGAGGTAGAGACAGACAGAGATATATATAGAGAGAGAGACAGAAAGAAAGAGGGAGAAAGAGACAGAAAAACAAAGAGAGAGAGAGAGAGAGAGAGAGAGAGAGAGAGAGAGAGAGAGAGAAGGGGGAAGAAAGAGAGAGAGGAGAGAAAGGGACAGTGGCAGATAGACAGAGAGAGAGAGAGAGAGAGAGAGGGGGGGTGAGGGAGAGAGACAGAGAGAGAAGGAGAGAGGGAGAGGGAGGGAAAAAGATATATATATATATATATATATATATATATATATATATATATGTGTGTGTGTGTGTGTATATATATATATATATATATATAGAGAGAGAGAGAGAGAGAGAGAGAGGTAAAGATAGACAGACAGACAGACAGAAAGATTCGGGGGGGAGAGAAAGGGAGAGAGACAGAGAGAGAGAGAGAGAAAGAAGGACAGGGAGAGAGAAGGAGAGAGAGAAAAAAGAGAAAGATAGAGAGGGAGGGAGAGAGGCAGTCAGAGTGAGTGAGTGAGCGAGTGAGAGAGAGAGAGAGAGGGGGGATGTGAGTGTTAGAAAGGGAGAGAGATAGATAGAGAGAGAGGGAGGGAGAGAGGGAAGGAGAGAAAGGGAGAAAGGGCGAGACAGGGGAGAGACAGAAAGATAGGAAGAGAAGAGAGGGAGGGAGGGAGAGAGACAGAGAGATAGAGGGAGAGAGAGACAGAGGGGGAGAGAGAAAGAGAGAGAGCGAGAGAAGGAGAGAAAGGGAGAGAGTAAAAGAGAGTGAGAGAGAAAGAGGGAGAAAGAGAGAGAGGGAAAGAGAAAAAGAGAGAAAGAGAGAGAGAGAGTAAGAGAGAAGGAGGAAGAGAGAGACAGACAATATAGATATAGAGAAAAAGAGAGAGAGAGAAATCTCCGCTACCTGCACGCGAAGAGTCGTTGATGACAAGCTCGAAACTCGATGGCAGTCTCTGGCGGGGTCAGGGGTAGACAACACAGTAGTAGACAGGGTAGGGGAGGGGATGGGGGAGGGGATGGGGAGGGGATCCAGTTTGCGGAGTTAGTGGGGTGGCATGGGGGTGTGGAGTGGGTAAGGTATCACAAAAGGAAAAACCAGAGAGAAAAACCTTCAGGCTTTAAAAGGTCGACGACAAAGACAAAAAGACACAAAGAACCTCGGAAGGTTGGGGAGGGGAGGGAGATGGAGGTCGGAGGGGCGTTGAGACTTCTGCAAGAGAGGTATCCATACTACTTCGTGGACTATCTAACCTCCTGAAGAAGAAATGCGAAGGTGCACAGAGTCTCGGCGAAGGAAAGGGACAGTTCTACACATGCCAAGCTCTTAGAATCGTCTAGCCATTAGATGTTGTTTACTAGACTCCAGTGCCTTGGGTCTTGTAGGTCTTGTGGGGTTATGTAATAATCACTAAGTGATGTATGGCAATGATTGACACGCTGGCAATAGGCGGAGGCAAGACTGCATTAATATGATTGATGTACATTTCTGCACGTACACACACACACACACACACACACACACACACACACACGAGGAGAAAGAGAACAAAGAGGAAAAGGAGGAAGAGAATGGGAACTTAAAAACGGGAAAAAGGAAAAGAAGAAGAAATTCGATGAGGAGAATGCGACGAAGGAGGAAGAAGAGGAGGAACAGGAAGAAGAAGAGGAATAGGAGGAAGAGGAGGAAGAAGAGGAAGAGAAAGATGAGCAGCAGGAGCAGGAGGAGAAATATGAGGAGAGGAACATATATATCCTAAAACACTTTCCCCCCCACCCTCATTCAAGAGGTGGAAAAAGGAGGAGGAGGAGGAGGAGGAGGAGGAGGAGGGAAGACGCCGGTTCACCCGTGCACACTCCGGAGGGCCTTCCAGGAATCCGCCGTCCGCCACTTCTTGGATCGGAAAGGGAAAGACCGACTCGGCGCACTTCCCGGAAGGTCCATCAAGAGACACTACCGGGAAAGTGCGATTGGTCGATATACATCATTCACTGCTCCTGGTCGACGACGACGAGGAAGAAGATGGCGACGAAGATGGCGACGCTGGTGACGACCAGGACGACGACGATGAGAATGGTGACGACCAGGACGACGATAACGACGAAGTAGGACGAGTGACAGACGACGACGACAACGAAGTCGACGATGGAAGATGTCGTACCTATTACAGCTGGGAGGTACTCCCCCTTGTGTACCTATAGTGGCTGGGATCAGATGTTTCCTCAGACTGAGAACACTTGATCACATAAAACGCATAAATAGACGAATGAATAAATAAATAAACAAATTAATTAATATATTAGTAAACATCGTATGCAACTGTTGTTTTATAGGGCTTATTGAAAAAAAAAAGGCGAAAATATGTCAACCACGACATCGCAAGATATTTTCATCTCATCGGAAAATTAGAATAAAACGAAATCAAATTAGACAAAAAATAAAAAAATGAGAAGACAGTTTTACTCCATTGAGAGGCAGATCCTATATTTCATAACGAATTAGTCATGTGCTTTAACCACAACAAATAAATAGATAAATAAAGGAGTAAATGAATAGACAAATCAACAAATAAACAAACAAATAGATAATATAGTACGTAACCAAACATATCCCCACATAATTAAGTGAATAAATGAACAAGTAGATAAATAAATAAATATATGACAGAGTACGTAACCAAATATATTCCCATATGATTAAATAAATAAATAAGCAAACAAATAAATCAATCTATATATACAAATATATATCTATATATATATATATATATATATATATATATATATATATATATATATATATAATCTATGTGCATCGCGATTAATACATAAATAAATAAATATATGATATAGTACGTAACCAAATTTATTCCTATATGATTAAGAAAATAAACTAATTAATCAACATATATATATATATATATATATATATATATATATATATATATATATATATATATATATATATATATATATATATAAAGCTAATGCATTGCGGTCAAGCCAAACCTCACCCAAACAAAATCCCGAGGCGGCAGATGGAACAGAAGGAAACGTACCACCCGGTATGGAAGGAATTCAGTAAAACGCACGAAAAGACCGCGACATCAAGACGCGGGTCACCAGCTGTACAGGACGAAACATGAAGGACATTGGAATCTGCCCCCACGTCATAACTACACAAATACATCATCAGTTGTAGGTGTATAAATACAATTTTGTTTATACACAAATATCACCCTGACTGTATAAAGAGATGTACCAAATGATTAATAACGAAAACCATTGTATAATTTTAATACATACTGGATGTCCACATACAGACATAGACAGTCAAATAAAATATTTATGTCTATTTTCATACAATGATTATTCGCTTTACAATATAAGTAGTTAATACTATGTACAATTAAAGAAGTTTATACATTAAAATATAGAAGAATGACAATATTCTGAAATAAAAAAAATAGTGTACCGCCATTAGTACCTATGATAACTGGCGTTCCGAGTGAGAGAGAGAGAGAGAGAGAGAGAGAGAGAGAGAGAGAGAGAGAGAGAGAGAGAGAGAGAGAGCGAGAGAGAGAGAGACAGAGAGAGGGAGAGAAGAAAGGGAGAGAGAAGAGAGCGAGAGAGAGAAGAGGGGGAGAGAGAGCGAGAGAGGGGAAGGGAGAG